>NC_056729.1:235610054-235764752 GCF_019279795.1 Protopterus annectens | reverse complement strand
ATCCATTAAAATAAATGTCAAGAGATCTTTATGTACATTGCACATGGCCAAATCTAGTGGTGTGTGCCTTTTGCTTTTTGTTGACAATATACTAGTATCAGGCAAAAGTGGCTTATTCCGTAGATTATGATGTACGCCATGCTACATTGTGGTAGCAAAGTGCCATAGGACCTGTGTTATAATACACACACAAACACACACACACACACACACACACACACACACACACACACACACACACACACACACACACACACACACACACACACACACACATATCCTTATGAGCATGCCCAGTATAATGATGCATTTCTGGCATTTTCCATTGCAAAAATGTTAGCACAAAGCACATTAAGTAATCAGCGCTGGTGACTAGTTATTTTCATTGTTCATTTTGTGGCAAAAAAATGCAGTGAATTTGCTGTTCATTTTGTGGCAAAAACTGCAGTGAATTTGCTTCTGGCAACATGGCTGTGCTGATGGTTGCACAAATGTCGTAGAGCTTGATGCATGGAATCAGCCCACCCATCTCCTTCCAAAACAGGGCCCACACCACCACCACTATAACCATCAGCCCACCTATCTCAAACTCACACAAACAGCTTAAATTAATTTCCTTAAATACTCATATCATAGCATCTATAATAAAATTTCATAACTCCGTGCTTGGTTCTCCAATAATACACCAGATATTCTTGCCATAATTGAAACATGGCTAAAACACCATATAATTGACTCTGAAATATCACTCCCTGGTTAGAATACCATCGAGGCTAATAGAACTAAAAAAAGCTGGTGGACTAGCTTTACTATAACTTGAAAATTTTGGTAACCTACCCTACAGTAAACCTATTCATAAATTCCACAGTGCTGAACTCCTTATCTCCCATCTTAAACTAAATAACCATAAGCCACTATTTACTATTCCCTCAGGTAATAATGCTACAACCTTAGAAAACATCTTAAACTGGATCTCACATACAGTTTCTAATGAAAATATAATCCTAGGTGGTATTAATTCTGATCGGCAGATTATATGCATAAAATATCCATTAACTAGAATAAATCTATTTGTAATGACTCATTTCATTTTTCCCTCACACATTATAACGATCCCAAAAACAGTCACTCAATTCCTGACTGGATATCGGTGTCTGATTTTACTAAGTATGTCTCCAGTGGCACCCTCTCTGATTCCCTCAGTGATCACCTCTCTGTATAAGCAAGCAGACTCGGTACCCATTGTGTCAAACACACTTACTTAAAATCTCCTATAACCTCACTAATTTTAACTCTCATACATTTAACAAAATTCTATGCTCCTTTAACTGATCTATCCTGAAAAATATTTCACTTGACAAATTGTACACAAATTTAACTCTTCCTGAAGACCATTAATAGTCTGGCTCCAACTAGAAAAAAAGAATAAAGAATAATCCTACTCCATTGGTTATCGACTCAAAGCAGACATCTAATGTGTGGAAGAAATAGGGCGTTGAAAGAATGGTTAAAATATAGATCTCCCCAAGCCTACAATGCTTTAAAAAACTATGTAACCATAGTAAAAGACAGATTACCTCAGACAGAAAATCTGCTTCAATGATCCCTTACAAAATCAATATCTCAACACTAAAAAAATCTAGTTTTCTATTAATAAGATACTTCAACTTTGAACATCCACTATTCCAGCTCCAAATAACACCCCCTCCAAAATACCTGCTCAATTAACATACATTTTATAGAAATCATTAAAGCCCTTACTAAATATTTTTCTCCTAACAATTCTGATACACGCTCTCCTCAGACAGCAAACACCCCTGATTTCAACCAAAAACTTTTCCCAACCTCTTACATCAAGTCACTATTTCTTAAACTAAAATACTATCCTCCTTTAGCAGATAATCTCCCAGCAGAATACCTCAAGCTAGCTGCCAGTTCCATACTTTATCTTGTGCCTCTTCTAATTAACAGACCTCTCAAGTAATCATATGTTCCTTCTCTATGGAAAAAAAAATCTTCATCATTTCCTATCTTAAAGGAGGAACCTCATTTGCTATAACCAATTTCAGCCCTATCACTATGTTACCACCTTTGTCAAAAATTCAGGAAAACTGCATTTACCAGCAACTTCTTCAATATATTGTTCAGTAAAAGCTAACAACCCACACATAACATGGTTTTAGACCCACCCATAGCACTACCATGGCCTTATTAACTTTCACAGATACTATTAACAAAGCCAGAGACTAAGGCAAACATGTTTCCTCTATATTCTTTGATCTCTCTAAAGTTTATGATCTAATCTCTCACCAAATACTCCTCTGTCAAATGTCTTTCCTTGGATATCACAACCTACACTACTATGGCTTAACAACTACTTATCCAGTACATACCAGCCTGTAAAATGGTTCTCTACTTTTTCTCCCTTCCTTCCTTCCTGTCAATACTGGGGTGCTACAGGGCTCCATTCTTGTCCCACTATTGTTTAAGATATTCACTAACAATTTACATAAATCCTCTTAGCAAGCTTCCCTCATACAATACGCTAATGATTCTACCCTAATATACATTTCTGCCACTCTAATACATCTTCAGAGAATTATTCTGGAAGCCCTTAACCTTGTTGAAAGTTTGCTACAGGATAATCAGTTGCTACCAAATCCTCCCAAAATTGCATTACTTCTTTTTCCCAAAATCTCATTTCTATAAAAAAAAAAAAATAAATAAATAAATAAATAAAATGTCTTCCCTAAATAATACCATGATTGAAGTTACCACACATAGAAAGCTATATATCCACAACAGCATCAAGAAAGCCAATCAAAAACTAGGCATGCTACATGGAGTAAAAAAAATTCCTTACAGACTCAGCCAGGGTAACTTTAGCTACCACTTACCTTTTACCCTCTCTCCTATATGGACCCCCTATCATGACTAACCTAAAAGCCTCTGTGATGACCAGTCAATATCCCACTGGACTGCCAACAATAAATGTGGTGTCCCTCACTTAAAACCCAGGACAGTAATTAAGGAGCCTCAATCCTCACTACTGACACCAGTGTGGAAGCATCATGGAAAACACCAGAGCACAGAGCACACGAGTAAAATTCCACAAATTTCCCTAAAGAGCACAACAGAAAGATGCCCTATTTCCTGGGATGGGACTATATACCTCTGTGTACACCGAATATAATCCTTTATTATACACTTCAGAACAATGTGTTCCAGTTTAAGACCTTGGACTCACTCACAGTGAAAACAAATTTAAATTTCCACAATCAAACACTTATGGGAAGCCTGACACAGATTTACAGCTGTGTCCCTTCACCAATACAAATGGTAATGCTGCCACCAGAGTCAGACAGGTATACACGTGCTTCAAAGGGTGAACAATTATTAAAACGTAAATGACAAAATAAATGATAGCTGTGACCAGAAATAGCCAGGAATTTGTGGTGACCTGGAGAGTATCATACAGGTATAAACACTCTCTAATCTCTAAAGAACACACTGATTGCCCAGCCACAATGTAAAGTAATAAAAAAAATAATTTAATAATACGTAATACGATTACAAGAATGTAAATCAATAGCTTTCAATAAACACCAGAATTCAATGACCAGAAGTATAAAATTAAATTGTAGGCTAGAAGTCCATCATCTTTGAAAAACTCTTATCAAAATACCAAAACTTTCCTAATCTAACTAGAAAATGCTGTCCTTGATCCAGTCTAGAACATAACAGCAAGGCAAAGGCAGACTTACAGTTTTTGGTGAGTCCTTTTTCTTGGGTATCCACTGACTGCAACTCTTCACTAACTGCTGCTGTTCATAAACTTCTAAGTGTAACAGTTTCAAATGCCTTATTTTAAAAATTCACAGTCAGCTGTTTTAAAAAGTTCTTTTTCCTGTCAATCAGCTGTTCAAATAATCACCTAGCAGCCAGGACCATTCTAATGACATCACCTACTGATTAGCTGATTCTCCACAGACAGTTTGTACTTTAGAATGTCCCTCACAAACATGTGCAATTCAAAATTTATCAAAACACTGTCAGATTCTTTAAACATTTTGTATAAGCAGGGGAATAATCAACATTTTAAAAATGTATTTATGTTTTCACAATTAGACATGCTGGCATACAGTACAAATTTATCTGAGAATATACACAAACTGCTGCCAGACATGGTAACACAGATGACAGTGTTTTCATTTTCTTTAGATCCCCCCTTATGACTCAGGCACTATTTTTAAGTGACCCTTGAGAACCGATACTTGAGAAAAATGGGTCTACCAGGGAATATTAACCCATGTCTCTCATGGACAATCCATCCACATTGGCATTATTAACAGCACTGCAATGCTGTATGGTCATATCATAAGCTTGCAATCCTAGACTCCACCTCAGTAACTTGGCATTTTGCTTACTGATCCTATTAAGCCATGTTAAAGGGTTATGATCTGTGAGTGCAGTGAATTCTATCCCATAAAGATAGGGCTTTAGCTTTTGCAATACCCACACTATGGCCAAAACTATTTTTCCACGGCTACATACCACTGTTCTCTAGGTTGGAGTCTACGTCTGAGATATACCACTGGGTGCTCTTGTCCTTCTATGGAAACTTGGCTAAGTACAGCCTCCACCCCATAATTTGAAGCATCTACCTGTACAATAAATACTTTATTGTATCAGGGCTGGCTAACACAGGGGATCCTCCCAAAATCTCTTTATATTTTTGGAATGCCAGTTCAAAATCTGTGGTCCACACTTCCTTGTCTAGTTTATTCTTCCTAGTTAGGACAGTAATGGGTATAGCTATGGCACTGTAATTGGGAATGAATTTCATAGAGTACCCTGCTGTCACTAAAAATGCTCTCACTTGTTTCATAGTAACAGGAACTGGCCATGCTTGTATAGCTTCTACCTTGACAGATTCTGGACTAATTTTACCACTTCCCACTCTGCGTCCTAAGTAAGTGACTTTTGCCTTACTCACTTGACACTTACTGGGTTTAATGGTTAATCCTGGCCCACTTAATCTATCTAAGACCTCCCTAACATGTTGGTCTGCAAAGGCCCAAAGCATAGTCTTCAATGTAGAATTTAACCTCTCCACAAGACCATTAGTCTGGGGATGGTAGGGGGTGTTCTTTAGATGTTTCACCACAATGCTTCCATGGATGGTAGGGGGTGTTCTTTAGATGTTTCACCCCACAATCCTTCCACGGACAAGTCAGCAGGTCTGACACAAAGTTGGCACCTCGGTCAGTCAGTATTCCTTTTGGAGAACCAACTCTGCTGAAGATTTCTAGCAAAGAATTTGCCACCTTCTTTGCCTCAATAGACAACAGAGCAACTGCCTTAGGATATCTAGTAGCATAGTCTACTACCACCAACATGTATTTCTTTACTGTAGAACTTGGAGTACTCATGTGTCCCACAATATCCACGGCCACTCTCTGAAATGGCTCTTTGATAACAGGCAAAGGTAATTATGCAGCCTTAGCCATGTCCCCTGCTTTACCAACTTTTCTGGCACTGTTCACAAGTCCTCCAATATTCTACCCCATACCTCGTAATCCTGGGCCAATAGAAAGTTTGCACAATACATCTCTTAGTATGTCTTATGCCCATATGCCCTGAGAAAGGAATGTCATGTGCTATGGCTAAGAGTGGCAGATGGTAAGCTCTAGGCACTACCAACTGTCATATTACTTCACCTTCTAGCCCACCTCCACTAGTCCACTCTCTATACAACAAAACATTGTTCCAGTATACAAACTCCCCTCTTCTTTGAGCCTCAGGTGCTTCCTTAGCCGTCTCCCTCAAGCTTTGTAATGTAGGATCCTTAAGTTGAGCCTGTCTCAATGCTATCTTCATGACCTTCCCCAGCTCCCCTTCCACAGGAAGCCTAGACACTTTTGACAGCTGTGCCTCGCTGTCACTCTGGGTAGCAATACTCACCTCTCTGCCCACAGTCACTGTGTCCTAGGGAACATCAGTACCCACCAGAAGCTGTAGCTTGCATTCAGATTTACTGCTAGCAGTTAGCACCTTCTCTGAAACAGCCATCACACCGGTCCCAGGTTTAGGTATGAGATCTTTCTGGGTCTCTCCCAGACTACTGTACTTACATGCCTGTCTCCAAGCCTGACTGCATGTCACTGCATGTACACAAGGTACTGCATCATCAAAGTCATTACCTATCAGGACATCTGCAGGAATATCGTCAAGCACACCTACTTGTTTGCTTCCTCTTCCACCCTCCCAATCAAGACGAACCCTAGCCAAAGGTATTTGGAATGGGGTGCTTCCCAACACTGTGACTGGAGTGGACTTCCCAAGCAAATACTGCTCTTCTGTAACCACTGCAGGCCTCACAATGGTTATATCAGAAGCTGTGTCCCCCTTAGCAGTTACCTGTTTACCATCTACTAATACAGGATATAAATTTTGGGGATAATTTGGCACTCCAGTTATTTATAAACAACTTACCACTGGCAGTTTGTTATCCACACTTATTGCTTCCCTCACCTTCTGTTTTGCACCTTGCCTCGATGAACATTTGGCTGCTATGTGTCCCCTCTGTTTACACTTGCAGCATCTAATCCTCAACTGTGCACTTGGACTAGTAGTTTCCCCAGTTACTGGTGTACTCTGCTGGAGTGGTTTAAAATGCCCCTCATACCTCTCAACTGTACAGATTTGTGCCTCATATTTTTGGTCCGTTTTTCATAAAATTGTGGTTTTCTGCCACATTAGTAGTGAATCATTAGAGACAGAAGTTAAAAAATAATGAGAGGAATTTAGGTTTCCGACTTCATACCATTCAGAAAATTCATAAATGCAAAACCTGTTATTCTATCAACTTTCTAAGTTTGTATGAGCAATATTTAAAAATCATCCCTATTTTTGGGCCTTTGTCCCACTTTTATTTATGGCTTTGTCCAGATTTCTTGGTCTTAGAAGTTGAGAGGTATGCTGCCCCCCATTGGTTCCCTTACATTCATATGCAGCACCGGGTATCCCTTTCTTATGCAGTAGTACTCTTACCGTCAACTAGAGATCCCCTTTTCTCCCCAACTCTTCTGCAGAGTTAAACTCATGGTCTGCTAACCAGACACTCATGTCATCAGGCAAAGTACTGAGTCCTTGTTCCCTCACCAAAAAGTCTGACAGTCCCTCAAAAGTGGTGATCTGATACCCACTCACTCATCTGTGAAAGGAAGCACTTAAATCATCAATATAATCACGTACACTTTCATATGCTTTGTGCCTCTGTTCAGGAAACCTTTTCTATATGCCTCAGGTGTAAGTTTGAAACAGTCAAGCAAGCAACATTTCACTTTGTCATAATTCAAACAATCGGGTCTATATTATGTTATCGAATACCCCTAACATTGAACACCATAACACCGACACACATAGCCTGAACCACAAATACGTCGAACCCCCTAAACCATAAATTTTCAAATATCAAAGCATCATAGTCAGCCAACCCCACCTCGCTACATACTACATACCCAAACATAATAAATAAAACACATACATACACAAACAAACCCTACTTCTAACCCTTCACTAAACCTTACATACATTACTATCTATGCACTTACCTTAACCTGCACCTTAACCCTAAGGTCCATAACTATCGCACACTTACCCTACAGACATATACCCAAACAAAACAAATAATCCACACACATACAGTTAACAAAACCCTACTCCTAACCCTACACTAAGCCTTACATACATTACCTATCTTTGCACTTACCTTAACCTGCACCCTAACCCTAAAATCTGTAACTATCGCACACTTACATTACGGAACTATACCGCAGACGGGCCAATCATCACACTTCGATATTTCACGTTTCGTGGTTTTGTATGTTCGCCGTTACCATAGTTCACGCTTTTCGTGTCGGTCTTCTGGTGTTCGATGTTACCGGGATTCAATATGGTAATATAGTCCCAAACAATCTACATCATTTAACTTTGCTGCAGCTTGAACAGCTGAACCCAGAGCTCACGGTCAACATCATATTGTCAACAAACCCTCTCAAAAACATGAATAAATCTATCAAAGTCATCCCCGTTTCTGTACTGAGGAAAATGTTTACTGACCTTTACAGCTTCTGGGGTCTGGTTATTCCCTTCCCCACTTCCTTCATGACTGTGTCAGAGGGTTTGAAGCTCCATTTCATGGTGGCACTGTCTCTTGTAGTCCTCAGCTTCTAAATACCTCAGTTTCTCTTCTGTCTCCAACCACTTGGTCTCCAGTTCATATTAGTACTGCTTGTCCTCAACCTCTAGATGTCACAATTGCTCCTCAGTCTCCAGACATTGGACTTCCAGGCACAGTCTCTTTGCTGGTTCCAGATCAAGACGTTTGGTTTCCAATTCATGTTGACTCTGTTCTTCTCAGCCTCCAGGCATCACATTCTCTCCTTGGCCCCTAGGTGCAGTCTCTCTAACTCCAGACAGATTCTCAGGTCCTCTGAAGCAAAGGTAGACTGTCCTGTCCTAACAGGCTGCACATCACCAACACCAAACTGGATATTCTCTGAATGGCTGGTCTGACCTGTGGCTGCAATGAAAGCTGAAATCATTGCTTCCTTGGTCAGGATGGCATGCACCAGTCCTCTGGCTTCACACTCCTTAGCCAATGGGATGTTTGTCAGCTTGCTAAAATCTTCTGCTGACATTCCTGCCTGCTACCCCTGACTATCTAACTAAAAAATAAATAAAACTGTGGTGGATTGAAATTCAGAATGTTTACTTTGTGGCTGTCAACAGTGCACACCTTAGTGACAAATACCTACAGGCTACTGGAATCCAATTAAAAATCCCACTAAGCTGCCACCAATAAAATGCGAGGTCCAGTCAATATCCCACTGGACTGCCAATAATGAATATGACGCCTGCCACTTAAAACCTGGGTCAGTAATTAAGGAGCCTCAATCCTTACCACTGACACCAGTGTGGGAGCATCACAGAAAACACCAGAGCGCAGAGGACACAAGAGTAAAATTCCACAAATTTCCCTTAAGAGCACAACAGGAACATGATTTATTTCCTGGAACTGAACTATATACCTCTGTCTACCCCACATGTAATCCTTTATTCTACACTACAGAGCAATGTGTTCCTGTTTAAGACCTCTGACTCACTTACACTCAAAATAAATTTAAATCTCATACACTCAAACACTTATGGGAAGCCTAAACAGTTTTCTAGCTGTGCTCCCTCCCCAATACAAATTGTAATGCTGACACCAGAGTCAGACAGACCTGCACACCTTTCAAAGGGTAATCAATTATTAAAAATTAAAATATCAAAATAAATGACATCTATGACCAGGAGCAGCCAGACATTTGAGGTGCCCTGTGAAGTATCAAACAGGTATAAACAATCTCTAATCTCTAAAGGACACACTGATTGTACATCCACAATGTAAAGGAATGAACAAAAAACATTTAATAAGGAGTAAAATGATTGCAAGAATGTAAAAAAAATAACTTTCAGCAAACACCAGATTTCAATCACCAGAAATATAAAATTAAACTGAAGGATAGAAGTCCATCATCTTAGAAAAACTTTGTCTAAATAACAAAACATTCTTAATCTAATTATTCAGTACTGCCCTTGATCTAATATAAAACATAACAGTAAGGCAAAGACAGGCTTACAGTTTTTGGTGAGTTCTTTATCTTGTGTATCCACTGACTGCAACTCTTCACTAATCGCTGCTTTTCACAAACTGCTCAGCTTATCAGCCACAGCTGTCTAATTTTAAAAAATTAACAGTCAGCTGTTTGAAATTTTTTTTTTGTGACAATCAGCTATTCAAATAATCACCTAGTAACCAAGAACATTCTAATGACATCACCTTCTGATTAGCTGATTCTCCACAGACAGTTTATACTTTAGAACCCCCTCACAGGGAAAAAATATAAAAAATAAAAAGCATATAATAAGATGGTTGCATAAGTGTGCACACCCTTAAACTAATACTTTGTTGAAGCACCTTTTGATTTAATTACAGCATTCAGTTTTCTTGGGTAGGAGTCTATTAGCATGGCACATCTTGACTTGGCAATATTTACCCACTCTTCCTTGCAAAAGAGCCCAAAATATGTCAGATTGTGAGGGCATCTCTTGTGCACAGCCCTCTTCAGGTCACCCCACAGATTTTCTATCAGATTTAGGTCTGGGCTCTTGCTGGCCA
Organism: Protopterus annectens; assembly: GCF_019279795.1. NCBI lineage: Eukaryota > Metazoa > Chordata > Ceratodontiformes > Protopteridae > Protopterus > Protopterus annectens. Next base: position 235,754,524 of record NC_056729.1, on the reverse strand, counting down.
TTCCAAAACTTTATTTTTCTTCTGGTGAAGCCATTCTTTTGTTGATTTGAATGTATACTTGGGGTCTTTGTTGTGCTGAAAGGTGAAATTCCTCTTCATCTTCAGCTTTCTAGCAAATGCCTGAAGGTTTTGGACCAAAAGTGGTGGTATTTGGAACTGTTCATAATTCCCTCCACCTTGACTAAAGCCCTAGTTCCATCTGAGGAAAAGTAACCCCAAAGCACGATACTGCCACCACCATGCTTCACCATGGGGATGGTATTCTTGTGGCGATGCAAAGTGTTTTTTCACCAAATGTATCTTTTGGAATTGTGGCCAAAAAGTTCAAGCTTGGTCTTATGAGTCTGTAACACATTTTCCCACATGCTTTTGGGAGAAGATGTATTGTTTTGCAAATTTTAGCCTGACTTGGATGTTTATCTGTGCAAGAAAAGGCTTCCATCTTACATCCCTACCCCTTTGGCCAGACATATGGAGAATAACATCAGATTCTTGTCACATGTAGTACACAACCAGTACTTGCCAGAAATTCCTGCAGCTCCTTCAGTGTTGCTATGGTTCTCTTGGCAGCATCCCTGACCAGTTTTTGTCTTGTCTTTTAATCAATTTTGGAGGGATGTCCAGTTCTTTGCAACATCACTGTTGTCCCATATTTTCTCCACTTTTTTATGACTGTCTTCACTGTGCACCATGGTATATAAAATGCTGTGGAAATCTTTTTTGTACCCTTCTCCTGACTGATACCTTTTAACAATGAGATCCCTTTGATGCTTTGTAAGCTCTCTGCAAACCATGGCTTTTGCTGTATCAGGCAACTGAGTAAATGTCAAGAAAATCCTGCTAAGAGAGCTGAACTTTATTCGGGGTTAATCAGGGTCTCTTTAATTGATGGCAGGTGTGCACCCAAGAAGATTGAATGCTGTGATTAAATCAAAAGGTGCTTCAACAAAGTGTTAGTTTAAGGGTGTGCACACTTATGTAACAAGCTTATTGCATGTTTTTGATTTTTTTATATTTTTTCCCCTAACAGATTTGTTTTTCAGCAACAAACGAATAGGAAGACACAGAAGCAGCTGATATATCCAGTTCAAATCTTTTACTGCAGTGCAACAAAACACAAGCGCTTTCACCAAACAGGCATCATCAGGTGTATTACAAAAGCACTAACATACACACACCCCTATTTATACATCAGAAGTCACATGATGCAAATTCAAATTTAAAACCACAGATTTAAAAACACAAAACATAAAAAAGACATACAAATTTAATATAAAAAACAACAGCATCAGACATAAATAATACATGCTAAAACTATACTTTAATGCTAACTACCTTCTTAGAGGTCTCTTCTTTAATTTAGGTACTAATGGAACTGATTCATTAAGCCCATGTCCCACATCAGCCCTGAACCTCAATACCCATGAGGATTCTAAGTCCTCGGTCTTTACACATATGTCACCTTGCCTCACATTCTCATAAACCCTAGCAATAACTAAACATTTAAAACTATGACTGGAGTCAGTACTCAAAACATGCTTCGCTAATGCACTAACCACATTACCTTTATTAATATGGTAGATGTGTTCTCTTATGCGCTCTCTAAAGGGACGGTCAGTCTTACCTATGTAAAACTTTTTACATGTACTGCAGTAAGCTAAATAAACAATATGCAAATATCACATGTAGCTGCTATTGTGAAATTATAACATCTACCTTGGCCAGGATGTTCAAATTTGCAACTGCTGTCAATATATACACACCAGTTGCAATGACCACATGGTTTAGTTCCAACTATATGAAAATTCCTACTTGCATCCTTAGGATAACACAACTGTTTTTATATAAAAAACACGGCACTTCAGGTATGCGCTTAGAGATATCATTATCAGTTCTAAGAACACCCCAGTGTTTTTTAATGATATCCTTGTAACAATCTACATCACTAGTACAAGTAACTTTAAACCTCAAACCTGTGTTATATTTGTTTTCCCGCCTCCTAACAAACTCTTTATCACCTGTAGAAAAATATGGTCTGGCTTCATTCATCCTTTTATCAAAAATCTTAACTGCGTTGTTTTGAATAAGATATTCCTCATAACCTCTCTCCTTCAAGTTCATCTTCACATTATCAACTTCACCAATAAAATCACTATCCCTAGCATTTAACCTTGAGGCTCTATAAACCTGGTTAGAAGCCACACTTCTAAATACATAGGGAGGATGAAGACTGTTCCTATGTTATAAATGATTCACATGACAGTCTTTTCAATGCAACTTAGTGTAAATAACACCATTTTCATCCTTAATAACAGAAATATCCAAGAAATCCACCATTAATTCTGATGAATGAGATGTAAACTTCAAATAACAGGTACTATTGTTCACATATTCCATAAAGGCAGCAAATGTATCAAGGTCTCCCGTCCACAAAATAAATAGGGCATCCACAAACCTACGAAAAAACAAAATATGTTCATTAATCCGCCACATAACGCAAGCACTCAGGTCTCTCAACAGCAGGTACAAATATGACTCAGTCATTGTCCACGCTGGTGTAAACGACCTGAGACGTACCTCCTTGGACTGCATGAAAAGAGACAATGAGGAGCTCTCTGATTATGTAGCCCAGGCAGGTATGACCCTGACCTTGAGCAGTATCCTACCTTCACCAAGAATGATGCCACCATACAGAGATAAGATGATCAGCTTTAACAATTGGCTTAAACACTGGTGTCATTCAAAGGGGATCCAGTATCTGTCTGCCTGGGATGACATGCTGGACAAGCCACACTGCTTCGCAAGGGACGGCTTGCACCTGTCACCCCTGGGATTCCGGATATTGGCAAAGGCTCTTGCCACCCCCATAGTGCCTTTTTTAGGCAAGGCTCAAATTCTAAACCTACCACCCTAGAACACAAAAAGGAAAAAAACTAAGGGTAATGCTGCTCAATGCCAGAAGTCTAAATCTCAAAATGCACGCACTCGAGGCCCTTCTCAGTATGGAGAACATCGATGTCTGTGCTGTGACAGAAACCTGGTTCAAGGCTCCTGAGAGCACCCCAGCGCTATCAGGTTTTACCTCATATCATGCGTTCCGGCCCCAAAATCCGGACAATACCAAGAAAGGAGGGGGTATCCATATTCATCAAGGACACCCACACCTCAAGACTGGTGGCAACGCACGATGCATCGGAGACCATCCAGGTGCAATTAACCATAGGCAAGACTGCTCTGCAAATTGTAGCATGTTACAGGCCACCCTCACAAACTCAGGAACCTCACATGGCCTTCCTGAAAACACTAGAGGGGATAAATGTATCACCAAACACCATCATACTAGGTGACTTCAATTACCCTAATATAGACTGGGAACACTACTCAAGCCCAAACACCCTAGCCCAAAAGTTCCTGGAATTCATAAACTCAAATGTCATGGAACAACTAGTCAACATCCCCACAAGAGGAGATAACATACTTGATCTCATCATCACGAACATGGGAGCACAATGTTCAACACCGGAAGTATACCCCTCACTGGTGAGATCAGATCACAAACTAATCTCGCTGGAGGTCCTCATCCCACCCCACCTGAAATAAAAAGACCACAGTAAAGAACTTCTCAAAAGCCGACTTCACACTTCTAAAGACTAGTGTGGTCTCCTTTAAGGCCCCCGAGCCGGCGGAAAACAATACTCAAGCCGCTGAATCACTTACAAATGCCTTCTACCAGCACCTGCAGGACTGCATGGATAAGGCAATCCCAAGCAAAACAAAGACTCTTTGTACCAAAGGCAAGCATCCAGTCTGGTGGACCCCAGCCATAAACAAACTCTACAACAAAAGGAGGAAGCTACTACAAGATAGAGCAAAATCCTTAAAAGGTAAGACACCCTTGATCACTATAAGTAAAAACTAAGAGCTCTCATAAAATCATCCAAAGCAAATTTCGAGAGAAAAATAGCTAAAGACTCAAAAGACAATCATAAGGCCTTCTTTAGCTATGTTAGAAACCTAGGAGGAAACTCCCAGATATGCTCAGAACTAGTTCAAAATGATGTGAAGATTACTGATCCTACAGACATTGCCAACATACTGGCTGACAGGTTCAGTGCAAACTTCTCCCCCCCAAAAGGAGAGATATCTATACCAAACGAGTGCAGCCCCCCAAACATCTCCAGCGCCCAAGTGAGAACTGCTCTCTCCAAAGCAAAAAACACAGCATCCATGGGACCTGATGGTGTCCCCGGCTGTGTGCTCCACGAACTCAATGAGGAATTAAACCCACAGCTAGGACAGCTGTTTAATCAAAGTCTTACCTCTGGATACGTACCCAGGAGTGGCGCACTGCAACTGTGGTCCCACTTCACAAAGGCGGTGCCTCCACAGACCCTGGAAATTACCGCCCATTAGCTTGACAAGCCTTATCTGCAAAGCCATGAAGAGGATCATAATGGACCTCATAAATAAAGACATAGGAATTTGCAGACTTTGGATCCAACCCAGTTTGGCTTTGTCAAAGGCAGATCATGCCTTTTAAACTTGGTTGACTTTTGAAACAGTCACCAAAGCCATTGATGAGGGAAAGGCAGTCCATACAGCCTACCTCGATCTGGCTAAGGCCTTCAATACAATACCCCACTCGGGTATCATTGAAAAACTCATCAGCTTAAATGTTAACCCATACATCACAAGATGGGTTGCAAACTGGCTGAGTGACAGAACCCACAGGGTCAGAGTTGCTGGCGCCATGTCAGACTCAAAGCCTGTCACAAGTGGTGTCCCACAGGGCTCAGTCCTGGGCCCACTCTTGTTTGGCATCTACTTTTCCGAAGTACAAGCAAACACAGGAGGGTTATGGCTGACAAAGTTTGCAGATGACTGCAAACTGGGCGCCATAGTAGAAAACACATCTGACACAGATATCCTTCAGAAGGGTCTCACAGAAACGGATAACTGGTGCCAGAGCCACGGCCTAAAGTTAAATGCCAAAAAATGCATAGTCATACCCTTCAGGAAAAACAAGGTTACCCCTAGCTACCAAATAGGTGGCAATCCACTGAGCACAGAAGAAGTTATCAGGGACCTGGGGACCCAGGTTGATAGTAGTCTGTCATTCGACACCCATGTAGCTAAAGTAGTTAGGAAGACCTTCTACATTGCCCACCTTATCATGAAGGGATTCTCATCTAGATCAAGGGAGGTCATAGTCTCCCTTTACTCATCACTCATCAGACCAATGATTGAGTACAATGCCCCATTCGGAATGTATCTGACCCGACACTTGCAGCAGCTGGAGAGGCCACAAAAGTTCCTCACCAAAAGGATAAAGGGTCTCAAAAATCTGTCCTATGCTGCCCGACTGAAAGAACTCCAGCTCTATTCAGTCGCTTACTACTTGCTCAGAGGTGACCTTTGCCTAACATACAAGGCCATGTCAAACCCAGATTTGATGAATATGCTTCACCTCAAAAAATCTAGATCCATCAGAGCCACAAGGGCGGGAGACTTAAACCTCGACACGGCTATTAATAGGATGTGCTGGAGGGATAGATTCATCACCCAAAGACTCCCTATGCTGTAGAACAAAATCCCGGTACATGTGAGGCAGAGCACCTCGCTGGCCTTGTTCAAGAGAAATCTTGACCAATGGATGGGAGATCGCAGATATACCCCAGGGATTACCTCAGTGTCACTGCTCGACAGAGGCACAGCAAAATAATGGGTATAGTTCCCCATACTAAAGGGGTGGCGTAAGCCACAAAACGATGGGCTAGGCTTGTAAATGCCCTCGGGCAGATAGCCTAGTATGAACCTATGAACCTATGAACCTAAATGGCCCATTAAATATATAGTCATACTCCCATACAACCATAACAGCATTGGCGTAGCTATTGGCACAAGAAGTGCCCATAGCTACGCCATTGCATTGCTTGCATATTTTCTCACCAAAAGCAAAAATATTGTGCTCAAGCACAATCTCCAAAAGTTTCACCAACAACTGAACCTTATTGGGGATATAATCTGTAAACCGCTGCAAAAATTGAGTCACCTTATTAAGGCCATCCAGATTGGGAATAACAGTAAATAAAGACACCACATCCATAGTAACAAAAACCGCATCATCATTCAAACTATTGGAGACATATTCATGCAAGTCTCTAAGAAAATGTTCGGTGTCCCTTAATATGTGTGTTAATTTATTAATACCCAGTCTCAAATGTTTATATATATATATATATATATATATATATATATAAATAGTCTCAGTGCACCAATTTCTACCAGAAACAATAGGTCTAAGTGGTGGATCAGACCCATCTTTGTGTACCTTCGGGAGACCTTGTATAACAGGAACAGTAGGTTTATTTATATAAAAATATTCCAAAAGATGACTGTCAAAAAGATTCATATCAAACATACATTTAAGTAAAATTTGCACATCATGTATAATTATGTTAACCTGAATGCGAGTTAATTTCTCATAAAATAACTCATCATTTAACATTACCTGCATTTTAGACACATACCAAGTCTTATCTAATACCACTATCTGTCCACCTTTATCCGCGGGTCTAATAACTATATCAGTATTATTCTTCAACCCCTTCAGTGCATTAAACTCATCTTTGGAGGGATTCTGCTTCCTCCTATAGCAAGCATGATTATTAGCATTAGCCTCACTTAAATCATATACATCTTGTATGACTAACTTTTCAAACGTAGCAATAAGGGGGTAAATCTTGGGTAAAAACAAGCTGGGTTTAGAAAAAATATTACTCTCCACTCATTACACTTTCAGAATTATTAAACATTACTTTCAACCCTAAATTCCTGGTAAATAATTTAACATCAAAAATGACATCCGTAAAAATTAGAACAAGTAGAGGGTGTAAATGATAATCATCTACCTAAAACACTCAGTTCATAAGGTGCCAAAGTTATACTGGATAAGTTCAACACTAGTCCTTCTTGGCATTCAAAAATGCCTTTTTTATTGTATTCTACGTACTCACATTTCCTTCCATCTTTCAGTTGTTGCGGCGCTGACTCCGCCCTCATTGGTGTTCCGTGAGCTGTTGAAAAGTTGAAAACTCAATTGTTGGTGAAACTTTTGGAGATTGTGCTGGAGCACAATATTTTTGCTTTTGGTGAGCAAATAAACAAGCAATGCAATGGCATAGCTATGGGCACTTCTTGTGCCAATAGCTACGTCAATGCTGTTATGGTTGTATGGGAGTATTACTATAAATTCAATGGGCCATTTAATGAACATATTTTGTTTTTTCGTAGGTTTGTGGATGCCCTATTTATTTTGTGGACGGGAGACCTTGATACATTTGCTGCCTTTATGGAATATGTGAACAAAAGCACCTGTTATTTGAAGTTTACATTTCATTCTTCAGAATTAATGGTGGATTTCTTGGATGTTTCTGCTATTAAGGAACACATTGGTGTTATATACACTAAGTTGCATAGGAAAGACTGTCCTGTGAATTGTTTATTACATAGGGACAGCCTTCATTCTCCCTATGTATTTAGAAGTGTGGCTTCTAACCAGTTTTATATAGCCTCAAGGTTAAATGCTAGGGATAGTGATTTTATTGGTGAAGTTGATAATGTGAAGATGAACTTGAAGGAGAGAGGTTATGAGGAATATCTTATTCAAAACAACGCAGTTAAGATTTTTGATAAAAGGATGAATGAAGCCAGACCATATTTTTCTACAGGTGATGGAGAGTTTGTTAGCAGGTGAGAAAGCAAATATAACACAGGTTTGAGGTTTAAAGTTACTTGTACTAGTGATGTAGATTGTTATAAGGATACCATTAAAAAAGACTGGGGTGTTCTTAGAAATGATAATGATATCTCTAAGCATATACCTGAAGTGCCGTGTTTTTTATATAAAAACAGCAGGTCACTGATAAGTAGGTTGTGTTATCCTAAGGATGCAAGTAGGAATTCTCATATAGTTGGAACTAAACCATGTGGTCATTGCATCTGGTGTGCATATATTGACAGCAGTTGCAAATTTGAACATCCTGACCAAGGTAGATGTTATAATTTCACAATAGCAGCTACATGTGATACTTTACATATTGCTTATTTAGCTTACTGCACTGCATGTAAAAAGTTTTACATAGGTAAGACTGACCGTCCCTTTAGAGAGCGCATAAGAGAACACATATACCATATTAATAAAGGTAATGTGGTTAGTGCATTGGCGAAGCATGTTTTGAGTACTGACTCCAGTCATAGTTTTAAATGTTTAGTTATTGCTAGGGTTTATGAGAATGTGAGGCAAGGTGACATATGTGTAAAGACCGAGGACTTAGAATCCTCATGGGTATTGAGGTTCAGGGCTGATGTGGGACATGGGCTTAATGAATCAGTTCCATTAGTACCTAAATTAAAGAAGAGACCTCTAAGAAGGTAATTAGCATTAAAGTATAGTTTTAGCATGCATTATTTATGTCTGATGCTGTTGTTTTTATATTAAATTTCTATGTCTTTTTATGTTTTGTGTTTTTAAACCTGTGGTTTTAAATTTGAATTTGCATCATGTGACTTCTGATGTATAAATAGGGGTGTGTGTATGTTAGTGCTTTTGTAATACACCTGATGATGCATGTTTGGTGAAAGTGCTTGTGTTTTGCTGCACTGCAGTAAAAGATTTGAACTGGATATATCAGCTGTTTCTCTGTCTTCCTATTCGTTTGTTGCTGAATTTTTGCTTTGGACACAGTAAGTGAGCCTTTAGTGGTAGTAGATTTTGTTATTTTATTAGAAAAGATTTGTTTTTCAATTGAATTGCACAGGTTATAGGTCATATTAAAGGTGTGAAAAGTTTTGAAATGAGTTATTGTGGTCTCATTTTTTTACAACACAAAAACCTGGCATTTTAACAGGGGTGTGTACACTTTTTATATTCACTATATGTTTAGTAAACATGTTGAAAAATATACATATGTTAAGTGGTATGCTGCCTGCACTATTCTCATTCAGTATAGATTCACTATATAAAATTTACAAATAAGCGATGTTGTGACATCATATTATTATACGATAATTAATGTTCAGTTATTCTAAGGGTTTTCATTTAAGGTTGCTTGGAGGAAATGCACTGCTGAACCATAAAAATTACTTCCTGAGTGCTGTGCATATTTTCAACAATCTGTTAAGTTTTAGTCATTGTACATTGAAATATGTAGTGTGGCATTTGCTTAAACTTGAGAGGAAATTGAGAGAAAGCAAATATATTTTCATGGTCCTGAGCCAAACAATGAAATTTGATACAAAGTTTTAATATGTATTAGTTGCAATTTATGTGCATGCCATTTCTATCATACTAAGTTATTTTCTTACTTCTTTCCTAACAAAAAATAAGAGCGAGAGAGAGAGAAGAGAAGAAGTGTATGGTAATATAATTTACTTGCTATATTTAGCATTGAAGATGTGTTTCCTTCCTCGGATAAGAGTGCACTTATATTTCTAGTTCATTGTAGATATAGATCATTAATCTGCAGGCAATCCACATTAGTTTCAAAATTTATTCTTTAAAACTTCATATCCGATGTATCTAAATTATATAGCAGTGTTCATGGAGCTAGCTGGTGTGGTAGTATATTATTTGTTTTTCAGAGAAAAAATGAATGAACAACAAATGTTTTGTCTCCATGGCATTGAATTTTGTTTTATTTTGTCTTTTAATTGAGTAACTTGACTTTCAAAAACAAATTAAATGTTAGCAGAAAATGCAGGTGGCATGGAATTCTTTTAAACAATATCTTTCAATGCCTGTCCTAGTCATAGTGCTTGTTTTTAACTTCTTTTATGATACCAGAAGCAGAGTTACACTACTGCAGTAGTATGGAAATAAAGGTAGCAGTTTGTCTGTCATGCTTTAATGTCAATTAGGAAAATAAAACACCAGCAGACTACAGAAAACAGATTAATGCATAAGCCGACAAATAATAAGTCTTTTTAATCACATCAAAATGCAGGCGAAGAAAAATGTAATGTTACCACTGAACAACACGTTTTAATGAAACCAGTCTGGTCTCAATAAGTTTATTTATTATCAAACTTGCAAATATGTTTTACTGATGAGTATATTGATTTCACAGGCCATTAAATAATGAATAGTGTGGCATAAAATCCATGCCATGGCCAATATGCAGTGGTTGCAGATGATAATGGGAAGCATATATTTCCTGCATGGAGCAGTGGACCATCAATTTTCACTTGCTGTTTTGGTTTTAATAGAAAATGATGCACATTTTTGGAAAGGCCTCTGAAAAGGCATAGACATTTTGGATGAACCATTTTAGCTAGAAGAAATAATAAAATGTTTCACCAGGATTCCAAGTTTCTACATGTAAAGTACCATTCATTTTTTCATTATCTAAGTCTCACCATTTTTATAGGTCTATTGGAGAATATAATAATTTAAAACAATGTAGAGCCAGCACTTACAAATAAGTGATAATTAAATCATGTGAGTGTAAAATAATCTGTGGAACATGTCTATACTTTCTTCAGTTTCAGCTTAGGCTATATATAGATAGTATAATAATTAATACATATTACTGCCATAAAAATGTAAGAAATCAGTGAATTTTACATTATAGATAGTTTTTCATCTTGGAAAATTATTCAAGCGAGACTCAGACTACAAGGCTGTCACCAAAATGCACAGGCTATTGTATTATTTTTTTATTACACTTCCTGCATAACACTCATAGGGCAAATGCTGTGTCATTCATAGTAGTGGAACTCATGCACACAGACATACAGATGCAGACATACTTTCACATGTGCGCATGCGTGCCCACATCCTCACACACAGCACATGTACACACATGAATAAAAGCACACACATGCACACACACAACCTTCTGTTCATGAAGCCCTGCCTGCTATGGGAAATGTGTAGTGTATCAAAGAGGATCAGTTAGCTGCATGCTCCTGTAGAGCAGTAAAAACTGCAAATGACAGACTAGCAGCCTTCAACAGTTTATAGTTAATAGTTGAAAGTAATGGCATTTAGGCTGAAGCCAGTTATAAGGCAGACTCTGGTGCAAGTATATAAACATTTTTTCCCATCCGGTTGTCAAGGGAATTTTCAAAAATAGTTATAGTTCTATTGTTGTTTATAAATAGAAGAATCTTTTTCCACAAATTATTGAATGGGTTAAAAACACTGATATTAGTGATGTCCTACAATTACTAATTTATTTATTTGTTTGGCATTAGTTAACCAGGACAGTCTGACAGGGCAGCAGACTTTTTTCAACAGAGGCCCGAGGAGAAAAGCTCCAAGAAGTACATGTAACAAAAGTAATCAAATGATAGAGTAAACAAAAACATTTAGAGTTAACAAATATGATATATTAAACAGAGGGGAAAAAACATGCTATAACATGCACAGTGACTTAAAACACAATAGAGTTCAAAGGTTATGTCAGTACAAAGCAGAAAATTAAAAATGATCACATACATGCAAAACAAAGTAAGCAAATACATTATAAGTGTGTACTGTATACAGGAGATAATCCCAGGGCACAGATCACTATCCAAGTCTACAGTGTTGTAGTTTGTGAGAAAACTTACTATTAGTAGATTTGCAAGAGAGAGAACAGAGAGTTGCTGGAGGAGTATTAGAGGAGTAAAAAGATGATGGGAACATAAGGTTAAGTTGGGTGGTAGCATTGGCATGACCATGATTTACAAAGGGTATCCTTTAGAGATGTTTTAAAAAAAAAGTAAGGTTTGGGATCGATCTAACATCGATTGGTAGTTTATTCCAGGCATTTGGCACTGAATAGCTCTAGAGGAGTTTGCCAATATTTTTGATAGGCACATAAACTTGCAGAAGATGCTGTTGAGAGCTATAGAGGGCACAGTTGGGAGTGTAGGGATGGATGATGGAAAAGACAGATAAGCAGGAGGAGGGTTCATGTAAGAAAGAATGAGTCATGAGAAGCTGGGGTAATAGGATTTGATGATGAAATTCCAGCCACTGCAGGTTTTTCAATTCTAGACACTGGTGAGAGCAGTAGGGGTGACTGGAAGCAAATTTTGCAATTTTGTTGTAGGTGAGTTGCAATTTAGACAGAAGGCTGGATAGGAGGTATGTAAGAATAGCAACTGCATAGAGTAGGGTGAGGAGTAGGAAAGTTTGTGCAAGGAAGAGCCTAGAAACATGGGTGAGCATTTTGTTATGTCTGTATAGCTGGCCTAACTTTTGATGACTTTTTTTTTAATGAACTGCTGAGTATGGAGGTCGAACTTTAGCTGGTCATTGATAATAACTCTAGAAGTTTTGTGTGAGGTTCAACAGAGATGATAGTGTTGTTTATGGAGGAGACAGTGAAGGTAGTTTTATAATGTTGGAGAGATTTAGGAAGGAATAGGAGAAGTTTAGTTTTCTTAGGGTTAAGTAGAAATTGATTGGATGTTAGATATTTTTTGATTGAGTGCAAAGACTCTTGGGTTTGAGTGTGAAGATGGGAGATATTGTCGGAGCAGGAGATGCTTATGGAATCATCTCCATATTGTATAACTGAAGTGAGCGGAGAGGAATAGTGGAGGTCATTAATAAAGATGTTAAATAATAGGGGTCCAAGGATGGAGCCTTGGGGTACTCCTGTTTGAACAGGTAAGAAGGGAGAAAAGTTAGATTGCCATTTAGCTTATTAGAATCTATTGGAGAGGTAGCTGAAGAACCAAGAAAGTGCAAAGCTGGAGACATTAAAGAAAGCTAGTTTAGACAGAAATAGTGTTGAAGGCTTTGAAGAGGTCCAGAAACTTACAGGAGACAAATTAATCATTTTCATGGGAGTTAGCGATAAAGTTTGTGAAGGATGTCAGTGGAATAGCTGTACTGTGCTTTGGGTGAAAACCATGCTGTGTAGGGTTAAGGAGATTTTCTAGCAGAAGGTGATCAATGAGCTGTTTATAAATGCATTTTTTGAGAAATTTTGACAAGGGTGATAAAATGGCAATTGGCCTGAAATTTGAGGGGTGAGTTGAGATACCACCTTTGTGTAAGGGTATGACATAACATTTCTTCAAGATGTTAGGTACAGTTTTCCTTGATGGATCTGTTAACTAATATGGAAATGGGGTAAGCAATAGAACTAGCAGCAATTGTTTGGAATTGAGGAAAAAGGGTGTTGATTGATGGAAAACACATTTTAAAAGGGAAACCCTCTCTTCGAGGTGTAAGTTTAGAACTTAAGAGGTCAATATCTAGTAACAGACAGAGTTCTTAATCTTAAACTGCCCTAAAAGCAAGGCACAACTTACAGTACAGGTCCCTGTAGCTAACTGAGTAATCTGTTCTAATCTTGCATTATATGGAAGGTGTTTAGTATGCCAAATTTATCTGGTGTACATTTATAGATTACCTTACCTTTACGGTAGTACAGCGGTAGCATTGTTGCCTCACAGCAAGAGGTTCTCCTGTTCGATTCTCGGCTGGCATGCCTTCTGTGTGGAGTCTGCATGTCCTCCCCGTGGTCAAGTGGCCACCAAAAGACATACGTGAATGGGCGTGCCTTCGCTGAAGGTTGGGCATTGGGCTGGCAACTCGGCACCATAAAAATCTACTGCCAATCATTAGCAGACCGGAGTTCCACTGTGGTGACCCCTAACCGGGAAAAAGCCAGAAAGACAAACAACTTTTATAGAATACCTTCTAAAATAAAGCACTTTCCCTTATTATAAGCACAAAACAGTACACTGTATTCAATTACTGAGCTTGCATAAGCTACAAATAACTTTGTCATCAAGGCAGTATCTCTTGAGATAAATTGTTGATGTGGTAACCTCAGCAGTCTCATTGATATAGCTTTAATTTTATGTGCTTGATTTCTAAATTTTGAATTATTACAAACAGTAATCCCAAGACCTTTGTAATCTGGATTTACATTCAAATCAACGATCCCCAACCAACTGTTGTACTTACAGTCACCATTCCAAACTAAAAATAAAACACCACATTTGTACTTATTAATATGTAACCCTCATTCTCAGCCAAGCAGTTACATTTACCAGATAGTTATTATGTTGACATTTAGTCATATTAGGATGGTGTGATATTTTGCTAACCAGACCGATATATATATATATATATATATATATATATATATATATATATATATATATATATATATATATATATATATATATATACTCACACACACACACACACTCACACACACACACACACACTCACACATGCACTTACACACACACACACACACACACACACACACACACACACACACACACACACACATATATGTATATATCGCACACGCGCACACACACACACACAAACACACACACACACACACACACACACACACACACACACACACACACACACACACACACACACATACACACACACACACACACATATATATGTATATATAAATATATATATATAAAACTGCGGTGGTGGTGCTGCGGTAGTGTTGTCGCCTCACACTAAGATGTTGTCCTGTTCGATTCTCAGCTAGAGCGTCTTCTGTGTGGAGACTTGCGTGAATGGGTGTACCTTCATTGAAGGTTGTGCGTCAGAGCTGGCAACTCGGCACGTAAAAAATCTACTGTCAATCATTAGCGGACCAGAGTTCCGGCTGCTGTGGTGACCTCTAACCGGGAAAAGCCGAAAGACACAACAATAACATATATATATATATATATATATATATATATATATATATATATATATACATCAGTGTGTATGTGTGTATAAAATAGTCTCATATGAATCAACTCATATATATTGATATGAATCAACTCCTATTCAGAGTAATAGGTATTAATCTTAACAAAGTGATGTCTATCCAGAAGCCAGCTTCAAACCAAATAGAATATATAAGGGTTAGATGAATGTTGAAACACATAATTATTAACAACAGCATATGGTATGCTATCAAATGCCTTGGATAAATATTAGCTACCTCTTAAAAGCAAATCAAGTTTGTAAATGTGGACCTGCTCTTAATGAATCCATGCAGGGAGATGTCCATTTATGGGCCTTTTAACCCATCATACAAAATTGCTTGAAGACATCTTTCAAACTCTTTCCAATTAACAATGCCAAGTGTTTGTCTCTGTAATAATTGGCCCTATAGTATCCATCTAATTTATTAATTGGTACAACATTTAAATATTTCCAGCTAGTATGTACCTATATAAAAACAATCAATGGTTATAGTCATTTATTTGTATGAAGTAGGCCAAAAACACCCTGGAGTATTATCAGGTCTTGGGCTACTATCATCTTTAATTTTTTAGAATGATTTAATCATAAAATCTTCTCTAAATATGGGGCATGAAGTGGAGTCCTTTATCTCAGTTGTAGACTCTTGACATTGTATGTTCGCTTGCTATGCTGGGAATAATAAAATGCCTGTGAAATTTGCCTGTTCAGTACCCACATGCAGTATTATTCTCTCAAAAATTTTGGGCCCAGGACTGTTTCTGAACCTTTACTGCAATTAATATATATAAAAACATATTTTATTCCCAGATTCAGTAATTTGCTTTCATAACTATTTTGCAAGTATTAAAGAGGTTGTTAAATGTCTTGTTAGCAAACCTATATGCCTTTTTTAGATAGAAGATTATACTTTTTCTATATCATAATATTACTCCTTTTCTGTTTTCATAACTTAGAATGTTTAGGCTGCCACCAGGGAGGAGCTTTCTCATTTTTCTTCTAGTGATTGACCTTCTACAGATGTTAAGATGTTTTCAGCGTATGCATACCCATACTGATGTAACATCAGACATACTGGTTAGTATTGTTTTTAATGAATTAACTCACTGTACTACTTCAGCATTAGTTTAGACTTGTCATAATTAAGCCTCACAAACTGCTGACACTGAAAGTTAATCATGACTGAGAAGTAAAAAGCCATGTAGCCTGATCCCCATAAAGGGTTTGACTGTTTATTTGTTGAAACTTGTTCACATATTAGTAATTAGTAAATCAAGAACACTGTCTTCTTTTGCTAGAAAAATAAGTTACTCAAGGTTTTTCAATAACACTGTGTCTTTAAACTGTTTTTTCAAAAACAATAACTTGAGCTCCTTCACCCCAGTTATGTTGGGAAAATTAAAGTTACCTAAAATCATAAGGTTGTCATAATCCATATAATTCTGAGGCCCATCAATGTATTGCCATTGATCTAATATAGATAACATGGGCCTTTGATAACAGGCTAAGGGCATAATAGTGCCTTTCATCAAAATCAGTCGTAAACTGAACAGAATTGTCTCTAATTGATAGTCACTGAAAAATATCTTGAAGACTAGATTATTTATAATGCATACAACCCCCTCTAACTTTGATCTGTCTTCAAGCAGCCATACATTTTGAAAGCAGATATCACCCCTTTCAAATTCTAGGGCTCAGTGATCACTACAATGGCATAGTTATTTTCAAAATAAAGTAGCCAGAGTTTCTCCATTTTGTTGGTTAAACTATGTATATTTACGTATTAAGCCTTTAATGCCAGACTTACATGTGAGTCTTTTTTCTCTTTACAAACTGTTTGAAATCTAAGAAAAAGCTTTACAATATCTGCATGTCCCTGATAAACCATCTGACTTAATAAAAGCTCCAATTTTCCTTTTTGTAAAAATCATCCCATACCCAATAAAATCAAGATCTCTTACATTATATAAATTTCTTAGCCCTTATTAAGCAATAATGCTTTCAAAAATTGATACTCTAACCATTTTAGAGATGGAAGTATTTCTGAAAGGCATAGATTTACTTTATGTATCAAACATAACTAGAAAATACCTTCAGTCAACGTATGCATTTGATATATGGAAGCATGCAGTACGGTGTTCACTTCAGCATATATTATAATGTAGGAACATGGTCTATTACCTTATAAAAATAGACATAAATATGTTACTATTTATTGTACTTGTTTTTTTAATAGGTTAGCACATTGGACACAACTTCCCCTTTTCAGGGACAAACCAGGAGTACTGTCTTATTAATTGGCTTGCTCAGAGTCATGCAGTAGGACAATGAAGGTAGCAGGATCAACTTTTGTAATGTGGACACTGGAATCAGCTCTTTAACAGTTCATAAAAGTTGTCCTCTGTGCTAATAGCTAGACAATGCTTTACTATACTATACTTACTATACTATATATATATATATATATATATATATATATATATATATATATATATATACATTTTACTTTATTAATTGAATATTATACTTTTTTGTTACTAATGTCATATATTTTCTTATTTTTTCCCTCCTTTGTTCAGGCCAATTGTACATAGTGTATATAAAGGTTTATAATACTTGTTTATTGATGATTGTATTGTTAAACATTATATTATTTGGAAAATAAAAAAATATTTGAAAAAAAATAAATAAAAAGTAAGGGGCTGCTGGTCTGAACAGAGTACAGCAAGTGCATAGTGTTGTCTTGGGTTATGACTAAGTCCAGTTACTCCCAAGCAAGTTTAACACTGTACTTCTACAGAACAGAGTTATAATCTCTTGGTTCCCAGGATTGTACTCATTTTGGTCTGAAGCCTAGCACCTCACAGTGCAGGCATATCAGCAATAACATCGACTTATCAAAAATATTTTTCATAAGCTCCCCTTATACACACCACAAGGGATCTCTGGTTACCCTTGTAACTAATAAACAACATGCTAACCACAAGCATTTATCATTTAATAAATGGAAATTATATATTTATTAAAAAAAACTTAAGCCAAAGGAAAAGGCAATTAACTATTGAACAAGTAAGTGATTGCATAGGGAAGAATAAGAGACACGATTTTGACTAGATAGTTGAAAACAGAATCGCTTACACTGTATCTAAATATTTGTATTCTTGGCACCTCAGAAAATAATGCAGCTTTACTACCAGTAAATCTCTGAATGCAGTCAGCAGTTGCAGTTGACGCCCAGAAGGTTTATCAAAGTTTAAGTTTACTGACTCTTGGAAAACAAGCCGCACATTCTTTCCTGTGCAGTTCTTGTGAAAATGTTTGACTGCTTCTAGGTTTGGTTAGAGTGCAATACATCCATGAGCCAAATAAAGTGGAAAGTACTGTAGTTTTGTTTTTTTCTCTGCCTGGCAGAGGTTTCTCAAATTCAAACAGCAATCAATTAAAAATTAGAAAGAAAAGAGAAGTACTCAAGATTTAGTAATCAAATGATGTTACAGGTTTCAAAATTATACAAAACTTTCTCTCTTTTAAACCAAGCTGCTTATAATACACAGAGAGCAATTCCATTCTGACATCAGCCAATACTGCTTTAGAGAGGAAAAAATGAGTATCTAGACAGTTCTCTTCTACTAAAACTAGCTCTATTATTACTACTACAGAAACAGTTGTACACTTCATGCATCTAATCTTGACATTTCTGCATCTAATAAAATATGCCATGATTGAAATGTATCACCTGAACACAAGTGAGGATTTTCTGAGATTCCCCCCAAGAAACATATTGTAAAGGACATGCTTTTCAAATTATGCTATCCAGTTCCCTGAGCAAACGTTACCTTTGCATTTCCCTACTGACACCTCCTTATTGCCAGGTTGTAGGACTGCAATCCAAACCTCTACCTAATGAATATGCCATTTTGCTCACTAGATCGCTATAATAATTTCAAGGGATTATGGTCTGCTGCTGCAGTGAATTTTCTACTATATGTTTAGGGTTGAGGATTTTGGAGAACCAGCACCATTCACAACCATTCCTTCTGTACTGCTGCTTGATGAAGGAATGACTAAGTTAGCCCTCTCCCCATTTGGAGAAACTCAGGTAAATACAGCATTGATCTGCAGTTTGAAGTTTCTACATGCCCAAAACATTCTTCCCTACAATAATGGCTGACAAGTATTGTGGGTTCAATCATAGCATTCTTAAACATTGGGAATGTCCACTCACAAGGCAGCATCCATATAACCTTATCTAGCATGTTCTACTAGGTATCATCTGTAAGACAAGTGTCATTACTGCTCTAGTGAGGGACAAATTTTCTATAGTACCTCACTCACTCCAGGAGTGGCCATGTTTATTTATGTACTAAATTGTTTGTTTACTTATTTATTTATTTATTTTGTGACAGTGGTAGGCCTTGCCATTTATACATGCATTTAATTGTCTTAATGGCACAGCCTGCTCTGTTTGGTCTGCTCAGCAACTTCATCATACATTGAACATGTTTCTTTCATAGCTGGCTATAACAAAGGATATATATGTATATATATATATATATATATATATATATATATATATATATGTATATATGTATATATATTTATTTATTTTTTAAAATGAAACTATTACTTTAGTTTCCACCTCCCAAAAGGAAATGTCTGCCAGCCTTTGGTAAGGTGCTGAGGTATGTTTAACTCTAATTGACATATTTGTGAATCTATGCAACCCAAATGGGGTGACACAAGAAGACCTCATCCTTGCTGTGGATGTTAAGAGTACCTGCCAGTATCTGTTAGTCAGATCAGTGGTAGTTAGGTATTTAATCCATCTCCAGCAGCTCTGGTACTTCATGTTTTTTGGGCATGGTGTAAACATTGAACCGTTTGAGTCTATCCAGTGTTTTAGGGTCTGAAGAGAACCTGGTGGTTCCATCATGTTTCAGCAAAAGCAATACCAGAAGACCCAGGGGTTATGTGATTCTGACATTGTCCCTCAGCTCCACAAGCTCCTGCAGCTCTTCCCCATGGCTTGCTTTACTTGGTCTAGCACTCCGTTAGGAGCATGCTGGGTTGGCCGATGGATTATTATGTTGTTGTTGTGTTTCAGCATTTGTGTACAGTCTAGGTTAGCAATGAACATCTTTTCAAATTTGTACCCGGAGAGGGGATTAGTACTGTGTAATCCCAAATCATCCACTTAGATTTCAGACCAAGCCTCAGTAAAGCAGGTTTGTTAAAGGACTGTATTTACATTCCAGCTGTAGCCCATTACAAATAATACCAATGACTTTCTGTGATTATACAGCCTGTGTTAATAAAGTTCTGTTTCTACCTGACAACTTCAGTACATAGTCAACATCAGTTACATTGTCTATAACAATGAAAGTCCACTACTATTGTCTGCAGCTGAATTTTCTTGACATGAATAAGCACCTTTACCTTTTTAATAAAATAATTTATTTCTGTTGTGTTTGTCCTAGATGCTCATTTGTAGGCCGCATAAGTTTCTTTAATATGAGTCCTAAAATTTAAATCATATCTCACATAGACTCCTTGTGGGAATTGTATTCACCTTTTCCTTCTTCAAAATAAATTTAGACCCCTCCCCTTTCCCTTTAGCCATTATAACAAAATGTGTTATTTATATCTTATGTAGGCATATGCTTTTATGGGTTTACCATGAAAAACTTGTCAATCTGAAGGCTGAGTCTAGCTGTGCAAATCCTGCATGTTGACAGGTGGGATGCTGAATATCGGCTTTACCAACTGTCTGAACTTGTCTCCCTTTTGGACTCATGTTAGTGCTTGTTCCTGGGTCTGAGTGGTAGGGAGTTTCACTGTTTGTTGTAATGCTTGCACATGGCATGCTGACTTTTGAGGAAAGGGTGCAGTGATATGTACACTCAACCATTTGAAGCAGTAAGATTTTAAAAGTATACATAGTTTCACTATCTACAACTTCTAGGTGAATGACCCAACAAGAATGCACTGACCTTTCAAACCACACTGTGCAGTGATCCTTAGGTTTGTAAACTGCAACTGCACAAAGTTTGTCTTTTTCCACAAACTGTCTAATTATAAAGACTTTTGACCTGTTGTCTATGTTGATCCTAAGACTAGAACACTGTTTGACAATTTTTGGCACCTGACTGAATGCCAAAATCTTCTCGATGTTTAACTATAGAGCAGTTTAGAGAAACAAGCTATTCTTTCATGAAAGACTTAAAAGCATGAAAAAGCTGCTCTGCAGGAACAAAAGATTCAGATTATTAATATGTGCAAAAGCAAAACCAGATATGAACCTTGTCAGTAATGTGCTATTACTTCTGATTTTACATGGAATTCTGGAGAGAAAAATGTTTGCAAAAGTGTGCCAAAAAGGAAAATACAAATCTTGAAACATAGCAAATACAGGCTAATGTCCTTTGAATATGCATACTACAAAGAACCTGGCATAACTAAAAAAAAAATAGAAGATAAAACTAAGACTAAAAGGAAAACCAATGTACACTCATGCAGTTATAAAGACAAAGTGCAGAAATGTGAGTAAAATAAAATACATTTTAATGTCTGAACTTTTTAAATATAGTCTTTTTAAGTTTCCATTGTGCATTGGATCAGTCATCATTATCATTTCAGCTGATATGATATAATAGTCTAAGACTAAAATTATAAACTTTACACACAATGCAATCAGTTGTTGCAGTCACTGGTTATTGCATAGCATAAAGATGGTTTAATATTAAAATCTTGCCTCTCCAAAGGTTGAGTGTAGCTCTCTGACCATGGTCCAGTTGGTCCACCATTAGAAGCTACTTATAGCCCAGTTGCTACCCCTGAGAACAGTTAATATTGGGTCTCTCCCCATAAGCTTAACCAAAAAACTACAACCCCCAGAACATGCAAATATCACTGTATCATGCCTCTTCTCTAGCCATTCCAATTGCAGCAGCTATTTTGAGGCAGTGTATTAAATGACACATGCTTATTAAAACTATTTATTGCTTCCTCAACATGATTTCATACATGAGAGTTTTAAAGACTGGTCACACTTGGAGGCTAGGTTTTCATCTGAAAATATATTTGATAAGTACAAGACACATAGCTATAGCAAGGAGCACCTCTGCTAAGTTAAGTTATGCTGATGATGTTAAGAGAGGACTTCCATGTAGGGATCAAAAAACTTAAGATTTGTACTCCTGAAGGCACTTGGCTGTGTACTGTTAACCTATCTAAATAAGCAAATAAGCAAAAATGACTTAGGAGAAAAGCATAAATCCATGAAGTTTCTATCACTGATTTTACTTCTTTTAGCTTCAATTGGCATCTGATTTGCTTAAATCAGGCAATGCAATTTTGAGTATACCATATCAGCAAACATTTTCCCACTGGAAAGTGGCACATATACCTGTTATACTTCCTGGTAAACAAATGAATTAAAAATATGTTTTGTCATCTCAAAGAATGCAAGATTTGTTCCATACTGCCTTTGCTTTCAGCATATTATAATGTATTTTGTTTAAGCTTCATCCTGTATATCTAGAATATTTTAAAATATGAAATATGGAATGATATATTTTGAGTACATATAATTAAATACTGTTAATATTTATAGTCCTCCAAATAATAAATCAGAAAATGTAAGTAACAGAATTATAGTTAAATACACCCCAACCCCATGTGATAAATTGAAAAAGGGGTTGTGGAGGGAGGGATGGATGGGTGGATAGATAGATGGATGAATGGATGGATGGATGGATGTGGCTAAACAGTATTGATTGCTTCTTTTTAGTAGTGTGTATATCACAAAACAGAGGCAAGAAGGGTATATTACACCCCTACTATATTCCAGGTAAAGAACATGTCTCTAGCTAGACAAGAATTAACTGCAACAAATCAATTCTTAGTGTTCCTAACCTGCAACAATATAAAACATGGCTACAAAATAAACTTAACGAATCGACGAACCAGATCTGTGACTGACTTATTCCAAAGTCATAATTTTCAAGAATTATCTCATTTAATAAGGTGTGTTATTCAGATTTAGAAGTAATATAGCTTCACTGAAACATGAAATTTAAAATGTGTTAAAAGGTTTAGAATCAGAAAATCTGCTAGTAAGACCAAAATTATAACAGTTTTTTTTACTTTTTATTTCCGGTTAGATAAGTGCATCTTTCTTATTAAAATCAAACAATGACAGCATGACCTTTTCTTCCCCAAAGCAGCAATGCGCTATGGTTATTCATTTTGGTAGAACATTCATACACAGTAGGTTAGGGCATAATTCTAAGAATTCACACTGGGAATCTGTCCTTTTAATGTTATCACTATATATTTAACAGTAAGTAGCAAAACTTCTTATTGAGATATGCAGTTTGACAACATAGAAACTCCTTATAAAGCTGAAGGAACAAAATTGGAAAAGGTGCTCTTATCTTTAGCTTTTCATCAAAATTTTGAATCATTTCTTCAAGCCTGCTGCATGTTTTCAATTTCACTTCATATCAGTTTATGAAACTGCAGGCTTTCTGGTTGTTCATACATTTTTTTGTATCTGAATAAGATCAACGCATTGTACTGCTGTTGCTTATTGATCTGAGGAAGTGTACATCAGTGCTCTACACAAGTAAAGGTAAAATGCAAAAGCAATATATCACTTTGTTTCTTCACGTCAAACATTAGATGATGTAACTTAGTTAAAAAGAGTTAACATCTATGTAAAAAATATAATAAAAGAATTATATACTAATCTGAATGCTTTTACATTTTTCTTAAAATGTATAAAGTTAAGTAGACAATGTGACAGAGTTTGGAACATAGCAAGTTGAAATGAATTGCATTTCACAGAAGAAACGGGAGCTATGAAACCTGGGATGTATTTTAAGTTTATTTTCAGTTCATTTCCAATTTCTGTAATATCTGTTATATCGGTCTGAGTCCTCCTTACAACTAGAGGGACAAGCACTGCAAGCCTCTAATGAAGAGTTATTAAACTTGAGACTGCTTGTTGCTTCCTTCAGAGCACAGCAGTAGACATCCAAAACTATCTTTCCACAGTCAGAAATCAATAACCTGGAGAGCAAGGATTTCCTTTCTGGCAAATTATTTTTTCAAAGTAAGGATGAAGAGTTGATGAGTTTAAACTGCACAGACACTTTGCTTTCATTGTCAGAAAACGATACTTTTCTTTCTTTTCTATTAGATTTGTATTGTTTATACTTCAAAAATGTAATGTACTTCTATAGGAAGGGTAAAGAATATCTACTGCACTGATGCACAGGATTTATTTTAACTGTAATATTTTAGATTTGTAATATCTGACATTTAACAATTTATATCATGTGTGTTTGAATCAGGTTTTCTCACTCCAACAAGCTGTGCCATGAATGTGTATATTCAGACAGAGCAAATAATACAGACTCTGAGCAATCTATGATTTTAACAGGTCAGCTTTTTATGAAGCCTGATTGGCACTACTGATGCATATCACACTAAAAATACATGTGTTTACTGGTGTGACTCCAGGGGGGAACAATTGGTCATACGACATTACTAACATAATTTACCAAGAAAAAATGCAGGTGTTTGCAGTAGATTTCATTCACCTCCTGCTTTCCTGTATTAATAGCATGTGTGTGTGTGTGTGTGTGTGTGTGTGTGTGTGTGTGTGTGTGTGTGTGTGTGTGTGTGTGTGTGTGTGTGTGTGTGTGTACGTGTATATATATATATATATATATATATATATATATATAAAATGTTCGATCTTTAGTGATTCAAAGTTTTAAACTTTCGAGATTATAATATAGACCTATATATAGATATATATATATATATATATATATATATATATATATATATATATATATATATATTTTTTTTTTTTTTTCTTTATGAAAAAGATGTATAAATGCAAAGCCAAACCTTCAGTAAGAAACAGCAAGAAACCAGATAAAACATCAGAATTTAAAGTTACTGCTGCAAGCTGAACCTTTAAGAAAGCTTAGGTAGCATTGTTAATGTCTGGATCAATTGTTGATTTAATTATTATTATTAGTTTATTTTTCATTTGTTAGTTTGGTAACTGAACTGCTATCAGGGCTCTTTCTTGCCATATCTTGGACCATGAAGACAATGGTAAAAGAAACAAGCATTTATCATTGCAAAAACAAAATTACTGAATTTGATTATATAAAAACAAATCTATGTACATCAAGTTACAAAGGCAAACAATTTTGAAGATACACCAATGCATTTTTAAAAATAGCAATTCTCAGTAATACAGAAAACCAGCTTTCTGATTTATTAAGATTATAGTTCTTAAGACACTGTGGCCTGATTTATGTGAGGTTTTCCTATCATGGGGATGCACAAGCCAGTGCATTTCTTTGTGCCCGTCCCAAGCCAGGATAAATGGGGAGGGTTGTGTCAGGAAGGGCATCCGGTATATAACTTGGCCAAATCATTCATGCGGACACCAGTAAATATTTACATACTGGATCAGTCGTGGCCCGGGATAACAACAACTGCCACCAGTACTGTTAGCCAACAGGGTGCTGGGGAAACTGGGCTACTGTTGGCCGAAGGAGAAGAGGAGGGGGAAGGCATGGCCAAAGGCAGAAAGAGAGGTGAAAGGCTAGGACTGTGGTAGTGAGGGTCAGAACTTTGAATGTTTGCAGTATGACTGGTATAGGGAGAGAGCTAGCCAATATGATGGGCAGAAGGAAGGTTGGTATACTGTGCATGCAAGAGAACAGATGGAAGGAGAGTAAGGCTAGGTGTGTCAGAGATGGGTTCAAATTGTTTTATCATGGTGTGGATGGGAGGAGTTATCCTGAAGGAACAGTATGCTAAGAGTGTTTTGGAGGTGAATAGAGTGTCGGATAGAGTGATGTTTATGAAGATGGAAATTGATGGTGTAATGATGAATGTTGTTAGTGCATATGCTTCACAAGTTGGGTGTGCAATGGACGAGAAAGAAAAATTTTGGAATGAGTTGGATGAAGTGGTGATGACTGTACCCACGGGTGAGAGAGTGGTGATTGGAGCAGATTTCAATGGGCATGTTGGTGAAGGGAACAGAGGGGATGAGGACGTGATGGATAGGTATGGTGTTAAACAAAGGAATGCAGAAGGTCAGATGGTAGTGGATTTTGCAAAAAGGATGGACATGGCTGTGGTGAATATGTATTTTACAAAGAGGGAGGAGCATAGGGTGACATACAAGAATGGAGGAAGATGCACACAGGTGGATTATATCTTATGTAGGAGGGCCAATTTGAAGGAGATTGGAGAGTGTAAAGTGGTGACTGGTGAAAGCGTAGTTAGGCAGCATAGGATGGTGGTTTGTAAGATGATGTTGGTGATCAAGAAGAGGAGGAGGAGTGTGAGGACAGCACCAAGGATCAAATGGTGGAAATTGAAAAAGGGTAATTGTGAGATGGAGTTCATGGAAGAGTTAAGACAGGCACTGGGTGGCAGTGAAGAGTTACCAAATAGCTGGGTAACTACAGCAGAGCTAGTAAGGGAGACAGCTAGAAAGGTGCTTAGTATGACATCTGGTCAGAGGAAGGACAACAAGGAGATGTGGTGGAATGAGGAAGTACAGGAGAGTTTACAGAGAAATAGGTTGGCAAAGAAGAAGTGGGCTTGTCAGAGAAATGAAGAAAGTAGACAGGAGTATAAGGAGATGAGGTGCATGGCAAAGAGAGAGGTGGCAAAGGCTAAGGATAAGGCATATGAAGAGTTGTATGAAAGGTTGGACACTAAGAAGAGAGAAAAGGACCTGTACCGATTGGCTAGACGGAGGGACTTAGCTAGAAAAGATGTGCAGCAGGTGAAGGTGATAAAGGATAATGAGGGAAACATACATACAAGTGAGGATAGTGTGTTGAGCATATGGAAAGAGTACTTTGAGGGGCTGATGAATGAAGAGAATGAGTGGGAGAGAAGATTGGATGATGTGGGGATAGTGAATCATGAAGTGCAATGGATTAGCAAGGAGGAAGTAAGAATAGCTATGAAGAGGATGAAGAATGAAAAGCTGTTGGTCCAGATGACATACCTGTGGAGGCATGGAGGTGTTTAGGTGAAATGGCAATTGAGTTTTTAACCATATTGTTTAATTGGAGAAAAAGTGTTTTGGTACTGATTTGTAAGAATAAAAAAAAGCAAAAAAGTATCCTGCTACCCAAAGGTCCAAGACAAGAAATTGCCAGGAATCCAAAACTAAACACAAGGCCGGACCACCAGGCTTAAAAAATAATCTAATTTATTATACAATCAATGGATAAGTGCTTTCACATGTAAAAACATGCTTCATCAGATCTCAAAAAGCAAAAAACAATCAGTTTAATTTAAACAAGTTTAAAATGGTGTTAACCAATCAGGTTTGTGAAAAAAGATTCAATTAATTAATTGATTAACCCTTTCAGCAATGAAAGAAATGCTGACAGAAAATATAAAACACATTCCGTGTTAAACAAACAAAGAAAAGCATATGCATAAAATCATATATAATAGCAACATTGTCAAGAACATAGAACATAAATCGATAAATGTATATAAATGCAGAATTAAAATATTACAAATGTGCATCAAATAAATAAATAAACACAAAATAAAATAATAGAAGCAACAACAGGGAAATCTGTACACTAATTATGAAACATAATATGATCTAATCTGTATTAATTTATGATGTTATTTATTTTATAGTGTTATTTAATTCCACTATGGCCAAATACATCCCATTCTCTTCTGTTTTAATTATTCCATTCCATATTATTATATTTCATTTCAGAGGGCGTGCTTCCAGGGCTGTTTTTAAACTAACGTGATTATTAAGCCCTGGAAAAATATGAGCACGAAGTCTAAAATTCCATTTGACTTCCACCAGTTCTAATTGACTATTTAGATTGCCCCCTCTCATATTAATAAGCACTAGTTGTAGAACTCTAAAGCTAAACTTATGAGTACTGAAATTAACTACATGTTTAGCTAATGCATTTTGTTGATTCTGATTTTTAACATCATACAGGTGATTATAAATCCTGTCTCTTAACCTTCGTGTAGTCTTACCTACATAAAAACAGGTACAGCAATCACAAGAAGCAAAATAAACCAAATTTACACTATTACAAGTGGCAATAAACCTAGGGACAAACTTAAACTTTAGAGCAGGATGATCAAAATTCTGTGTAGTGGTTATAACACTACATATCCTGCAATGCTTACATGGAAAAGTTCCAGGGGTCAAGCCCCTATCTAATTCCTGGTTCCTGTTTGGACACCCCACTACATCTTTACATAAGATGCGTTTCAAATTATTATTATTTCTATAGGTGAAACACAGAGAGTTTCCTACCAATCTGGCAGTGGTTGGATCCAGTGACAGAGCATGTCAATTACACTTCACTATTTCCACTACACGACCAATGTCTCCTGTATAGGTAGTCATAAAGTGAAGTTTATTGCTATTATCATAGTGTATCCGATTCCTTGTTGAAGAAACACTCATACCCATTACCTCTTCTCTTACGTTTAACCAGATGGATTTCTTATAGCCTCTCTCTAGAAATAGCCTATCTAACTCATCTAACTGTAGTGTCAGGTCATTTGGATCTCTACAGATTCTCTTCAATCTATAGTATTGGCCCTTGACTATGTTGGAAAAAAATAATTCTGGGATGCATGCTATTAAAATGCAATAAGGCATTCATCCAACAGGGTTTTCGATGTAGTCTAGTAGTTAATAGTCTAGCAGAATCTTGACATATAGTGATATCTAAAAAATCTACAGAAATACAAGAGGAGGTCATACTAAACTCCAGGAAAATGAGTAGTGGAGTTTAAATATGCAACAAAATCATTTAGGCTCATTTCATCACCTCTCCATAAAAATAGAATATCATCGACAAAACTTCTATAGAGGGAGATATTCAGAAATCCAGGATGGTCAAACAAAAAAGCCTTTTCCCAATGGTACATGGCAAGATTAGCATAGGAGTTCGCACAAGGGGTGCCTATTGCAACACCCCAATGCTGCAAGTACAATTGCCCATTAAAAATAAAAATGCTGTTAGTCAACACCATGTCATGAAGTGTAGTAATAAACATAGTTTTTTCACTGGACATGCAATCACAGTAGTGAGAACCTCTCTAACAACTTCAAGACCAAAATCATTGGGAATAGAGGTAAACAAGTTCTTAACATCTAAAGTAACCAGAATACATTTCGAGCATTTAGGATTACAATTATAGATCTCAGTATCATCCAAGAGTTGAAGGGTATCTTTCAATATAGTAGGAATCATTTTCACTCATGGACCTAACTTGTATTCAACATAAACTGACATGGTCTCATTCACTCAGCCACTGCCAGATACAATCGGTCTCATGGAGGGGGGGGGGTGTATCAAAGACTTGTGTATCTTAGGCAAGCCTTTTATCAAGGTAACCAGAGGATGTTCAACACATAGATAAGAATAAAGTTCAATATCAATCTGCCTACACAGATGTTATAAGTTATCCCAAATTCTTCTGATAATTCTATCCAAGAATGAAACATCCACCATTTGATAGGTGTGGGAATCCTGTAACATAGTTAACATAGCCTTAATATAACTAGAAGAGTCTAAGAGGACAATACCCCCATCTTTATCTGCAGGTCTGATAGCCAGAGTATCATTTGTTCATAGGGAAAAAAAAGCCCTACATTCATCATTGGACATGTTAAAATAAGATTTTTTGGATCGAACACCACTAGAAGTCAAATCATAAAAATCATATTCACATAATTTGAGAAAACAATCAACATGTGTTGGAATAACTGGACAGAAAACACTCTTTCTTATTAACCTAGGAACATTCGTACATTACTTACAAGTGAGGATAGTGTGTTGAGCAGATTGAAAGAGTACTTTGAGGGGCTGATGAATGAAGAGAATGAGAGGGAGAGAAGGTTGAATGATGTAGAGATAGTGAATCATGACGTGCAATGAATTAGCAAGGAGGAAGTAAGTATAGCTATGAAGAGGATGAAGAATGAAAAGCTGTTGGTCCAGATGACATACCTGTGGAGGCATGGAGGTGTTTAGGTGAAATGGTAGTGGTGGAGTTTTTAACCAGATTGTTTAATTAAAGTTTGGAAAGTGAGAGGATGCCTGAAGAATGCAGAAAAAGTGTTTGATAACAATTTTTAAGAATAAGGGTGATGTGCAGAGCTGTAGTAACTACAGAGGGATTAAATTGATCAGTCTCAGCATGAAGTTATGGGAAAGAGTAGTGGAAGCTAGGTTAAGAAGGGACGTGATGATTAGTGATTTGCAGTATGGTTTCATGCCGGGAAAGAGCACTACAGATGCGATGTTTGCTCTGAGAGTGTTGATGGAGAAGTACAGAGAAGGTCAGAAAGAGTGGTATTGTGTTTTTGTAGACATAGGAAAGCACATGACAGGGTGCCTAGAGAGGAGTTGTGGTATTGTATGAGGATGTCAGGAGTGTCAGAGAAGTATGTAAGAGTGGTACAGGATATGTAAGAGGGTAGTGTGACAGCGGTGAGGTCTGCAGTAGGAGTGATGGATGTGTTTAAGGTGGAGGTGGGCTTACATCAAGGATCAGCTCTGAGCCCTTTCTTATTTGCAATGGTGATTGACAGATTGACAGACGAGATCAGACAGGAGTCCCGGTGAACTATGATGTTTGCAGATGACATTGTGATCTGTAGTGAGAGTAGGGAACAGGTGGAGGAGACCCTGGAGAGATGGAGATAAGCTCTAGAGAGAAGAGGAATGAAGGTCAGCAGGACTAAGACAGAATATATGTGTGTGAATGAGAAGGGGGATAGAGGAATAGTGAGGATGCAAGGAGTAGAGGTGGTGAAGGTGGATGAGTTTAAATACTTGGTATCAATAGTTCAGAGTAATGGTGAGTGTGGAAGAGAGGTGAAGAAGAGAGTACAGGCAGGATGGAGTGGGTGGAGAAGAGTGTCAGGAGTGATTTGTGACAAATGAGTACCAGTAGGAGTGAAAGGGAAGGTCTTCAAGAGGGTAGTGAGACCAGCTATGTTATATGGGTTGGAGACAGTGGCACTGACAAAAAGGCAGGTATTAGAGCTGGATGTGGCAGAGTTAAAGGTGTTAAGATTTTGGACTGGGTGTGACGAGGGTGGACAGGATTAGGAATAAGTATATTAGATGGACAGCCCAGATTGGAAGGTTTGGAGACAAAGCCAGAGAGACAAGATTACGTTGGTTTGGACAAGTGCTGAGGAGGGATGCTAAGTATATTGGGAAAAAGATGCTAAGGATGAAGCTACCAGGTAACAGGAAAAGAGGAAGGCCTAAGATAATGTTTATGGATGTGGTGAGAGAGGACATGCATGTGGTTGGTGTGACAGAGCAAGATGCAGAGGACAGGAAGAAATAGAAACTGTTGATTCGCTGTGGTAACCCCTAATGGAAACAGCCTAAAGAAGATGATGACACAACAGAATATTATAACATATAAATAGAACGTCTTTGTGAAATGGTTACTATAGTGGCAGTGGAGATATAACGGTTAAGGTATTTGCTTCACAGTCACAGGGTACAAGGTTTTACTCTTACCTTTAAAAAGGAAATTGACTAAGCTTAAAATAGTGTGATAGAGCGGGTATCCTAGTAGTTGCCTATGAACCTGAGTAGTCACTGTGCATGCCATGTGATTTAGCAAATCTTCAAATGGGAAAGAATGACATACGTAGCATATCAACACCATCTAACTGCTAACATGGTAAGATCTGTAGTAAAACTGCTGGCGTGTAAGGGATCTTTAATGTAATTTCAGATGTTCTTCTTTAAATGTTAAAAATAGATATGATTTTCTATATTTCTGTTTGTCATCTCCATGAGGGGGAATGACCTCAGAGCAAATACATACAGATGGGGGGAGGGGAGTTTAAAGTATCTCACTTTTACAATTTCCAGCCATCACAAAACAACTCATAATTACATATGAAAGCACCTGCAGCTCATTGTGTTAGCTTTGTAATTATAACGTTTTTTGAGTGATATTCTGGTTATTCTATTATAGATACTGTATACGTTACATAGCTGATAGTGAATTAAAATTATTATTAAATCACATGGCTATGTTGTAAACCCATATATATGAAGATTAGATTTCTGTGGGTTTAGGGGAGAATTATTTAATTTTTATTAACACCTGTAGCCTGTCCAATAGAAATGAGTACGCATTCTTTATCTGTCTTTTAAAGTCTATGCTAGAGTAACTGTAAGATGCGTGAATTAGTTCAACTATTGTTTTCATGTAAGAAGATTATAAAATAACATAGGTAAAAAGAGGATATGATGTAACCACAGTGAAATCAGCATTGCACCTGATTTTTCTAATGGTCTACTGTGACATGTAAACCACTGCAAATAGATTAATAGTGTTAAAGCTGTATACCCAATATAGAAAAACACCCTTTAAACTGCATATTTAACATCACACTTCATTTAAAATTTATAGGCAGACAGATAGATCGATAGATACACAGGATTAGTTAAATAGTGGAAAATTCTTAATGTCAACCTCTGTTTTGTTGATCCGCATTTATTAACAAAGCATATGATTGGCAAGTATGCAAGATTGATAATTCCCTGGGTTGGGGGAATATATCTTTTCCCAGGAACTGTTTGATCTTGGAGCTGGAATAAATAACTAACAAGGGGTGTAGGGGTGCAGAAGGGCTTTTCCCCACTTGCAAAAAAAAGTTTTACACTTTTCTTGCTCCAAGTTTGATTCTCTGACCATGTGCCGTAGTGTAATGATGTTGTGTTGTTGACGTTTTTGTGTTGTTTGTGCCGTTGACACTTCCTGTTGTTGATGAGTTTTACTAAACTCAGAAACCTAGCTAGGTAGCTAAACATGAGTAACATGCATTGTATTGCATTTATTACATGAAATACATGTCATGGGCTCTTTATATTAAAATGAACTTTTTTACACATCAGTATATGCTTTAATAAATGAAACGTTTCAGTCCTTAGCATAGCTATTTTCTCTCTAGAATACTTTATAGATCTCTTTGATTTATTCAGTGGTCTATAATATTTGGAACATTAAAAAGAGCTCTTTGAAATGGGTACCTGAGCTTCCTTTTGGGGCAGTTGCTTTGTCAGTATGTATTCACTTGAAGACAAAGCATAGCTTCTCTCTCAACTCTTTATTATTATAGTTCTCACAGTTCTTTTTTTGTTTGTTTGTTTTTTCACCACATGACTAATTGCAAAATTTATGGCTGCTCTTCCTTCTGCAGCTTCAACACTGATGTATTTATTTAAATACATAACTGTTGTTCCTTCTATGTAGATTTCCATATTTCCATGAATAATATAAGTATTGGTTTGTTTGCATAACCAGCTACCTTATTTTTAGTCTGCAGACTTTTATACTTCATGTAATTCTTCTCTCCAAACTATTTCCCTCAACCATTTTTTTATCATTCTGTGTTTTCAAGCATTAGTTATGTAAATGAATCATGAATTTTGCTTTCTAACCTTCTGCCCATTAACAACTGAACTGTTCAAAGTTCCTACATTGGAGGATTTCTATATTCCAAACCTATGTAATGGGTGTGCTCATAGCTATTCCTGCACCCTTCTCTTAACATTTGTCATTGTTTGAATAGTTTTCTCACTTGTTCCTTAGATTACAGATTGTGTGAACTGGATAATAAATGAACACACAATGCTTATTCTGAATACCAGAATTTAGTATTATGGAACAGTGTCAGATATGATGATATTAGTTGTTACCCACCCTAAGAACATACAGTTTAACAAAGAAATTAAACTTGCGATCTGTGTCAGTTTGATTATTTCAGGGAAAATAAAATAATAATTAAGACATTTAACACACATGGATTCTTTGATCTGAACTAAATCAGTACCCACTTTAAACACTGAGCCACAGAATCAAGCATATTGCTTCCATGAAATAAAAATAAGGTTGAATTCCTTTCCTTACAAATATTGTGTTTGCTGGCATCACTTTCATTGTAACATCTTTAAGTAGCTGCACTTCTAAATTATTTTCAGTACATCTCTGAACTATTTTAATTTTTTTTATTTTCTCACTGGAAACTCTAGTATTACACAAAGCCTCTATATTTCTTCAAGTAATTCTTTTTGCTTTTTTGGTGCATATGCAGTGTTCAAATTAGCTATGTTATGCAGTTCTATATCTGGCTTGTTTTTCACATTCATATCATACATCTGTAGGTTATGTAACATGGCATGCAGTCTCAGGGATAACTTGTGAAAAGTCTTTCTGTATTTATAATGAAATGAGATGTGTTTCTTCTTGAACATCTTTATCACACACACACACACACACACACACACACACACACACACACACACACACACACACACACACACACACACACACATACATTACTCCAGTACTAGCAATTCCATTTCTATATGAACACTCTTCACTTGAAAATGTGTTTACTCTATAGGGAACTAGTCGTTCTTTTTTAAAGGATCATAATTCTTCAATTCTTCTGACTATTGTTTACTTTCAGCATAACTCATTTTCTCTCATCCTTATGATATAATACTTGAGCACCTGCAACTAGCGTATTTGAGCATTTTAAAACAATATTCTGCTCATATCTCCATGTTTAGACTGTGTGAGGCCCTAGCATTGTTTTACATGTGCAGTTATGTATTGCATACAAACCTTTTTTTCAAAACACTACATCATTTCTAGAAATCTTTGCAGTGTTTTATTGTCTTCTGACTTCAGCACTTTCATAAGTACTGGCTCTTTTTCTGAACCAGGTTTCAGTCCTTCTGTCAGGATATGATCCATTTTTTTCAGACTTGCAACTCTTCTTTCGCATTTGCTCTTATGTATTTAAAACTTGCAAAGCTCTGTCATTTTCAAATCATGCTACTGCCACATCTGAGTGCACATAAAGAGTTCATAGCATACCTTTACAACTTCTAAGTCATCTGTGCTCTACATGGTATCCAGTAGAATGGCCTGAAGGGCTTTACTACATCAAGTGCCTCGTAGTGTACAGTGTACAAGCTATTATATTCAATGTATCTATGTGCCATTCAGGCAAATTCCACAAGTTACACATTTGGAACACTCGTCATACATACCAGTATTTCATATGAGGTGAATTTCCATAGGGTCTTCAAGATAGTACGTGCACATATTTTTTATCCATATAGACCACAATAGTTCAGTAGCATAAATGTAGGTAGCAGACCAGTCATAAAGCTGTCATCTAGTATGTGCTATAGGTGATGCAAGATATACCTTGAAGCCGATGACCCCCACCAACAGACACCAGACTGTGGAGAAAATAATATGTGACACCACACTGTCACAGACTTGTAAAATCATTGAACTTGTGCTCACTTTGCTGAATGCCCACTTCTGCTCCCTTGATACATTTGCTGGCACAATGAAGTGTGCTCCAGAGGTCTAAAGTAAGTTATTTGAAGTCTGCACCATGCTTTATAATCTGATGCAACCAAAGCTAGTCCATTAAGGGGAGACATTAGCACTGTCTACAATATTTTAAAATAAACCAAACAAGAGCACAGCTGCGGCTACAATTCTTTATTCCACATCACATTCTGGTACCTTGGCTCCA
The DNA here is from genome assembly GCF_019279795.1 of Protopterus annectens. Taxonomy (NCBI): domain Eukaryota; kingdom Metazoa; phylum Chordata; order Ceratodontiformes; family Protopteridae; genus Protopterus; species Protopterus annectens. The sequence continues at coordinate 235,719,122 of NC_056729.1, read as the reverse complement.
TCAGCCTTCAAAGGAATAATTTCATTACATTCAGTAGCCATTTTATATCCCCCCCAACTACAGTGCTAATTAGTTAAATACATTTACTTCCGTTTAATAATAACTTTAATTACCCAAATGTTAAAGGTGCCTCACACAGTTATAAAAAACATCTTTCACTTTTATACTGTTGTTACACATTTTTTTACACATTTCCATTATAAAATGTCTTTATATAATAAATGTAAATAACTTATTACTTTTTCCATTTCACCATTTTTCATTGAATGTCCTATGCTAGTAGTTCCCACTGATATTTAAATGATATCCCACTAACAATAATTAAATGTGCCACTATACTTATCCTACTTACATTTATTTATTATGACATTTTCTATTTTTCCTTACCTATTCATCTGTGCATTAAATCTTATAAGTCCCAGTTTATTTCCACATCCAACCCTCTAGGATATAAAGTATCTAGAATGATAATAATTTTTGTCTCCAGTTTTACTAATCTACTTTTGAATACTTCACTTCCTATGTTATCACCTCCTCCACCAAAAGGTTGTGCCAATACACTAAAGAAAAAACTGTCAACATTTCCCTTATGTGACATCCAAAAATGCTCAGCAATTTGACTTTCCATTCTTTTGATTCTTATATCTCCTAGATGTTCCAGTATTCTCATTTGTACCTTTATTTGTGTTTGCCCCACATACCATTTTATGGGTGTGCATCCACATCCAATGATGTAGACCACACCACATGAATTATATTTAAATTCACTCTTAATCCAAACCTTCTTGCCATTTATCATCTAACTATCTACATTTTTGATCTTACTACATATTTTACAGGCCCCACATGGAAACATACCATTCCTATCCCTATTTGTGTCTTATTTTTTCACTTTTAGTAACTCTTTTAAATTTTTGAACCTACCATTAGAAAAAGTGACTTTTTCTGGAAATAATTTTCCTACCACTTCATCTCTTAATAACAGGCTATACATTTTCCACCAATTTCCTTACTTTAAATGTCAGTGGAGAAAATGTTGTCACAAAAAAATATGATCCACCTCCATAACCCCCTCTCTAATTTCCTCTGTATGACCAACATATTCTCTGATGAAATTGTCCTCATTGCACTTCCTGTTTCTCCTTAACTTATTCAGAGCTGCCTGCATAATATTTTCACCATATCCTCTCTTCCCCAATTTTTTTCATTACCTTATCACATTCACTCATCAGTATACTTTTATCAGATGTATTAGTAGAAATCCTCCTGAATTCCCCATAAGGCAAACATTTTATTAAATGTGGGGGATGAGCACTACTAGCTTCCAAAAAGTTTTCTGCTGCTGTTTCCTTGTGCTATAGTTTATATTGCAAACTTCCCTCTATGTCAATGTAAAATTCAACATCCATAAATTGCATGCTTTCTCTGTTCATTCTATAAGTAAACTGTAATCCAAAAGTGTTCTGACTTAATGTGTCCATTAAAACACTCAAAATCATACATTTCCCCATTACACACAAATATCAGATGATCTATAAAACGTTTAAATAACGCTATATTATTCTTCATAAATTGTGTTGGATATATAAGCAAATTTTCAAAATAGGACATGAATAGTATTGCATATGAGGGGGCCAAAGCCACCCCCATTGCTGTCCCTTCCAACTGCAAAAACATCTTTCCTTCATACTCAAAATAGTTGTGTGTTAAGGCATATTCCAACAGCTGACAAATATATGAGGTTCTAGGACCCTCCCCCATCATCCTTCTAACTGCTTCCAAACCTTTCTCAATTTTTATATTTGTATATAAAGATTTCACATCCACTCATACAAAATAATATTCTGATTTTGATTGTATATGCCTCATATGTTACAATATATGCAACATGTTTTTAATGTAAGATTGGATTCTTGGAAGGTACACTTTTAACTGAGAGTCCAAAAATATGCCTACATTTTGTAAATAAGCCCGTACTCCTGAAACTATCAGTCTTCATGGGGGTTTAGTTAGGGACTTCTGAAGTTTTGGAATCACAAAAAACTGCATCCTTAGGACACTTTAGATGTAATTTTTTAACATTCCTACCATCAAAGAAGCCAAGCCTCTCACCTCTGTCAAGCAGTTCCATCAAGCCCTCATTAAATTGCTTCAGTGGACTACTGGGTAGTTCCTTATTGGTTTTTCTATCAAGTAACAATTCCAAGACCATATTATCATAGTCTTTCTTGTTCAAAATAACCCAATTATCTCCTTTGTCAGCTTGCGTGAACACATATTTATCAGCAACACTTCGTAGTTGTTTAAGTGCTAACCATTGTTCTTTACTTAAATTGCATAGATTAACATTCTTCACACATTGATCATACATTTCTTCTATCTGTTTACACAATGTATTTTCAAACACATAAACAGCATTAGAATTTTTTGGTGGAATAAATGACCTAAATGTAGGCATCTTAGGTATTTCTAATCTTTCATATCCTGTAGAAAAACATCTTTGTGAAATATTTACATTAACATTTTCATTACCTTCCTCATAACTTTCATTTAAATTACAAAGCGGGTTTTCATACACTGAAAGATCTAATAATAAATTATCCATATCTTCTTCATATGTTAATGTTTCCACATTATTTTCAGATTCATATTTTTTAAACCCCAAAAAAACTTTCAAATGTAGCTTTCTGCAAAAACACTTCACTTCACCTAATAAATCAGCAAGTGATGGAATAAACATGGAAAAATACTTTGTGCTCTTTAAAAGCACTTTTTCTGCTCTTTCTGTCACCCTTAAATCAGATAAATTCACAATATTTAATGCATTTTCATTTCTACAACAAGCATTGTCATAATACACATCTTTTACTGTTACCCTACCTTGTGGCACATTATCTAAATTCTGTGAGGCACCTGCATGGGACATTCCTTCTATATTTAAATCATCTAAATTCACATTCACATTTATTACACTAACATTTGCATCATTAAAGTCCGTTGCATTAAATATTCTGCTTGATAGTTGTCCAGAAAGGCAGGCTCCAGGGAATGGTTTCAAAGTCCCATATACAGTACATACCTTGTTTTGTCCATACCAAAAACTCAGATCCTCTTTCCTTTTCACTGGAACCTTCTGCCTCTCCCTTTTCCCCGATTCTGATTTCCCAACTCTTGCCCATCTTCCATCTGGAGTAGATCCCCCACACTTTTGTTAACATCCTCATACAACACATTTTTTCGTATGTTGGCAATCTGTTCACCAGAAGAAACTGAGGCCTCACGGGAAGATGGGCCTGACTGACTTCTACTCCTTCTACCAGCAAAAAACAAATGCCCTTTTCTTTCATTTCGCTACCAAGAAAAAATAATCCCTGTATTGTAATCCTTCACATCACAATTTAATTTCTTCTTCCAGTCGATAATTTCCACCTCACCTTGGCTACACACATTTTGATCTCATTCAATTTGCTGGAGAAGCTTGTTTCTGACGTTTCATTGATAAGCGCCTCCTGCAGTTGTATGACAGTATTACGTACCTTCTCCTGCGCCTGAATGTTCCACTTCATCAAAATTTTCAACCAATTCACAGTACACATCAGTGAAACCGCTTTCCACTCCTCCAGTAAATCTGATTCTTCCTCAGAAAAATCATATGCTGGCAGTTGATCCACTCTAAGCTCTCTAGGGGTAATGTTCAAATCCACATATTTTTTGTTGCAGCTTCACATCATAGAATAACGCAACTTCCTTTTTAAGCAATTTTTCAAATTGTTCGTACCTTTCATCAGTGTGATTCTCCAGCCCCATAGACCAGGGGTCACGGTTTAACATCTTATCATCTCGTTCTTTCCATAACTCCATACACCTCAACCTGCCACCTTCCATATGAGTTTTGAATACACCTAGGATAGCTGATGCTCCTTCCAACGACATACTGGAAACAAACAACCACAGTCCCCAGCCGAAATCAGGAAAAACACCACAGGAATTATCCTCAATAAATTAAAATAAACCAAGCATGCTCACAACTGCGGCTACAATTCTTTATTCCACATCACATTCTGGTACCTTGGCTTCAATAGCCTTCAAAGGAATAACCTCATTACATTCAGTAGCCATTTTATATCCCTCTAATTACAGTGCTAATTAGTTAAATAAATTCACTTCCTTTTAATAATAACTTTAATTACCCAAATGTTAAAGGTGCCTCACACAGATATAAAAACATCTTTCACTTGTATACTGTTGTAACACATTTTTTTACACATTTCTATTATAGAATTTTTTTATATATTAAATGTAAATAACTTATTACTTTTTCCATTGTCTAAAATACCCATGGCAGCAGTACAGGAGAAGCCAGTTCAGGAGCCATTAGATCAACACATTCGGTGGACATGAATGCAAGGAAAAAGAGGGTGCATGACATGACAATCAAAATAAAACCCATATGTGCAATAATGCACTAAGATCTGACTGGCCATAGTGTTTATAAGGATTACCATTACAACATAAGTCAGAGGGGTGGGCAGGGCACAGTTATCATCATTTGCACAGATAGGGTGGGGCACAGTGACATGTGACATTAATACTGATGCAAAAGGAGACATCATGAGTGGACTATGTGATTGCTCTACACATGACGAGGAGATTGGGTGAGTTAACTATCATTTCCTAAAATGATATGTAATGCTTTCCTTGGCAAAATTCTCTGTGGGTGCACCATGTAACCCTGCAGAGTAATGACTGAAGGCAGCTTGTGAAAGGTATGATGTAGTGCATTGAATTCATGTAGAGGGATGACAGGGTGACTCCTGATGTGGTCTTTTGGCAGAATGGTGGCATTCATGATACCATGAGTGGACATCTCAAAATGTATCCCATCAATGGGAGAGCAGACAGATTTAAACTGTGGGATACAAAATGGATTATACAACATGGCACAACCACACTCAATTTGGAAGAGTGTTGGCCACAACTATGAGAGTGTCCATTGCCATTGATGAAGGAAAACATAGACACTTTTGATAGTGCAGCTACCTGTCTGAGATGGTGTGGTCTGTTTGTGAAAGCTGGATATATATGTGATCCTGCATTGTGCATTTATTCAATGGCACAGCCATTGCAGTCAGTTCTTCCAACCATATTGATACACATCTATATGGATGGAATCTAGGCCACCCCTGCAATCACCAGCTGGCCTTTTTATGATGTTAGTCTCCTCAATTTTAACTTATTGCTTCCTATCCATGAGCCCACTGGCTATACATCAGGGGAAGTCAGGGTTTATAACTAATTTAGTGAGCTTGTCTACAGTGCCAGAGTGGGTATTGCATCAAATGCCTTGGCCAGGTCAGGGTAGGAAGTATGTACTGTTTTGCTCTTGTCTATTGTTTTGTTGACTTCCTCAAAGAAGCACACCAGGTTGAGTACACATGACCACTCTTGTGTAACCTGAAGTAACTTGGATCCATTGTTTGAAGGTTTCCTTTTCTACATTTAAAATATCCATGATTATTCTTTCTATATTAGACTAGTCCGTCTTAGGTGTCAGTAGCTTCTTTGGTCTGTGGATGGCCCAGCCTTGTTCTAAGGGAAAACCATCTCAGTCCTCTATTCATTTGGCATTGAGTCTGTTTCGAGTTTGGCATTGAGTCTGTTTCGAGGTTGTGGTTAAATAGTGATTCTATAATTGCTAGAGTAACCCTGTTAGATGACATCACACAGGAAGATGTTTTGAGAGGAACCCCTTCTCCTAAAGCTGTTCAGCTGACATACACTGAGAAGGAAGTAGGGCAGGGATGACACACTCCCATACTCAAATATTGGATCATGCATTGAGTTTGTTCACATAGGGCACAGATTGATGTTGTTTAGGTGTCCAAAGTTTGGCACAAATTATCCCAGGCCACATATTACAGCACAGATTGTTTCCATGCTGTCCTACCTGGATTGCTGGAGGGATATAGCCTGTGAAAGCACAGTATAACAAGTACGCTGCAAGTTGCAGCCAGAGCTGTAACATGGGTGGTAGGCAGTTACAGATGATAAACAAAATACTAATACCTAGACACTGATCATTAGCTCATGTTCCTGCCCATGGTAACTACAATGGCACCAGAACAGTAACAGCGGTTGGAAAAATTCTCCATAACAGAGACAGAGGTGTAAATAAAGGCCCTACATGTACTCTGTATGCAAATTCTGAGACAGGTAAGGCTGTCAGGGCCTTCAGAAATTATGTGTGAAAGGCCTTGTTTGCAGATTTGAATGCCATCAGTGACCACAACAGAATGTCACAAAAGGACCACAGTAGAGTCACTGATATAATAAACAATGCTTGTATGAGGGACACAACCATTACATGGTTGAGAATAGGCAAATGTGGTGGTCCACCATCACAGGCCACTTTTTTGTTTGACAGTTGGGAAGTTCCCCAGACATCCACAGTATTGTGTACCTCTGAACTCCTGTATAAAATTATTAGATAATGCTTAGAACACATGGAGGTATGATATGACCTCTGCTGAAGAGTGTACATTATAACTCCCTCCAAGAAAGACTAAAACGTTAATGCCAAGAGTCCATGAACACTTGGACATGCACAAACCTTTCACCAAGGTGTCTATGTTAGGAATACCAGAGGCAGGGTATTTCAAGGTCATAGACTTGTACAAGTCTTAACATCTTTTGTCAAAAATGAAATTTTAGTCAAATGATAGGGATCCTTTTAAAATGTAGCAATAGTGAATGACATGAACTGCTGATTCAAACAACCTAATGAAAGGCACTCTGTACAAATATATCATATAAATGCCCTAAAGAAGTAGAATAGACAAGAGACAAGTCTGGTCAGTCTGGCAACAGTAGAGAGGGATCCCCCCTCCCAAAAAAGGCTATTGCCCATACCCGAGCTGGTGAGAGCTGAGACCCTATCAAACCTCATAAACTAGAGATAGTGGTAGTGTTTTCAACTCCACCAAAAAGAGATATTAAACCAAACTGCCCTCCCCCCCAAAACAATCAATCTAATTAAATTTTATAAAGATTCCTGTTTGAGTAAGTCAAAGCTAATCCTAAACAAATACTTGTGACTCTCAAGGAAGAGGGAAGAAGTTAAGAAAATGGGGAATTTTGTCATCACTGTGGAGTCTAAAACTGAGTGGGGCAATCCATTAGTTGAATTACTAAAGTCTAGGTGAGCCATTAGGTTCTGCAATGAATTCAGAAAACTCAGTACCACAGCCAGTGTCAACAGGTATTGCATGCTAATTGTAGATGAGCTAACTGAGAAGTCAGTGGAAGCTAAATTCCTGACTGCAGATGATTTGAGAAAAGATTGGGAGTCACACCCAGTAAATATTTGAGCTGTTTTAGACTCACTTAGACAATCAGAGCTCAGAGCAAATACCCCCAAAGTTAAACTTTAGATGACTGAAGTTAAATATTTAGGACACATAATAGACAGCAGGACCATCAAGCCAAAAAAATTGAGGTAGAGAAGTAAAAAAAAATAAAAAATAAAAAATAAATAGGTCAAAGAAGCAAGTGGGGCCCTGTGGCTGGATATTACAGAAAGATTGTTCTGCAATTTTCCAGCATTGCCTGCTCCTTTAGTAAGATTGCAAAAGGAAAAATTCCCAATAAAGTAATTTGGAATCCAGAGACAGAGGACACTTTTCAATATTCAAAGCCAATATTGTGCTCTGAGCCTATCTTAGTGTTTCACCTTGTTCTATGAGCCTCTATTGGTGTTCCATGACTTCTTTAAAGCTTTTTTGTATACAAGGACACACCAGAAGTGTGCTTAGATGTGATGCTAGAGAATAGGGTGATGAAAAATACTGTAAGTTATTTGTGTAGGAAGGGGAACAAAGTTGAAAACAGTCACCCATTGCAAGGAGGAGGAAGATAATTTACCATTGTTTCCATTACAGTTTTGCCAACAGCAGAAGGGAGGGGGGGCAACTCTAAAAGTTCATAGGTTCATAGGTTCATAGGTTGGTACTAGGCTATCGGCCCTAGGGCCTGTACGAGCCTAGCCATAACAATTCCCTGGCTATTTCTTCCCACACTATTTACTTCCTTGGACCCCTATCTAGCAGGGCGACTGACGTGATCTCCGGGGTGAATTTCCTTTCTCACATCCAATCATCAAGGTTCCTTTTGAAGAGGGCCAAAGAGGTGCTCTGCTTGACTTGTATGGGCAGTCTATTTCAGAGTCTGGGGAGTCTCTGGGTCAGGAACCTATCCCTCCAGCATGTTTTGTTTATTGTGATGACAAGGTTTAGATCTCTGGAGCATGTGGCTCTGACGTATTGGGATTTCTTTAAGTGTAGCATGTCCAAATGTGGTCTCTGCTCCTACAAATGTTCTTTATTTCAAAATAAAGCAACTTTTCAGTGTCAACCACCATCATTTGAATGGTCTCTCATTGGCTAACAGACCATCCATATTGCCTGAATCTCGCGGCTTCATCATCGGGTCTAACGTAACACAATTTGTTGTGCATAACATTGTAGTTAAGCCATCACCGAAATTGACAAGAGTTAAGGTGGACATTGTGATTACTCCTTTGAGGGTGAATTCCTACTGCTCTAAGCAACAGCCCTTGGATATAAGCCAAGAAGCATTTAAATGAGGTGTTGCTAAGTCCAAATCAGACATCCCAGTGTAAAGGAGGGGCTTGTAAACAGAAAAGAAGTTAAAGACTAAAGTATATATTATGGGTAGAAATAAGCAGAAGAAATGGTCTGCCAGAAGAGGGTCCAGATAATCAGCTGATGAATGAGTAAGATAATTGTGACTATGAATTTATTGTGACTCAGTACCAGAGGTACTATATCCTTAAAACTAAAGGCCATCAAACTCATTTAAGTTCAAGGAATCCAAATGACAGTGCATTATAAAGCTCAGATTTGTATTTGCAGGTTCTCGAGACATTTGTATTACACATACTCAAAATCTTTTATTGTCTTTTGGTGAAGTCAGTCAGACTTTTATGTTCATTTTAAGAAAAGCCAATTTTATTGAAATGACACTGTGTATCAGCTGCATTGTTTTCTACAATGCATACATATGTATATATATATATATATATATATATATATATATATATACACACACACACACACACACACACACACACACACACACACACACACACACACACACACACACATAATTTCAGGCAAAATATGGACGCAATCATTTGCAGAAGGAAAGCAAAACATTATTAAATGACAGTATGTAGTAATCCTTGTGTATTTTTATATTTAAATGTGCCATACAATATGCTTTAGGGCTAAAGGTTTAATAGCTTTTTTATTTTTGTAGCTTTGATGCATTGACCTGTATATTTTATGATGTCATTTTATTATATGAAAAAGCACCACACAAAATTTTGCAGATATTTTTACAGTCTTAATGAAGTGGAAGTCATGAGCTATATGCTCATTTGTAATATCCTACAAATAGCTATCTCATGTGAATCAGGTGCAATGTGTCTCTGAAAAAGGAACATTGCCACAGGCTTAGTAACCGATCTTTTTTTCTTTTTGAGATACTGAGAATGTCATGCTAGGAGAATCTCACATATGCCTAAAGACATTTGAGGAGAATTGGTGGAAAGGAAGATATTTATAAAAGTCTTCTAGGAGGTATGTTAGTATTAAATGGAAATAATAAAATATTGTACATTAAATTATTTTCTCAGTGGTACCCATAAATGCTGCCAATTTCATGTTTGTAAACAAGTAATACACACTTAGAAATGAATAGTGTCATATATGTTATAGTAAATTTTATTTATTTAATATTATTAATTTGATAACAAGATAGCCCAGCTGATCCAAAAATGACAATTAACAAAAGAAAACTTGAAAACAAATGCGGTGACACACTATCATTTAAATGCAAGATCACAAAACAGTTCTGTCATAGCCTTTATAAAAGAAATCATTTAAACAACCTATTGGAGTAAATGTTTAATCATGGCCTATGCAGTCTGGCATCGACTACAGACCTGGGCAGTGGGAGAGAAAGTGACAGACTGTAGGTAAGAACAGCCAGCCCATGCCATCCCTGAAAGGAATCATATATTTTGCTCAATATCTGGCACTTCTGTTAAAAGTAGGAAGTGCCATTCAGTGGGCTGGACAATGATGTAGCTCATTATGAACCAGAGCCATAGATGAATGCCAGCTTCACTTCCACATGTAGAGAATTTTCCACATGCATTGGTGAGGGAGAACTGACATCTCAGCATGTCCTCATCCAGGGTAGGGGCTAGTAAAACATACACGTAGAGTCTGTTTGACTCCTTGTTTATTTGTAATCATTGATTGTATAAACATCAGCTCTAGGTAATCGGTTCACATTGACTAAAGATGATCTGACACCCTGACTACATGTAAAAATGGAAAAAAGTTAATGATGAAGATAAATGCCTAAAAATTTTGACCACGAGGTTTGTTCCTGTTATCGGCTTTGCAATGATATGCACTGCTAGATGAAATCTATGCCACATATCATGAAGATTGTGGACTGTCAATAAGGATGATTGGCTTCAACCGTTATCCAATCCACCTTTCAGCAGAACATATGACGGATGTAAGATAAAAAAAAAATATATATATACATATATATAAATAAATAAATATATATATATATATATATATATATATATATATATATATATATATATATATATATATATATATATACATATATATATATATATATATATATATATATATATATATATATATATACATCTATATATATATACATCTATATATATATATATATATATATATATCTATATATATATATATATATATTTTTTTTTTTTTTTTTTTTTTTTTTATATGGGCTGCTGAAACCCATCCACAAGTATTCTTTGCTAATGATGGAATCAAACATGACAGTCAGGCTTAAAAATCCTAAGTATGATGTATCAGACTCTAAAGTGATGCAGGGACTTTCTAATGTGCAATCGCATATCATATCAAAATTATATCTAGTATGTGGCAATGAGTGCTTAGAAGGCATGCCTGTTACGAGAGTATGAGTAGCTTCTAGCCAATTAAGAAAAAAATACTTTTGCACCCATTTCAGAGCAAGAAAAATATATTGCATACATACAGAGCTTCATATAGCGCTTACACAAATACATTTTTTCTGTGGGGTATTAAATCTAACTTTTTTTGTTGATTACAATTAATAAAAAAATCTTGAAATGGGATGGCAATCAGCAAGAATTTCCAGCTGTTGACTGCATAACTGATAATGGAGTACATCTAGTTATGGATAAGCATGAATATCTCCCAACATTAGACTTGATTCCATATGGGCATGTACCTGGATAACCGCAGACTGGTTGAATACCTTGTGCATGTCTGTACCAATAATTGTCCTTTAAATATAATGCTTTTGTCTTTGGCTCTGAGAATGCAAAGATATCATTGTTGTCATATCTAGTTTTCTCAGCTTCTTCACCTTTAGTAGCTCCTAAGGCAGGAAATGTACAAAATGGTCTCCAGTGGCCACTTATTCTGACACCAGAATAAATCTTCTGCAAAAACTGCCTGCTTTGAAAAGAGAATTGAACATTTTCTCACTGAGCCATAGAAGTACTGGGATCAAACCTTTATACTGCAGCTGTACTGGAGTCTCAGGTATTTCAGCACACTCCATTTGAGAGGAAACTCAGCATCCATAACTATACTTGCTGTCTAGGATCTGACTGCCCCAGCTACAACTGTCTACAACTATCAGTAATATATTAACATGAAATGTTAAGAATATCAGTGAATTAGCAGCAGGAATAGATCCAAGTCATTGTCACTATCCAAGAAAATTAACTGCATATATCCTTTATCCTATATCAATCACAGCTTTTACTGGAAAAGTTGGCAACTCAAAATATAGACCTACCCATAGTAAATTGAGAATCTATGGCATTCATGACAACACAGCAAATGGGAATGTAACTAATTTTCTGACAATATGGACTATATCATTTCTGAACTGGAAATTCATTTCCAGACAACATGGATTTCATCATTTTTGAAGCTGCCACTGTTATTAAATATGGAATAAAGAAGGAGCACAAGTCTTTGCTGAAAAAACTGTCTATACCCAAATAGACTCCATGGTCTGCTTAAAGAAAATTCTTGAGTTGCGAAAGACACGGAATTAATGTTGAAGTCAGCTGTGCTTCTGCCCCATTTGAAGACTGCAGGTTCAAACATGCAGTGAGATAATGAGCATTCTCATTCCACTATTAAGTAATGTAAACTGCTTTTGTTACTCATAAAATCTTCAGAAATAAAGTATTGCTTCAACATACATCCTTCTAAGCTGACGACATGGGGAGGTCACCACTTTAGATATTTGATCAGGCAATTTACTATCTAGAGTTACCACTTTCTTACAAACACAGAAATGATAGACTGGCTAGTTGTAATAAAATACCTGCAAAATTGTTCATGGGTTCATAGATGCATACAAGGCTAATGACCACTGGGGCCTTTATAAACCTAGCCGTGTAACATAAATGTATCCAGTGGGTTATTGTGCCTTAGAGGTTATTTTAATGTTGTGTATGTTAGTCAGGGCATGATTTAGTGGCTGCCTCTGTCCATATTGAGACATAGGTGTCAGTCCAGGACTAAATCTCCAATTTGCCATCCACTGGACCAGGTTACACTTGAATAGTGTTAGGGAATGGCTCTACTTCACATAGGTGGGAAGCCCACTACAGAGAATGGGGATTTTCTGACATACATAACTGTTCCTACAACATGTCCTGTTTAAGTTGCAAGCAAAATTTAAATTCTTAAATCTAGTGGTTCTGGTTCTGGTCATTTTGTAGATATGCAAAAGTTCCATCAGAGCGGGATCCAAGGATGCCTTATATGCCAGGCATAAATCACATCTCAGCAATCTGTAGAAAACAGAATACAAAGATAGGTCATTGAGGCAATCTGCATAAGACATTGTGTTTACATCCTGTATTTTTTGTGAGGAACCTCTGTTTACATTCCATTTGCTGCATCTGGCTGGTCAGGTACATACCAAAGGGGATATTATACTCAATGGTGGGTGTGATGAGGACTGAGTACATTGGCACCATGGCTTCATTAGACCTTGAGAACATGCCCTTACTTATAAGTTGAGTAACATAGAATGATTTTATTCTGCTTAAGACACATTTTGTTTGAAAACCAGGTTACTATCTAAATACGTCCCCAAATCCCTGATTATTGTCTCTAATTTTAGGGATGTTTTATTAATGAAGTGGCTTTCCCTAGCTGGCTGACTTCACAATACTTCCCTCATTATGCATTTCTTGGCACTGAGATTTAAGTCATGGCTTTGGCACCAGTCATTTGTCTGTATTAGACCTTCTTGTAAGATGTTAGAATCTCGCGAGTTTTTTATGATTGCTTCTAGCTTGCAATCATCTGCAAACTTGGTAAGTCAGACACCCTTGACATTGACTTTGAATTCCAAAACCTAGATGCCAAATAGAAACAGACTCTGCTCAGAGCTGTAGGACACTCCACTGGTGACTAGCCTCTTTGTGGAAATGGTTGCTCCAGTTCCAACTTCTGGGCTTCTGGCTGAGAGCCAGCGGGCTCTCCAGTGAGTTGCAAAAGAGTTTATGCCTAATTCAATGAGTTTGTTTACAATGCCTGAGAGAGGTATTGTAACAAATACCTTAGCTAGGTCAAGGTAGGCAGTTTGCACCCCTTTTCCCTCATCCATCAACGTGGTGACCTTCTCAAAGGAGTCCAACAGGTTTAGTAGGCATGATCCACCTTTGACAAAACCAAACTTGGTTGTAGTCTGTGTTGAATGTTTCCTATGTCATTGTTAATCATTCACATGAAAATTCTTTCCATGGCTTGGCATATGAGACTAGTCATACCTATCGGCTTCTAGTTACTGGAATCCATTAATGCTCTGTCCTTGTGCAGAGGGATGACTGTCACAGTTTTCCAATCGTATTTTATAAAGCCTGTGCAAAGTCTATGGTTGAACAGTGACTCCAGTGCCCTGATAGGTAATATTTCAGGCTATATAGAGGACATCCTTGGATAATATCAGGGCCCATTGAAGCTGTATTCTTGGTTTTAGAGAGTCCATCTAAGACCTGTTCCCCATTGAAAGTTGGGCAGTTTATACTAGATGGTATATCCTAGGGGGTGGCTGGGTGTGATAAGAAGTAATGTTAGAGATGAATTGGTTAACCCTAAGGTTTGCTATATCTCCTGGAGCAGTAAACATGACTCCATTTACCAACAGTTTGGCACACTGTTTTGTACTGCCTTTGAGATTTTGGACATAGCTAAAGATGACTTTATGGCTGTCCTTGGCTTTGGAAAATATGTTTACCTCAAAATTTGCTTTGTTGAGCTTAATTTGAACTGTACCTTGATAACTGAGTATCAAAGCAAAGAATTCTAGTCTTATACCAGAGCTGATACAGCAGTTTCAAAGAGTCAAAAATATACTGGAATTACCTCTGACTAATTAGTACATGTTGGACTGTATTAGAAATAAATATTTCTGTTTGTCATCTATCTTCTGAAAAGACAACTTTTCCTGTTGTGGGATATTAATAACATAGGCACGCATCAACTTATTTTTAGAAAATGAGTCAAACATAGCTCCAAAGGAGGTGAAATAATGTACACGGCATTGGAAAATGAAAGCCCCTACTCACGGCATGAAATAAATGTCACAGATTAGAGAAAAAGTTTATTATAGCTCAATTTCCTCCTGTTTTTTTCTCAGCATCATGAGCAGTTGTTTCTATAAAGATAAAAGAGGCATTTCAATATATTTCATTGTGGACAGGTGATGTTTTTTTCTTCCAAATGTCATTTCTCTTTGTATAATAAGAAAGTCTACATATCTCTTAAATATATGTGCTTTGCTCATTATCAACTTTGAGCCTAAGACATTTAAATACCCACTGCTTTAAATATTTAATACTTTAGCACAAGCGATGCTTACTTTATACAACTTATAAAAGATACTAAAATACTAAGTATGGCTGCGGGTCTGAGTGTGCATGTGTGCATGTGTGTGCAGGTCTATGCCTACATAGATATAGTTATACATCATTGAAGCATTGTTGGAAGAATGGCTTTTGTTTGAAAATGAAATACTGTGATGAATTTCAACACAATATAGCCAGCATAGCACATTTCAGAGATTTTACCCTTTCTTACACTACCATATGACCATGGGGTTGGGTGTGTGTGTGTATATATACAAATATATATATATATGTGTGTGTGTGTGTGTGTGTGTGTGTGTGTGTGTGTGTGTGTGTGTGTGTGTAATTATGTGTGTGTGTGTGTATATATATATATATATATATATATATATATATATATATAGCTATATATGTGGGTCTAGGACAGTCTACCGAAAGACTGTTTCACCAAAAGTGAAACGGGCTGTCACAGTTTTGCGAAAGCTCTTTTTATCGAAAAAGTGTTTTCACGAAACTTTTGTAAAAGTACAGGGAATTGGGGGGAAGTGGTAGTGGGCGAGATCGGACTACAGTGGGGATAAGGGAATATTCCCTTTTCCCCACTGTAGTGCAATCTCGGAGTGAGAATATAAAAGTAGGGGGGGAGTGGTGGGTGCAGGGGGTGAAGCCCCCTTGCATAAACATGGTGTGTGTGGTTTTTTGTGTGTGTGTGTGTGTGTGTGTGTGTGTGTGTGTGTGTGTGTGTGTGTGTGTGTGTATGTGTGTGTGTGTTTTACCTTCTGTTTACCGAAACTGCTTTTTCGGTGAAAACAGTTTAGGTAAACGGTGTTCGGTAGGGTTGGATTCGGAGAGTTGGTCTTTCGATCAACTGTCCTAGATCCATATATATAATATATATAGTCGCACTATCGCGACGTGGAAGAGCAGGGCAGTGGTGCACAAAGGGGATCGCAAGGAATATATAAAAATATAGAATAAAACCGCAATGAAACACATATCACGATTTCCCCATAATAGTCAATGGCAGGTATGCTACACCATACTCATGGTGCAAGAGTTGCTTAGGGGCAGTGACAGTGTTATGCACAGTAGCTAGGAATTAGTAGGCAATGCCATGCAAGTGAGAGGAGTAATAGTGAATCGCAGATTTCCCTCTGGTGTAAGGATGAACATCACAGCATAGCATTATAACACTGAGGTGAGCCCTTTAGATAAAGATGACATCAAGAGAGGGGTGTGTCACTATTGCTGTAAGCACATTGGAACATTGCTAAACCGGTCTTCCCCTAGCTAGTCAAAGCTGCAGGATAGTGGTGTGTCGAATTGCCCATAGCTATGCTTAGCTGAGAGTACACAAGTTAACCGAGTATGCATGTGAATGGAGATGAAAACGTGTGTAAACCCAGTAAATGGGTATGCACGGCATGCACTGCAGCTGAAACAGGAAGGACATAGGAAAGAAATAAGGAAATGCTGCAGCAGTAAAATTGGAGTACAAATGACTAATTAACACCTAGGAGCCTACAGTGGGCCATTGACAACAGCTAACAAGACTGCAAGCAGCTACCTGCAGAACAGGGAAGGGGAGGGGCTGTACTGGAAAGAAAACAGCAAAGTGTCAAAGCAAAACAAAGGCGATATGCAGCATTTCAGCTACAAGGCACATTTCGCCATGACTGGGTAGGGAAAGTACAAAACAAGAAAGACAGCAGGTGGATGCATGCCTGATAATAGGAGGGGATCCAGATCTAAAAGTGAATTAAAGGGCAACAGATTAATCAAGGCAGGCAAGTAGATCTCCACAGTAAAGCCCCCACACTTGTAGTATTCATTGTAAAACCCATAATTAAGATACGCAGCAGCTGGAATAGTTCATACACACCCACTTACATCAGCAGCATCCATAGCACAATACTATAAAATTTGAAAGCACCTCACACATATTTGTATATTCCCATATACTCTGCACCAGTGGTGTATGCAGATGAGGTACTTTTAATATGCACATATTGGGGGCTGCCATAGCTTTGATCCACCAGTATGTGTTGGAGACTGAAGGTGGTGTGGAGGATGATGCACACGACCACCTCAGGCACCAGAGGAGGAGGAGAGTGTTCAGACCCAGGGTAACCTACCAGGGGCTACATGGTTTGGAGATAGTAGAGCATTACAGAGTGGACTGGAACACCCTACAGCAACTTGTGGAGCTGTGCCGGCCACGCCCCAGAGCCAGAACAAATAGAGGGGAACCCATCCCAGTGGATATGAAGGTATGTGTAAGCCTGAGAATACTAGCTACAGGTACCTTTCAAAGACCAACTGGGGATATCATGGGGATCTCACAGGCATCAGCATCCAGGGTACTATACCATTTCCTGGATGCCATGTTACCACATGCCAATGAGCACATATACTTCCCCCAAATGCAGGAGGAGTTGGCCAGCAATATGCGTCTCTTCCACCGTGTGGCAGAATACCCGGAGGTACTGGGTGAAATAGATTGCACTCACATACACATCAAGTCATCACCCGGTGAGCAGGTTAGGCACTACATAAACCACAAGGGATACCCATCCATCAACTGCCAGGTCATATGCAATGCCCAGGGCATTATCATGGATGTGTGTGTGCTGGCAGCCTTGGAAGCTATCACGACTCCCACATCTAACATGCCTCCCAAATAGCAACCTGGTTGGGGATGCTGGCTATGCACTGGAATCGAGGATGATGACTCCCATCAGAAATGCACACACACCCATGCAGGAACACCATAATGAGGCACACGCACAAACCAGAATCATCATAGAGCATGTGTTTGGGATGCTGAAATCACGGTTCCGTTGCTTGGACATATCTGGTGGAGTCTTGCAATACTCTCTAGGCAGATGTGCCCACATCTTCATAGTGTGTGTCATGCTACACAATATGGTCCTGCGGAAACAGCTGCAGCAGAGACAGAATGGTGAAGGCCCTTACAGCCCACCACCATTGCCGAGTGCCCCACAGGCACAGAGGTAGTCAGACCATGAACACACTGAGCCAGCCCCAGTAGGCAAACGGAGGTGTGCCCAGTATGCCCATGCCTTGGCAAAGAGGGAACGTATAGCACACACACTGACAGTGTAGGCACCTAGGGACTGACACCTTTCTCCACCTGCACACACAGTAAAAATGGATGGCACTCACACAAGACTACCTGTAAATTGTCATGTATAGGCAGTCTACTATGTGCATCCAACATAGGCAGCCCTCAACTATTGCACACTCAACAGCCATTGGCACAAGGTAAGTCAACACCTGAACAGTAAATTAAGCTATCAGCATATGCAGATACTGTATTTATAGATTCATAGGTAGGTACTTGGCCAACTGCCAGAGGACATTCATAAGGCCAGCCAAAATGTATCAGCTTTTGCAACCCCATTGATTCATTAACAATCCCTCTGTGGAACAGAGCCAATGATGGGATCCCTGGGGTGCATCTACTGTTCCCCATCCACCCTTCAAGGTTTCTCTTCCAGAGTGTTAGTGAGGGGCTCTGTATAATGTAGTTAGGGATGTTGTTCCAAACTATTGGGAGTGTCTGTGACAGGAATCTGTCCCTGCAGCATCTTCCTGTTATTGTTGTGGCAAGGTCAGCTCACTACAGTGTGTGGCTCACTGTGACATGGATTCCCATAGGTGGAGCATATCCATTAAGCCTGAGTTTGACATGGCTGTGTTGGCCATCAGAGATCATCTCTGGGTAAAAGAGATGCCATTGAGTAAAGCAGGAGTTTATTCAGTCTGGCTGCATAGGGCATATGTTGGAGGCCAGTAATCCCCTTGGCAAGGTACATTTGTGGACCTCCCAGCTGTTGGAAGTGTCTTCTGAGGTACATCCCAAATACCCTATGATGGGACTGATGAGTGATGAGTAAAGGGGCACTATAACCCCAGTATGTCTAGATGGGAATCCTGTAGTAGTCAGATGGCCTATATAGAAGGATGTCCTAACTACTGTAGAGATATGATTGTCACAGGGGAGATCACTATCTGCCTTAGTCCCCAGATACCCCATTACCTTGTCTGTATTAAAGTGGCTGTCGCTCATGTGTTAATATAAGGGTGCCAATTCCACAATTTAATCACCATGCAGTTAGTGGCACTTGGCTGGAGGCCATGTCATTGGCACTCTGTGACGTTCTCTGTGAGGACCCTTGAGGGATGTCCATGTCAGCTGAACTATCAGTTATGGCTCCCAGTTTGCAGTCATTGCCAAACATGGTCTGCCGTAGTCCACCTGTGTTTGCCTGTACATTTGAGACATATATGCCAAACAGTAGGGATCCCAGGACTGAGTCCTGTGGGACACCAGTCATGACTGTTCAAGTGTTGGACCTGGAGACCGCTAGTCGTACCATTTGGGTTCTGTGTGTAAGCCTGTTGACATCCCAACCTGTGATGTATGGGTGAATGTACAGGCTGGTGTGTTTATCAATAATACCTTAGTGGGGCATGGTGTCAAAAGCCTTGGTGAGGTCCAGGCAGTATGTGTGAACCACCTCCCCCATCATATAACATCTTGGTGACTGTATGTAAGACATCAAACAGGTTCAGTAGGCATGCACTGCACTCAACCAAGCTGATCTGGGTTGGGTCACATGTTCAAAGGTTACCAATGTCATTGTCAATGAGTGCCATGAGGATGCGAACGATACCATTGCAGACCAGGCTAGTCAGGCTTATGGGGTGGTAGTTACCATGGTCAGTTGTGATTTCACCTTGATGGAGTGGAATAACCGTTGCCACGCCCCATTGTATGGGCATGTAGCCTGTGGAGAGGCTGAGGTAGGAATGCTTAATTAGGTGGGGGCAGGTTGTCTTGTACAGTTTGCAAGATGCAGTCTGGGTCATCATCTGCCTCCATTGATGATGCGTTCTGCTGTTAGAGAGGGCCATTTCCACCTGTGTGTCTCTGATGGTTGGGATACTGTACATTTCGGGTAGAGTTGTGGGCTCTTTAGGGGGGAAGTATGCACTGAATGGCGATATTGGTAGGGTCAGCATATTTTGTGGTATATTTCACTAGCACAGTGCAAATCTGTGTGTCACCACGTAGATGCTTGACATAGCCAAAGAAGGCTTTGTGGTTATCTTTTGAATCCTTGCATATTCTGCTGCTGATTTTAGCCTTAGATGATGTCATGAGGGACCTACATATCATACTAATAGTGGTCATGGATTTCTGCCCTTTGTGGGATTTGCTGTGTGTCTGGAACACTGTCCTACTTCTGTATTATAGCCTGTTTATTGCAGAGGTCCACCAGACCGGTGTCCTTGACTAGGAGGAGTGAGTCTTGGTTTACCAGTGATGGCACGATCCATACATCCATGTAGGTGCTTATAGACTGCATTTGTAAATCTGTCTGTATCTTGAGTAGTGTTCCTCCTTAGCGTGGGGGCTGTAAAGCCCCCCCACCCCTGTCACTAGTAGTGTAAATTTAGTTGTGGGAAAGGTATACACTATGGTATCCATGGGTGGGGGTGATGCTAGGGTGTGGAAACAGTGAATAGTTCATGGTCAGATCTAACCAGCGACCGGTAAACCTCCGCTGCGGTGCACCTGTTGCCCATGTTGGTGATGACCACATCTATTAGTTTCCACCCCACGTTAGGGAGGTTACCACCTGATACAGGGCATATGAGGTGATACATTCCAGGAAGCGCTGGTCCTGGAAGTGAGTACCCGAGTACATTTCCCAGTTAATGGTATGATAGTTGACATCGACCAATGCCAGGGTGTGCATTAGGACTGTTGTGTTCTCCATTGCCTGCAGGTAGGTGGAGTAGAGGTCCTGGGTAATGGAGGGTGATCCATAGAAGGCCACATTCCACATTGCAGTTGTGGCTGATGTTAGCTGCACATGGATGATCACAGAGGTATCATGCTTCCCCACTCACCTGGAGGTGTAGGTATCCCTGATGAATATGGATACTGCCCCTCCATGTCTGTCAATCCATGTTCTGTGGCTGAAATGTGTGGTATGGGGTGTAGTCTGGTAGTGCTGGTGTGCTCTCAAGAGCCTTAAGACAGATTTCTGTTAATGCACAGATGCTGATGTTGTCCATCCTAAGGAGTGCTGTGAGTGCATGCATGTTGTGATCACAACCCCTGGTGTTGAGTAGCATAATCCCCATTGAATCTGCTATTGTGCTGTTTACGGAGCTGGTATTCATCTTCAAGACTCTCCTAAATAAGGCACCATGGGGGTGCTAATAGCCTTGGCCAGTGTTCCAAAGCATAAGGCTGACACATAGGCTGGTATGGTATCATTCCATGCATGTTCCCCATCTATGCTTGTTTTACTTTTCCCCTGTAGGTAACCTTCTGGTAAGCAATAAAAAAAACTTAAACTTATACAAGTCTTCTAGCTTCCAAGATAGGCTTTTGGAGTGACTAAATATCAGTGTTCTGTATGTTCCTGCTGTACTCAACTATTTCCTGACTATGTGGTGAGTTCACACTGTATATTGTGATCTGAAGGTCTGTTTATTCACATATTATGGCTGTGATGGCCTGCACATTAGAGGTTCACAGATAGCCTACTACCTATCTGCCTAAGGGCAATTAGAAGCATAGCAACAGTATGTTGGCCTTCTCCGCACCATTTATGAAGTAACTGAGACTCTGTCAAGCATAGCCAATGAAGCAATTCCAGGCAGAGTTGCTGGAAGCTGTTGAAGACTGGGGTTGTGGAGGGTGATAGGGGCACTTAGTGATCTAAAGAGGGCATGTTAACATGGCAATTCAACACCATGCAATTCCCCCAACAGGTCTAGCAGCTATCAAACTGGACAGGCTCCCCCACCCCCTGGCTGAATGGTTCTGAGACACATGATCCCAGGGGTGTATAGTCTGTTACCCAGTCACGCAACAAGGTTTCCTTTGAAGTGTGTCAGTGAGGGGCTATGCCTAATGTAGTTAGGAATGCAATGTATTGACTCACAGTACATTTGTTATATGTTGTTATTTCAAGAGTATGTGAACCTCAGTGAGTTTGGGGGCTCCCGCCCTTTGCTTAGCCTAGCTTAAACATAGAAATCATCTAAATAAGAAATAGGCGTAAACAACGTAATGGTTACAGCATCCACATAGTATCTGGGCATTCGAGGTTACAATCCCGATAAAGGCACGGATGTTTATCATGTGCAAAAGTATACCTTAACCACAGCTTGCATATATAGGGAGTAATCGTCTGTATAATAAACATTTGAATCACCCATATAAACCCATGTGTGCAGGAGAGTACAGTCAACAGAGAATGTAATGTTATGTCAGCACATAGTGAGATGTTACACCACTGACATGTATATATTTGGAGTAGTTAGCAGATGCGGCCATGTTTGCGCGCACAGGTTATACATTACAAAGTTTGTTTAACTGTGCTTAGCTGCTGCTATAATGTCACACAAAAACTTTTAAACATGCTTACAACTGCTTAAATGAGGCTTATCCTGCAGTACAAAACATTTGTAAAGCATCGCAGGTGTCAAACCCTGGACCATGCACACTACAGTCATGGGATGTACCACTAAGCCATCCAAGGTGTACACATGTTACATGGTCTTGAGACTACACCCTATACCATATGCATTTCACTGTAATGATCACAAATGGGACAGTGACTTTGTGTACATATGTACAGTACATTGTAATGTACTGTAGTTTGTGAACCAACACATTCCAGTCTATAGATGTATTACTGTTACAAACTAATATGAAATACATATCTATCTATATATATGTATATATATATATATATATATATATATATATATATATATATATATATATATGTCAGTGATGTCTGCACACACATGTGTATATATATATATATATATATATATATATATATATGTCAGTGATGTCTGCACACACACATATATATATATATATATATATATATATATATATATATATATTTTTTTTTTATTATACAGTTACATGAATAGCCCACAGAAGCACACCAAAGGAATTGGAGTGTACACAAAACACATGCAGCTCTGGTATTATAACAATTAATATTAACCAAATTCACCATAGAAGGGGTGGTTGTTGTGTATGTGAAGATTGGGGTGGGGGAGGAATGATGGATAATGTAATCAAGCATCAAGGAGGGCCTGGGTCGGATGTCCAATAAGTGAACTGGAGGAGCATACATAGAGTATGGGGACAATATAAAAAGGACATATAGCAAGAACCTTACTCATTCATAATATACCCCGTCATGTCACATTGCAACACCTACTTTCACAAACATATGAACATTAACATGTATCAGACTTATGTACACCAACTGACTGTCACATTTGTTTTCAATAGTGAGGAATGTCTATAGTACAATGTATATTCTAAACACCATAACATTTGTACATGTCTCAGATGCCTTAGTGGTAAACTCCATGACAGTGGTGTTTATGGTCCCGGGTTCAATACCTGCAAGGGCTGTTAGGTTATTTTGAGGGCCAGAATAAGGACTTTTGGATGCTGGTGGATTAAGGCACTCTTAAGCAGTTGTAAGCGGGTTTCCACGTGTTTGCACAGCGGTAAGCGGCGCTGAAACACAGTTAAAGGAGAAGCGTTTCACACTTTTGACCTTTGCTTAACGTCACACAGACCACAGGCAAACCTGCTCATTACCACGTAAATGTGTGTTATTCACACTTTCCCTACCAGTGCCTACTCTGAGAGGTAAAATAATAACACCTTCCAGGAGTGGAACCCGCAACCATATACTCCATCCTCAGAGTAACCTAACACTAAGCTACCTTGGATGTACCTATCCCAGTTGTGTATGCAGACAGGTTAAAACGCAAAAGGGAGGAATGTGTTGAAATAGGACAACCCGCCATGTACCCAATTAAAGGGGTATGCTCATATATAGATATATAGATATAGATATATATATATATATATATATATATATAGAGAGAGAGAGAGAGAGAGAGAGATACATATAGACATGTCAATATATACAGGCCTACATATATATGTAGATATATAGATAAGTTAAAACATCTACACATCTATGTAGGTACAGATAAACGTATGCAATAATGTGTATATCTCTATACATACACACACACACACACACACACACACACACATATATGTATATATATGTATATATATATATATATATATATATATATATATATATATATATATATATATATATATATATACACACATACATACATGTGTGCAGACAGCATCCAAAGTGGTCATATCTGAGTATAACATGGACCATAGCAATCACACATTCTGCCCCCCCCCCCAAACAATATGAACATAACATATGAAGAGTATACACCAGTACACTATTACAAACATGTTCTATGGACACAGTCACCAACACAACTGCTATGACTGCAAATATCCATGACAGAATTACACAGACAGCTTTTATTTTGCAAAGCTTTATTACATTCCGATGTATTGCCAAAAGGATTCAAGGGTTAACAGTACCTGCATGCTATGCAGGAAGCATTTAACAGTGCCTTAATGAATCAGCCTGCAATTACCATAGTATTAGTCCACTAAGGGATAGGTGTTCACATAGGGAAAGAACACCCACACACACATATAGACATTGTATAAAAAGGGTTCCTACACACCTGCATGTGCAATGTACACCCACCAACATCTACCCCACAACCAAAATAATTACATCAATACATACTGTCATACCATAACCAATTATGTACCCACAGTACAACATCTGCTGAAACCTTAACATACCTGGACACAGACACACTAACATGGCCCTATGTGAAATAGTTGCCATTATACAATTGAACAGCTGCTGATGTAACAGGGTTTGTATGAACTAATCCCATTTCAGAGGGTTGAAAGGTTCGTACACCAGGAAGTTTTACTGAGTACTGATTATTAGCACAGTATGATACACAGTAACACCAAACTAAATATGTCTGATAAGCACACTGTAAACCCCCTAAAATTATATGCATAGCTATGCAGCCTTGAGCTGGTCAAACAACGTGGCCAGACTGAAACATATGCAGAAGCATAAGGTACAGACAAACCCTGCACAAGTAGCAATGTTCAGAAATATAACAGCAGTACTCACATTTAGACCAACTCCTCTAGGCATTACACACAATATATTACTGTTCGTCTCCATACAGCTGCTGCAATAGATTCCAAACAAAACTTCCACGCTGTCTTCCTCACAAGTAAGGCAAAGGGACAATGCCAAAGTGGAGTACTCAGTTATACTCCACTGTAGCCATGGTATTGGCTAAGGCAGTAGCAGCACAGCTGATGTGCATGTAATTTGCTACTTAGGATCACCAATTGGTCATCGGGATAGCACATGCTACTGATCTGTAACTATAAAAGGTTGCCTTGTCACGCATTCAGACCATCTGTATCTACCTGTAGGACAGTACAAAACACTGAAAGACGAACTGGAAATGAGTATTAAACTAGTTAATAACACCTCTTATTACTAAGATGGCATGTATAACATGTAGTATGTCTATGTATGTAGTACCTGTACTGTAAGAATTACAGTGTAATCAATGCATATAGTGGAAATAGCTTGTAGCGATGCATTGATGAGCAGTAGTAATGCTTGTAGTATTCTATGTGTGTACTGCTGTAGGTCGCATGGCACACTCCACATACACCACAAGGGATGATATGGGCTTGGAACCCACCAATTCGCTTGCAGCCACTATCAGTGTCAAGATTGGTCCAACAAATATGTGCTATAACAGGGGTTAGTATATGTTGATATATTGTAACAGTCAACATATGTATGGGTGTATAAGTAAGATGAACATGTTAAAGGTGGGCTTACCATGCAAATATGGTGCGCATTGTGGGATATTGTGCCAATAACTGTGTAATGTACAGTATTCTAGGCAGATCTGTATTCTATTCTACATAGCAGTTCTGTTATGTTATGCAAACAGTAGTTATGTCTATTGGCAATTACAATACTCAATGACAGGATACATAGCATTAGTATTCATCTGACAGGTTAGCAACATGATAGCGAAGATAATTGGAAGAGCCAGGTAACTATCCATGCACATAACACATGTAATATCCACCTCTCTACTATCGTTTGCAAGCAATAACAGCTGTGCATGTGTACATGTTATGCAAATGTGTAGTGATCCTTGTTACAGGGCTGAGCCAAATGGCTATGTGCACACCTACATAGAGTGGATATTGAGAGTGCAGACACACTGGTTGAACTACCAGGTTTGTGTAGCCCAACCTCTCATTGCCAACTTAACAGCCGCCTACACATACTGTATGTAAGGTAATGCACAGCACAGGTAATGAAACAGGTTGCATATCATCTTTAACTCCAGTGTAACATCTGCAGTAGGAGTGTAAAATGTAGGAGGCAGCTGCCCATGTGTAAAAGCCACATCATAGGTGATGGCTCACACTATCTGATTATATCCTGATCATGTTGATAGTGGCATCAGAGCCTATTGATACATGACTCTGTTTGGAGAGTGGGTGTCTGTGCCCAATAGAGATCATGGTCCTGGTGGATATGTGAGTATACACCCAAAGAAGGAAACAGACCTGTAGACACTTGCATCATCTGTAATCAACTAAGAGGATGTGATGTGCTCCTCAGAGGAGGATTGCTGCTAAAGGTAGCTACAATGTTTCCATAATAGCCAGTGTTGTCACATCCATAACACAAATATTTACATGTGAGCATCACTGTCTAAAACATCTTCATAGGCAATATGTAAACTAAATACAGTACTTGGTACTTGTAGTACTGAATGCTCATACAGGCATGTCCACTAGTCAGCTACTAGTGTTTCCTAATTTCAGCTTTGTGTATGTGGCCATTCTGGGGGAATGTAATCTCTATGCCATGTACACTGCCAGACCCACCTAATATCACATCCCACACATTGTTTGGGATGCAGCTACAGGGGTAAGCTGGAAGGCAGCCCAGTCTACAGCCATGACTGGACTGAACAGTCTTGAGGTGTAGGTTAACACATGCAGCTCATCAACAAAACCATCACATACCCTTACCAGAACACAGTAAGGACACCCACACACACTACCAGAAATCACACACATTCACAGACGCATCTAAGTATCTGGCCAAACAAGTGATCCCCCCAAGCAGGAAGAGACAGACACCGACATACACAAACTGTATGACATAGTTTGCATAATTGTGCCACACTTCTGAACACATGACTGGAAACATGCCCAACAGTACTCATTTGTGAATGCAAACTCTAGCACTATGTTACACACTGACCTTTACGAGGGCATACATTCTGTCAGCTGCCTGTCTGCCATGATTAGCCACATACTCATACACACAGACCACCTTTTGAACTATACACATGGCTCTGGCATATTCCATGTTTATGTTGTGCAGGACCTGTGATGCAGTAGCCTGGACTGCATGGAAACACATGTAGGAACTGTCAGGTCTTGTAGCCCATGCAGTTATGTCCCAAGGCTTGGGTAGCATTCTGACATTGGCCAGAATGATACGGCAGTACAGGGACAAAAGGATTGTATTCCACAATTGTCTAGTGTAGTGCTGCATGTCACAGGGTAGCAAGTATCTGTCATCCTGGGATAACATGGTTGACAGACCATGATGCTTTGCCAGACAGGGCCTGCACATGTCACCCCTGGGAATCTGGATACTGTCTAGGGCTCATGATTCCCCTATAGTGCCTTCATCATGCAAGGTTCAGGTGAGGGTCCACTGCTGTTACAGGGACAGCCAAGCAATAAACTGCGGGTCTCGCTACACAATGATACATGTCAGAAACACTATACGGACAGACATATGTCAATCCTTAACATGGAGAACATATCTGTGCAGTGACTGAGATATAGTTCAACACCCCAGAGAGCACACCTGCATGACTATGTTATAACACATACCTCACCTCTTTCCCATTATCCTTTATTGGAACACACGGGACGCAGATGTGTCCATATTGCTGAAGGATGTGTACACCCCCTTGCTAATTGCACTTGCATAACATCAGATGCATTATGCTGAGCAACTACCTTTGTGCCACAGTGGAATTCAAAATGCACCTTGAGACAGATCACCCACCAGGCTGCGGACTTCCCAAGTGTCATAATGTGCTGTAATGGGGATGATTAGGTCTGAGGCAGAACCATAATATTGGCTACTCTCAACTATTCCATTATGAACTGGGAAGACTCCTCGTGTACCAAAACCTGCGCTCAGTGCATGTTGGATTCCATCGACCCCACTGACCTGGATCACAGTAGACACACAAACAGGACTAACAGTATGCTACACATAGTTAGTCTCCAATGCCAATGTTATGTTTCCTAAGAGCAGAGTTGTGAGTGTCATGGCACCCATGCAGATGGACAATGCATGTGCAAATGCTGAATCCTACACAAATGAACCTTAAGCAGTCACATATGTACAGCGATTGTGCCATTGAAACAGAACCAGGAGTCAACCCAACACAAACAAGTAGGCAAACTGGTGGTACCATGCTTTAAACTGTACCACAGAAAGTAGTAACTGTTGCAAGAGTGAACACACATGAGTGTAGGTGATCCCTGATCAGCCTCAGTAAGATGCAGATACACCATATAAAACCATGCAAAGCTACTGTGAAACTAATCAGCCATATATTATGAGGCCAAACACAGAGCACTCTATAGCTGTGTCATTAATCGTAATGGCAATGACAAAACCTGCCTTGCTGCACAGCACTATGGTGGCATGGGACGTACTACACCTACAGAAATAGCACCTGTTCATCCAGATAGGGTCTTGGAGAACCTAAACCCACTTCCACCCTCCCACCCCCAACAAGTACACTTAGTAATATATCCATGTACACTACAGAGCTTGTGTACTAATGCCTTTGCAGGTACAAGCTGCACTCTCTAATGCCATACATACAGCTTTCATGGGACCCGTCAACATCCCAAGGTGTATCCTACACAAATGTAAAAACATTCAGCTATCCACATACACATCATGTTCAATCATAGCTCCATGTCAGGCTGTGTACAGACTGAATGATGCACAGCAACATTTATCACACCCCACAAAGGGGGAGACACCATTGATAATGGGACATCATGCACAACTACCCTGCTGAGTCTGGTCTGTATGGCCATGAACCGTGGTCAGCGTAATTGATGTAGTTGGTACATATGTAGATGACAGTAGGGTTGATTCACACTGCATATCATGACCTTGCAAGATCATAGGACACCATCACCCATACTGTGTTCCAGCTACACTCAGTAAACTAGGTGTATATTCCTATGTCAGAGGAGTGGTTGGCAACTGGACTGCTGGCAGAACCAACACTACAGAAGGTGCCTGACGAATACACGCACATCAAACCAGTGCCACCCACAGTAATACAGGGGTCATTCCTGGTACTCCCCCTCTTTGTTAGCTATACCCCATAGACTAACACAGAACACATCAGCCTATTGATGTTTGGAAATGACTATGAACTAAGAGCAATAGTTGACTCATTGTGTGCTGTGTTCAACATACAGAAGGGCCTTAGTGTGTCAGATGTGTGATGTGTGATGTATGGCCACAATCTGACAGCTATGTATAGGTTCATATTTTCATAGGTTGATACTAGGCTATCGGCCCTAGGGCCTATACAAGCCTAGCCATAACAATTCCCTGGATATTTCTTCCCACAGTATTTACTTCTCTGGACCCCTGTCTAGCAGGGTGACTGACATGATCCCCGGGGTGAATTTCCTATCTCCCATCCAATCATCAAGGTTCCTTTTGAAGGGGGCCACTGAGGTGCTCTGCTTGACATGTATGGGCAGTCTATTACAGAGTATGGGGAGTCTCTGGGTCAGGAACCTATCCCTCCAGCATGTTTTGTTCATTTTGATGACAAGGTTTAGATCCCTGGAGCGTGTGGCTCTGAGGGATTGGGATTTCTTTAAGTGGAGCATGTCCAACAGCTCAGGTTTTGACATGGCCTTGTATGTTAAGCAGAGATCACCTCTGAGTAGACAATATGCCACAGAGTATAGCTGGAGTTCTTTTAGACAGTCAGCATATGGCATCTGCTTTAGGCCTGTTATTCTTTTAGTGAGGCATTTCTGTGGCCTTTCCGGCTGTTGCAGATGTCTTGTGAGACACATATCAAACAGGGCATTATTCTCCATAATGGGTCTAATGAGGGATGAGTACAGTGGGACAACGGCCTCCTTTTTTCTGGATGAAAAGCCCTTAGTGATGAGGTGTGCCACATAGAAGGATTTCCTGACTACTGTGGCGATGTGGTTATCGAAAGTGAGGCCACTGTCCACCTGTGTCCCTAAGTCTCTCATCACACTTTCGATGTTTAGTGTCCCACTACCTATGTGGTAATTCTTGGGTACATGTTTTTTTCCAAAGGGGATAACTATACATTTCCTGGCATTAAGCTTGAGCCCATGGCTCTGGCACCAGGCATCTGTTTCTGTAAGACCCTTTTGTAGAATATCCACATCATTTGGGGATTCAGTAATGGCTCCCAGTTTACAGTCACCTGTGAACTTTGTTAGCCAGAGTCCCTTAGTGTTTGCCTGTACTTCAGAGAAGTAGATGCCAAATAAGAGTGGTCCAAGGACTGAACCCTGAGGTACTCCAGATGTCACTTGCCTGGAGATGGATTTGGAGTCGGCTACTTTTACAGTCTGGGTTCTGTCAGTAAGCCAGTTGGCAACCCATCGAATGACGTAGGGATTTTTGCCCAGCTTAGTAAGTTTATCTATGATTCCAGAGTGGGGGATGGTGTCAAAGGCCTTGGCGAGGTCCAGATAGGCTGTGTGGACCGACTTACCCTCGTCCACAGCTCTGGAGACTGATTTAAAGAAGTCAATCAGATTCAGGGAGACAAGATCGGCCCTTAGCATACCCAAACTGGGTGGGGTCCAGTGTTTGAAGGTTGCCAATGTCTTTGTTTATAAGTTTCATGATAATGTGTTCCATGCCCTTGCAGATCAGTCTTGTCAGACTGATGGGACGGTAGTTCCCGGGATCTAAGGTGGATCCCCCTTGTGGAGTGGGATAACTGTAGCTGTGCACCACTCAGTGGGCACGAAGCATGAGGTGAGGCTATGATTAAACATGACACTTAGGTTGAGGTGCCAGTTCATTTTGTAGTTCATGTAGTACACAGCCTGGGATGTCATCTGGTCCCATGGATGCTGTATTCTTTGCTTTGGAGAGTGCTGTTCCTACCTATGTGGCTGTGATTACTGGAATTTGGCAATCTTTTGGTATTGAGATGGGCCCTTTAGGGGTGAGAGTGGGGTGACAGCACTATATCAATCTGCCAGGATATTGGCAATATCCTTGGGATCAGTATATTTAATGCTATTCTGTTGTGGCTCAAAGTAGATCTGAGCATTGCCATTTAAATTCTTGACATAACTATAGAATGCCTTGTGGTTTTCTTTGGAATATTTGGCAATTTTATTTTCGTAACTAGCTTTTGAGGATTTTATGAAGGATCTCAGCTTCTTACTGAGGCTGGTGAGGGAGTTTTTTGCATTCTGGGATTTTCCTCTTTTCTGCAACAGTTTCTTCCTTCTGTTGTATAGTTTGTTTATAGCAGGGGACCACCAAACTGGCTTCCTTTTTTTGGAGAAGAGCATCTTGGTTTTATTTGGGATGGCACGATTCATGCATGAGTGGATGTGCTTGTACAGTGCCTTAATGTAGGATTTTTCAGTCGAACATTCATATTACGTCTGCATGGGTGTCATGAAGTTTGTCACTTCTGACTTCAGTAGCATGAAGTTGGCTTTGGAGAAGTTTTTTCAGGAGGTTTCCTTAGTGGGGGGTGGGGGTGGGATGTGGATGTCAAGGGTGATTTGCTTATGGTCAGACCTGACCAATGAGGTGGTGACCACTGGTGTGGTGCATCTATCTCCCATGTTGGTAATGACCAGGTCTAGGATATTGGAGCCCCTGGTGGGACAATGGATTAGTTGATCTAGGGGGTTGGAATTTATGAATTCTAAAAACCGTTGGGAAAAGGAGTTGGTACCCAAGTAGTTTTCCTAGTTAATGGCAGGGTAGTTGAAATCACCCAGTATTAGGGTGTTTGGTTGTATCTTAATATTTTCCAGTATGTTTAGAAAGATGTAGTGAGAATCCTCTGGCATGGTGGGGGATCTGTAGTAAGCTACAATTTGTATTGCAGTGTTATCGAGTGTTAGTTGTACCTGGAGAATTTCAGATGCATTGTGTTGGGCAACTAGCCTGAAGGTGTGAATATCCTTGGTGAATATGGACACTCCTCCACCTTTAGTGTTTCAGTCTTGGTTTTGTGGCCGAAAAGTGTGGTAAGAGTTGTAGCCTGGTATTGCAGGGGTGCTCTCTGGAGCCTTGAACCAGGTCTCAGTTACTGCACAGATATCGATGTTCTCCATTTTTAGGAGTGCCTTGAGAGAGTGCATTTTGAGGTTTACACTTCTAGCATTGAGTAGCATTACCTTCAGATTTTGCATGCTTGTATCTGTTACAGTGGTGGTTGTATCCTTTGAACCTTGCCTAAAAAAGGCACTATAGGGGTGGCAAGAGCTTTAGCCAGTAACCTGAATCCCAGGGGTAACGGGTGCAGACCATCTCTGGCAAAGCATCATGGTTTGTCGATCATGTCTTCCCAGGCAGACAAATACTGGATCCCCTTTGAATGACACCAGAAGCTTAGCCAATTGTTTAAGTCAATCATTTTGTCCTTATACTGTGGTATCATTCTGGGCGAAGGCAGGATGCTACTCAGGGCTAGGGTCATACCTGCCTGGTCCACATGATCCAAGAGCTCTTCCATGTCTCTTTTCATGTAGTCCAGGGAGGTATGTCTCAAGTCATTCACTTCAGCATGGACAATGACAGAGTAGTATTTGTACTTGTTGTGGCATGACCTGAGTGCATGCATTATGTGGTGGATCCTGGCACCCGACAGGCAGCTGACTGTAATTTTCTCCTTGTTCAGCCTGGTGAGTGGGACATCAGTGTGCCTGACTATAGAGTCACCTATGACTAAAGTGCTGGGTACATTGTCTTGCCTTAGGGGCTGTTGTTGGGTGGCACACTGGTGTTGTGAGCTATGTGTCACTTTGGTTGTGACTGGTGTTTGTTTGCATTTCAGCTTTGGAGGTCCTTGTTGCTTGGGCAGGTTAATGTTAAGGACCGCCGCATATGTGGGTTTAGTGTTGCTATGGGTGGGTGTTGATGGTGTGGGTTTTGAAGGGCTATGAGTTGCTTGAGGTGTAGTGCAGGTGTTAACCTTCTCCTCTTGACTGTCTAGCACAATCTTGGCCGGAGAGAGCTTTGCTTCCAGTTTGGCTATGTAAGTGCATCTCTCGCAGGTTGTAGTGTTGGGTGGTAGGAGCAGAGCATTGTCTCTCTCGCAGGCTGTAGTGTTGGGTGGTAGGAGCAGAGGATTGTCTGTGTGCATGAGGCAGTTGCTACATTGCCCCAGTATGCCCAGATTCACC
Organism: Protopterus annectens; assembly: GCF_019279795.1. NCBI lineage: Eukaryota > Metazoa > Chordata > Ceratodontiformes > Protopteridae > Protopterus > Protopterus annectens. Next base: position 235,685,553 of record NC_056729.1, on the reverse strand, counting down.
AGATGGACAGGAGAAATCACCGGAATCTGACCCTTGTACATGCCTGTTTAGGTGCTTTTTTGTAAAGTTTAAGAGCTATTTTCCCTTACCTTTGCAAGATACTTTGCAATTATAGGCTGTTTAGTGCCTATGATTAATTTCTCTTTATTGACAAGGAGAGTTGAGTGCTTGTATCAGTTTCAGGCTTCCTAGTGCTTTCCAGCAGGTTCTAAAGCAAGTGCTAGTCACAGGGGTTCAGATTTTAGTGGTACTACTGAGAAACCAGCTAGTTCTAAGGGAAAATTTGAAGAGCATACTTTCTGGCACCTGGAATAGTTTAACTGTAGCCTCGCAGTGCTGCATGATGCGGAAAATGTGCAAACACATGGGTTTTTAAGCCAGAAAGATGAAAGGGATAGAAATCAGCCCAAAAAGGCTAATAAAATTACAGTTTCAGAGCTGGAAACCACTCCTCTAGCTTTTGATAGGCAGTACAATGCTCACCTGTCCCACTGGTAAGCAATAGGACTTCGCTCTACCATAGCTAGGTCTGGATAGCACTTAACATGGAAAATAAAGTCCAGAGACAGCAGAGCCTTGGATATGGACTGGCTAGGAAAGGTGGGAAATGAGAAAACAAGATAGTATTTTTTTGTAACAGGCTAAACAATGCAATAATACAGTAAATAAACACAGAAAAGGCTAACACACTTGAGTGTGTAGTCCTAAACAGTAAATGCAATTAAAACTCTACAAAATTAGCAATTTAAAACTTTTAAAATGAAGCAAGGCAAGTGCACAACTGAAAAACGATTTAAGAGGCAGTAATACAGCAGAATAAGTAGCTAGACTACATATACAGAGAAGTCTATATATACAGAAAAGCAACTAAAACACACAAACAATTCAGATGCAGTGCAACCTAGAGCACTTGAGTTGTAGCAATATTAAGGCAATTACAGTTATAGTAAATGCTCTAAAATATACTCTATATTTCCAAAATGTTTGAGATTGTATTGCATTGTCATCTCCTATGTTACAAACCCTGTACCCATTAACTACTACCTAGGCAGCAGTCAACATAATGGCAACTGTGTGAATGGGATGCAGCTGGACAGTACTTCCCTTTGATAGTTGCATCACCACAAAAGACAGGTAGTCATATGTGGCACCTCTAATCATGACAGGGTGCCATCCAGGAATATAGAGATAACTGCTCAGCCATACTAAACACCCATGTGACCCATAATAGATCACATATTTCCTTTAAGGGTTATTGCCCATGTGTAGATGGCCTACACCGCCCTTCATAATCCCTAGCTGCACTATGTAGCATACAGCCTACCCTGAATAAAGCCATGTCCAACCCAGAGGTGTTGGACATGCTACACTTAACACATCCTGATCCCAAATAAACACATATGTCATGGACATCCACCTTTCTAGTACCACAGGGTTCAGTTCTGGGTCCTCTCCTGTTTGGTATCTACTTCTCTGAAGTACAGGCCAACACAAAAGGTCTTTGGCTAACAAAGTTTGCAGATGACTGCAAACTAGGAGCCATAATCAAAACTCCAAAAGATGTGGACATCTTACAAAAGGGCCTCACTGAGACAGATGCCCAGTGTCAAAGCCATGGCCTCAAGCTCAATGCCAAAAAGTGCATTGTCATCTCTTTTGGTAAAAACTCAGTACCCATGAACTACCACATAGGTGGTAGTCTGCTTAACACCGAAAGCGTGATAAGAGACCTTGGGACACAGGTGGACAGTAGTCCCTCCTTTGATAATCACATCGCCACAGTAGTCAGGAAATCCTTCTATGTGGCATACCTCATCACAAAAGGTTTTTCATCCAGGAAAAAAGAGGTCATTGTTCCCCTCTACTCGTCACTCATTAGACCCATTATAGAGTACAATGCCCCTTTTGGTATGTACCTTACAAGACATCTACAACAACTGGAAAGGCCACAGAAATACCTCACAAAGAGGATTACCGGCCTCAAAGAGATGCCTATGCAGACCGTCTCAAAAAACTGGAGCTTTACTCCATTGCATATCGCCTACTCAGAGGCGATCTCTGCCTAACACATAAAGCTATGTCAAACCCAGAGCTTTTAGACATGCTCCACTTAAAGAAATCCCAATCCCTATGAGCTACATGCTCTAGGGACCTAAACCTCATCACCACAATAAACAGAACATGCTGGAGGGATAGATTCCTGTCCCAGAGACTTCCTATACTCTGGAACAAACTACCTATCTATATCAAACAAAGCTCCTCATAAGCACTCTTCAAGAAAAAATTTGATGATTGGATGGGAGATAGGAAATTCACCCCAGGGATCACTTCTGTGGCTCTACTCGACAGTGGCACAGGAAAATAATTTTCTTGGGTAGCGAAAGCCAGGGTACATTTGGCTAGGCTTATATAGGCCCTAGGGCCAATAGCCTAGTACCTACCTATGAACCTATGAACCTATTAAGGATGATTGCATTAATGTGAACACATCCAGGCATGTGCTGATAGGTAAAGACACCACTACAGGCAAACAGACATGCCCACGTCAAGACAACATCCACATGGTGTATGAGCAATGTCATCACATGACACACATATATATGGCGATAACATCACATCACAGTAGGTGTCAAATGTGTGTGACTTATACATGTCAGTGGTGTTAGTGTCATGTAGATTTACAAAGACGTATTTGTAATCTTAATAAATGTGATACACATGCATGCTCAGCTGTACTGCTGTACTTCTCTGTGAGTTACCATGACCTGTCTCCATCGTTATGTCTTCCAGGTATGCCACGTAGCAGACTGCCACCTTACAGCTGCTTGGAGGATGAGGTCCTCATCCCATACCTCCTTGACACTTACACGATGCTCTTCAACCATGTGCCACAGGAACACAACTGCGGGATGCCCTGTGGGAGAAACTCTGCAGGAGGATAAATAATGTTGGCGGTCACAATCACACCTATGAGCAGGTGCGCCGATACTGCACTGACCTGATAAGACCGGCGAAACAGCATGCTATTAGAATCACCAGGGAACAAGGTGAAACAGATGGGGGGGGCACTCACACAGCCCCCACTCACACAAGTAGCTACTGGCTAACCTCAGGACACCTGCATACCTCCATCCACAAGCTTCAGCTGGTATTGTGGAGGTGGGTGTCTCTCAACCACTGAGCCTGGAGTCGCCTGGTAAGTGACTACTGCACATAAAACACAACTATATATCACATAGCTACATGTGTTACTGTACAATATGTAATGTAACATCATATGCAAGGCATGTATGCACACATGCCACATACTATAGTCTGTTACTCTATGTATGCACGGATGTGCATACTCCATAGTATAGTGTATTGTACTGGCTTATGTGCTAACATGGACATTGCACCCTATAGCTATCACACAGGTGTGGATAATGATCTTACTGCTGTGACATTTCTGTTTAGGTACCTCTGTCATTTTGCAGTGACAGCAGCCTGTGTCAGGTGAGATTGTTATTATTTACCAGGCTTGATAATGCACATAACATATTAATTGCATGCTATCTGCAATAACACCCATACACATAATATATGGTGGTCCTTTAATGGACACTGGTTAGACCTGCAATGCATCACACTGTTTACCTTTGTGAAACAATTGAAGACTATATGAAACACCTACACTAAACCTTCCAAACTGTCATTGCCAGATGTGAGGACAACAGTGAATACAATGGTGGAGGTGTGTTCCACTGTAGGGAAAGGTACTACATATCAGCATTACACATGTTGAGAATATAAACAGTACTGTACAGAGAGCATATGTGTGCACACACACTAAATGTGTTGGAGCTGGAGTATGCCCGGCCCACAGGATATACCCTTGTGGAGTATACCCTTGCTATGAATGTCACACAATGTCATGTGCTAACAGACATGTCCATGACATGTAGTGGGCTGACTGCAACACTGCTCAACTATCCTGTAAAACATGTCTCACATCCCACACATACCACCCTTTGTCTGCATAACCCTGTCCTCAGTGGTGTATATGACATCTATGGGTGTATGTCATATGGGATAACACTGACATGTGAAGCAAGATGGCCATCACAACAATTGGACTGAAAATGTGTACACATGGCTATGGAGGATGGCCAGAGACATGAAGCAACACATACAGTAGAAGTGATGTACATGTGTGTACACCCTGTTGTACATTGGCTCAACACAATACAACTATGGTCTTTGTGTAATGGTGATATTGCAGATGTGAAACATTAAACATCATACAGGCCTGTGCATTGCTTGTGTAGGCATAACATGAAGCCACCACATAACATGTCTTGAACATCAGGAGTGTGTCACGACATGGAAGCATTCACCTATACACTATCCAAATACATACACGTGTTGCACAACATACACATACATCCACATCAAGCAACATATACCGTGCATTCACCTTGCTGGTGTCAGACATCACTGTCATGCCTGCTCCTCATGTGTGTGAGGTACACAGAGGGCATGTCGGACATAGAGTACATGTAAGTTAGCCATGTGTGGGCATAGTTGCCAGGTATCAGTAATATGGTTGCAGAGGTGCAGGGGTGTCATCCGTATACCCTTCTCTGACCTGTGTCACACCACATTAGGGTTTATTGTGTATAGACCTCAGTGACTTGGGTCACATTCCACATTAGATATGTATTGTATGTGAACATAGTCATGGCTATGAACTGTGTCAGTAGCTCACACTGTATATCAATAGTGAAGCCACATGATGCCCTGCAATGGCTATGCACATCAGCTCAATGTGCAGTATGTCCCTGCATATTTGTAGGGTGGTCAGACAACATTGCATCAGCTGAAGGCCCATGTTAGTATAACACATCCCTGCATTGGGACACCATTACCGTACTGTAGATTGGAAAGGACACCATTGTGTTACACATGTATGCATGTCATTCAACATGTCAGCAGAAGACATGTCATACTACATGTGATTGGCAAGATCATATGCCACACAGCAGGTGTGTACTGTAAACCTGGGCTGGTTTGTGGAACCATTGCAAAGTAAGGACAGCCATGTCAAACATGTGTGTACAGCCACATGCACAATGCCTACACTCAGCTCAGGGTTAGGTGGAATAATGTTGAACAGACATGCACTGCTTTGGGGGAGATATGCAAGCTAGGGCTCAAGCAAACATAGTATGCAGTTGACATACCCTGCTGCTCATGTCCTCACACATAGGGGTGGTGGCCAACACAAAGCATCATTGGCAGATGTACAAAAGTCAATGATGGTCTGTTAACATGTGGTGTATGTTGCACACACCATGGCAGTGCAGTGAAACAGTGCAAAGTGCATGCATTGTGTTGCAGGTATGGGGCATAGGCTCCTAACATAAATGGTACAATACAGGTACGTATGCTAACCACCACTATAATTATGTAAGGTGCATGCAATCAGCTATACCACATGCATGTTGTTGTGTGCAACTCAAGGATGTATGATAACTACCACTATAATTGCCTAAGCTGAAACTATAATTGTCTAAGAGGAATGCCATCTGCCATATCACCTGCATGTAGCGTGTGTGTCTGTGTGTGTCTGTGTGTGTCTGCCTGTCTGTGTCTGTCTGTCTGTGTGTGTCTGTGTGTGTGTGTGTGTTTGTGTCTCTCTGTCTGTGTGTGTCTCTGCCTGTCTGTGTGTGTCTGGTATAACTTGTAATGTACAGTTCTTGTCTTCACTTCACAGGTGTTGATGTAGGTGCGTTGCCCTCCTGTGGTCCACCTGATGTTAGTGTCCCCACAGACTCTAGCAGTGATGATGACAGTATGATTGAGGCACAGGCAGGGCTGTCAGGGGCTGAATCTGTGCCATTGGTTGCCATTCCACCTATTTACTCCTCATCCTCACACACAGTTCCCCTGCCTGCACATGCCCCATCACCACAGGCCATAGGGGAGGACAGTTGGCGAGTGGTAGCATGGAACAGGGAAGTGTGGTGACTATGGAAGGCATGCCTGCGCACCATGATCCCAGTCAACAGACTGGTGATGTCCCACACAGGCATGTGCCCAGCACTGCTCGTAGGAGGACCACTGGCCAACAGGGCCTCTGCGAGACCAAGCACATCAGCTGGAGTCACCAGATGCATGTTTTGGGCTGTAATGGAGGCACAGGCACATGCTGAATGGCTCAACAGAGACATTCTGAGGCTTCAGAGGGCTGCTGTCCATTCATTAACAGACAACATCCAGGCACTTGAAAATGCTCACCATCATCTTGCAGATGTTTTGGATAGACGATTGGATGACATGGTGGGAGTCCTTGACCATGGCATGTCAATCCTCGAGCGTGAAATGTTTGCGCTGAAACATCTGGTGGGAGCGAGGTATCGTGCACATGGATGTAGGCCAGCTACATCACCTGTTGAAGGTCTACATGAACATGCTACTGCACATGCCCACTCCCATAATGGCGGTAGCAGCAGCAGTGCTGCTGGTGCTGTGAAGTCCACATCAGGACACAGCAGGCCATGTGCATGTGGTCCTGGATGGTCCCAACAGGGACACAATTCCAGTGGACATGTGTCATCAGATGGTACCCAGTCTGGACCTCTGCCTGGTAGTGCCCATGCAACCCATGGAAGGCGCAGGTCACATGGCCATGGCAGGACACCTTGAACTGTGAAACCTGCCTTGTACAGTCTGCAGCTGTCAATATTACCCCTGTGTAGGCCAGCCACATGCCAGACCTGTGTGCATGCATACATACACACTGGAAACAAATGTAGGGCACCTCAACACACACACGCATAACATCCACACACACCCAATGATATCACAGGCCCAAGCACACATGCATGATGTCATCCAATGGCACAGCCTAGGCCTCTGGCAAACATTATCACCCTGTGCAGATGATGATGCCTGTGCCACATCCCTGTCATCCACACCATCGGTGCAGGGACATGTTCATATGGTCTGATGCACAGGGTAAACATACTAGGTAGACAATTGTAGATTAATATTGTTGTGTAGTGTTGACAGGCAGCAAACATACCATGTATTGCAGTTTTAGAATGCATTTTGTACGTTTGACAGTATGTATCATGTGTAACAACACTAACAGCATGTTGATCTTGATGTTCTGCCTTCCTCTTTCAGGTGTAGTTGGATGTGCCGGGGGATGTTGGTGTTTGTGGGAGTCCCATATGTACATGTTGACTACCCACAGATCAGTATGGCAATACTTGCATGCACTTTGTAGCTTCCACATCACAGTTATTTTCTCCCATGTTTCAATTATGTTTACTGTTCTAATGATCCAAGAGCATGATAGCTGTGTAGTAAGCTACTATGTTCAGAGCTGTCACATCCATAGTGGGTGACATCACAGGTATAGTTACCTGGAGTGCGGAGTGGCATGCTGGATGACAAGGGTAAAGGCCAGTGGAAATAGTGGCTTCTCATTGGGAAGCAGTAATACCCACTGCCATGACAGCATGCAAACACAGACACACCCACACACTCATGGATTCCAGACACAGTAACACACACTCTGACACACACACACACACACACACACACACACACACACACACACACACACACACACACACACACAGTTGCCAGTGTTTGGATGAGAACCCCTGCCTATGTGCATATCATCATTATAGTACTACACAATTACAAAACACGCCACAGAGATTACACATGTACAGGTAGTTGGAATGGCCTAAGCTGGAGGACATCGACAGAGATACTACAGTGCAGTGAGTGTATGTGGGGAGGAGGGTCCATAAGTAGGCGATGTAACAACAGGTCACACCCCAGGGTGTACATGTTAACAGGAGGCTAGTATGTCCGTCGACGATTGATATCAACAGGGATGCTAGACTGCTTTGAGTGGATGGAGGAGGGGGCATTAACATTTCACTATGGTAAAATACAGCCTCACTCCAGGAACTGGACAGCCATACATGCACACACACACACACACACACACACACACACACACACACACACACACACACACACACACACGCACACGCACACTGGCATTCACAAAGATATACACCTATGTCACACACATACAGACACTTTACATGTGTGAGATTTAACCACCTGCCTATGCCTTTCTTTCTACACTTCACTCTGTACTGGTGTCAACAACAGTGTTCAGGAGAGTGATAACATGTGGGATGTATTCCCAGTCATATGTGACATATATGGACACACACCTACATGTGCCAGTACTGTGAATCAAACACCTGCCTATCTCATGATAGGTACTACAGCAGTACTGCACTATCACATCTGGTACAATGCTTACTGACACTTTCCTTTGATAACTGTGCTGATATATGCACAATATAAGCACAGAGGAGGCATTACTGTTACAGGTGTCATGGGGTTTGCCTTTGGCGTCACCCTTACTGCATTCTACATTGTCTGTCTTCCACTTCAATTAACAAAACCTGACCTTAGCAGGTACACAGGTTATTGTTGGACTGGTTGTAACACACCAGTGAAATTTCCTCAGTAATCATTCATCTGCAAAGAAGCCACACCACTTAGTAGTCATGTCCAAACATCTGTCCATACCTCATGTGCGGCTTACTGTATTTATTGCATACCACCATATGCAGTTGGCAATGTTGAGGCTGTATTGCAACAGCATGATGTACTAAGACAACTTTCAGACATCAGACACTGCACACACATGGAATCTACTAAAACAGCAATACATGTACACATGTGCAGTCTACATCAGTATGTGCACTAGAAGGTCAAGAGGACACATTCCACACTTTCCCCACGCTATGTGTGAAACATAGCCGAGCATTACACCATAATGGATGTTGTATTCATGTACTGGTAGGACACCACCACTTTCACTGAGTAGCCAAGTGTACATATATTACAACAGCAAATATCAGTGTGACACACATCTTTATTCCATGTCATGCTCCTACAAACTGTTATTTGACAGTGCCATGGTGAAGCCAAGGCACTGTAATGGCCAACAGTGAGCACATCATAGTTGCCACACACACCTCATGTATACTGACAGAGTGCCAGCAATGTGCTCTGTTAGAGCTAGGCAGTACACTCATTCAAGCATGTGTGAGGTCTGTGGCTTGTAAACATCTCACCCCAGCATGTAATGGCTATTGTGGTACTAAGGCTAATGTCCAGACAGTACACAGCATGCATGGCTTGCAATTGTTGACAATGGGTATATGTAGGAGCAGTGGCCACACATGGCTCTACATGTCATGAACATATCACCTATGACTACTCAGGAATATACATTGCAGAGCTGGATTTCCCTGAGTCTGTCAATACAGGCCTTGTGTAGGTCCTATGGTCCTGTTATTTGGGTATGTTTGTAGGCATTGCATTAGGTGGACATGTCTAAAGACATACATACCACATGGGGAGTTGTATGATATGATAGGTGTCATGGGTGACCAGTAGAGAGGGGATATTACCTCTGTCAACATAGATATCGAACCTTATGTACTGTTAGTATGCTATATGGCATGTGCATGTGTGTAATGACTGTAGCCACCTGTATGTAGAAAGTTAAATGAAAGCTTTGGTAATGTAATTCATGTTGTATGAGTGTGAGATGTACATATCCAGGGCAGGTATAGTTAGGTCATATCCAACCATGAGGGTGTTGTTTACTGGTGTACAGCAACAGTTGACTGTGTTAATGCTGACAGCATCCGTGGGACCCTGGTATGTGTACAACTGAGCTGGTTACAAACAGTGGTATCATTGCATTGCATAACACATTATGCAGCTGTGTCTGTACATGGGTATTTTGCACAGTTGATAAAGGCCTAGGTACAGTCCACCAATCGAGGGTTATCTGTTGGTCTACCATACTATATCATACCACATATGGATGTGTGTTGGTAGTCTGGGAACAAGGTGGTGGATGTATATGAGGATACAACCTAGAATGCAGCATTTGCCACTGTCACCTGTACCTGACTCATCTGTGATGCGTTATGTCTGAGCAGTGGTCTTTATATGTGAGTAGCCTTTATGAATATGTGTACACCACCACCTGGTATGGTCCATACCACTGTTATGGCCCACATGTCTGGATCTGAGTTATATGGTGGTAGTGCAATTGTGCACTACAGAGCCTTCAGCCAGGTGTTCCTCACTGCACATAAGTCGGTATTCCCCATTGTAGTTTCTACATTGAGCAAAAGGATTACTAAAGCTACACATCTAGCACGGGTTAGCATAAGCATCCAATGCAATTGTCATGTAGGTGTCAGGGTTTTACTTCTGTGTGTAGGACATTTGCCTTGGAATGCATCTATATGGGTAAATGCGACCTATGTATTATCCACACACACGTGTAACATGGATGCATTTGCTCTGTGTTGATGGCCCGTCATTCGGTCATGACAGCCCGGAATGACAGACACTGGACAACCTCATAATAACAGCAGGACACTGGCTCATTGTTTTGTTCTAGCAGGTGCCACCCATACCATGACATCGCTGCATGTGGCATTACTGTGCTTGGTAGCAAATGCCCCATGTAAGGTGACAGACAGTGGCAAAACTTGTGTATATGCCCAATGTGAGATATACTTAGAGTAGCAGTCCTGCTAATAATGACAACTACTAACACAGCCAGGAGAGGTCATCTTGACACCTGCACCTCAGTACCATTAAACAAGGTGGCTCACACATTATGCTTGCACATGCCACTGTTCCACGTATAATGCCACTGTCCACAACCTGCTATCAATGTATGCCTTTCAGGGCAGCAAGGTGTGTGACACATGCTGTAGGTAGCATCTGACTGTGTGACCCAGGTAACCTACTGACTGTCACGTCCACACATGCATGAATGTGTATGCATAACATATATATGTCAGTACTTCATGTACATGTATGCATGTGTATCACACAGCATAGACACAGATATATCATTTACAGGTCACATACAGGTATCAGGTAGTAAACCTGTATAATGTGCATACATACTGACAGGTAAGATGTACCTAGCTGTAAACCTGTGTGTTTACAATAGGAGTCTATTACAATGTGTTCTGTACATGGAAGTGTTTGAGCATGGACACTGTGGCCTTCAGTGGTTGGAATCAGAGTGCATCCCAAACAGCCCTGTGCTACTAAGTGTATGAGCGTACCCACTGCCACCTTGTGTAATTTCAATCAGTGCATTCAACAAGCCCTTTGTTACTAAGTGTATGAGCATGCCCAGTATAACCTTGTGTAGTTGTAGTCATAGTGCATCCCAAATGGCCCTGTGCTACTAAGTGTATGAGCATGCCCACTGTAACCCTGTTTAGTGATAGTAGTTGTCCATTCCGCAGATGGCCATACTCCAGTTCAGGTTCCTGTTGTGCTACAACTATACCTCTCAGGCCTACCTGCGGATGACGTGTCTTGTTTGTGCATACAGGTTGTAATTGACATCTACTTTAAACACACAGGTCTACAGCTATATACTTCATGACTGTCAGTCTCCCTGTTGTTGTCCTCAATTGTAGAAAGGCAGTCTGACTGCCTTGGAATGTGTAATCTATGTGGCACGTCTCATAACTGTGTAGTACTGTAATAGTGAACTTTAGATAAGCAGGAGTTTTGATCCCACCCCTGGCAACTGTGTGCATGTGTTTGTGTGTGTAACAGCAAATGCCTGAGTGTGTGTGTCAGCAAATGGCTGAGTGTGTTTGTATGTGTGTGTGTGTGTCAGCAAAAGCCTGAGAGTGTGTGTCAGAAAATGGCTGAGTGTGCTTGTGTTTGTGTATTTGTGTCTGCATCCTGTCATGGCAACAGGTTTTGCTGCATTTCAAAGCGATACCTCCTTTTGCTATACAAAAATTGTTTTGAATCAAGGTAATGCATTTATTGTAGATTTCTGTTTATGACAAAATAAGTTGCTGCTGAATGTATATAGTCAGTCTTTAAGTATTTACAAGTAATTACATTTTTAAATTTTGGTGTATACATTATTACTAAGTTGTAGGTTTTAAGAACATTTTTTAAAAAATGTTAAATATTTAACATCATTTAGATAAAAAATGTAATTGAATTGGTGTATATATCTTTAAATGAGTAATGTATAATATCAGCTGACTTTTTTGGTTTATTATTTAAATGTCATTAAGTCACAAGTATTTTATCTGAAGAAGTTCAAGGACTGTAACTGAAGGAAAAGCGCTTCGTGGAATAAAGGATTGTAGCTATTAGCACGGTTGGCACGATTATTTTTTACTTCTGTTACTAAGAGAATACAGGATCAGTGCAGAGACATCAGTAACTAAGAGAGTGTAGTATCAGTGCAGAGACTTCTGTTACTATATGAATACAGGATCAGTGCAGAGACTTCTGTAACTAATAGAGTGCAGTATCAGCATTGAGATTTCAGTAATTAATAGAGTGCAGGATGAGTGTAGAGACTTTAGTAACAGAGTACAGGATCAGTGCAGAGACAAGTAACAGTGCAGGATCAGTGCAGAGACGTCACTAAGAGTAGAGGATTAGTGCAGAGACTTCAGAAACAGAATACAGGTTCAGTGCAGAGACATCAGTCACAGAGTGCAGGATCAATGCAGAGACTTCAGTAACTGATAGAGTGCAGGATCGGTGCGGAGACTTCCGTATCGAAGAGAATAAAGGATCAGTGCTCAGACTTCAGTAACAGAGTTCAGGATCTGTGCAGAGACTTCAGTAACTAATAGAGTGAAAGATCATTGCAGAGACTTCTATTATTAAAGGAATACAGGATCGGTGCAGAGACTTCAGTTACTATTAGAGTGCAGGATCAGTGCCGAGACTTCAGTAACTAATAAAGTACTGGACCAGTGCTGAGATGTCAGCAACTAATGAGTGCAGGATAAGTGGAAAGATGTCTGCAATTAAAAGTGTGCAGAATCAGTACTGAGACTTTAGTAAATAATAGAGTCCAGGATCAGTGCAGAGAATTCAGTACCAGAGTGCAGGAACATGGCAGAGATTTCAGTAACAAAGTATAGGATCAGTGCAGAGAATTCAGCAACAGTGTACAGGATCAGTGTAGAGACATCTGTAACAGAGTTCAAAATCAGTGCAGAGACTTCAGTAATTAATAGAGTGTAGAATCATTGCAGAAAGTTCAGTAACAGAGTACACGATCATGGCAGAGACTTCAGTAACAGAGTACAGCATCAGTGCAGAGACTTCTGTAAGTAATAGAGTGCAGGATCAGTGCCAAGACTTCAGTAACAGAGTACAGGATCAGTGCAGAGATTTCAGTAACTAATAGAGTGCAGGATCAGTGCAGATACTTCAGTAACAGAGTAAAGGATGAGTGCAGAGACTTCTGTTGCTAAGAGAATACAGGATCATTGCAGAGACATCAGTAACAGAGTACAGGATCAGTGCAGAGACTTCATTAACTAGTAGAGTGAAGGATCAGTGCAGAGACCTGCTATTAAGAGAATACAGGATCAGTGCTGAGACTTCAGTAACATAGTACATGATCAGTGCAGAGACTTCAGTAACAGAGTACAGGATCAGTGCAGAGACTTCAGTATCAGAGTAAAGGATCATTGCAGAGACTTCAGTAACTAACAGAGTGCAGTATCAGTGCAATGACTTCTGTTACTAAGAGAATACAGGATAACTGCAGAGACTTCAGTAACAGAGTACAGGACCAGTGCAGAGACTTCAGCAACTATTAAGAGTGCATGATAAGTGACAAAACTTCTGTGATTAAAATAGTGTGCAGAATCAGTGCAGAGACTTTAGTAATTAATAGAGTGCAGCATCAGAGCAGAGACTTCAGTAGCAGAGTACAGGATCAGTGCAGAGACTTCAGTAACAGAGTACAGGATCAATGCAGAGACTTCTGTTACTATGAGAGTGCAGGATAAAAGCAGAGACTTCAGTAATTAATAGAGTGCAGAATCAGTGCAGATGTTTCCGTAACAGAGTACAGGATCATTTCAGTGACTTCAGTAAGTAAAAGAGTGCAGTATCAGTGCAAAGACTTCTGTTACTAAGACTTCCGTAACAGAGTACATGGTCAGTGTAGAGATTTTAGTAACTAAAAGAGGACAGGAGCAGTGCAGAGACTTCAGCAACTAATAAGAGTGCAGGATAAGTGGAAAGACTTCTGCAATTAATAGTGGGCAGAATCAGTGCAGAGAGTTCAGTAAATAAAAAAGTACAGGATCAGTGCAGAGACATGTACTAAGACTGCAGTATCAGTGCAGAGACTTCAATAATTAATAAAGTGCAGGGTGAGTGAAGAGACTTTATTAACAGAGTACAGGATTAGTGCAGAGACCAGTAACAGAGTACAGGCTCAGTGCACAGACTTCAAGACTTCAGTAACAGAGTACAGGATGAGTGCAGAGACTTCAGTTACTAATAGACTGCAGGATCAGTGCAGAGATTTCAGTAACTAAAAGAGTACAGGACCAGTGCAGAGACTTAGGCAACTAATAAGAGAGCATGATAAGTGGAACAACTTCTGCAATTAATAGAGTGCAGAATCAGTGCAGAGACTTTAGTAATGAATAGAGTACAGTATCAGTGCAGAGACTTCAGTAACAAGACTACAAGATCAGTTCAGAGACTTCAGTAACAGAGTGGAGGATCATTGCAGAGACTTCTTTTACAAATATAATATGCGATCAGTGCAGAGACCAGTAAAAGAGTACAGTATTAGTGCAGAGACTACTGTTACTAAGAGAGTACAGGATCAGTGCAGAGACTTCAGTAACAGTGTACAGGATCAGTGCAGAGACCAGTAACAGAGTACAGGATCAGTGCAGAGACTTCAGTAATTAGGAGAGTGCAGGATCAGTGCAGAGACTTCAGTAAAAGAGAACAGGATCAGTGCAGAGACTTCAGTAACAGAGAGCAGAATCAGTGCAGAGACTTCTGTAACAGAGTACAGGATCAGTGCAGAGACTTCAGTGACTAATAGTGCAGGATCAGTCCAGTAATTTGTGTTACTAAGAGAATACAGGATTAGTGCAGAGACTTAAGTAACTTATAGAGTGCAGAATAAGTGAAGAGACTTCATTAGCTAATAAAGTACAGGACCAGTGCAGAGACTTCAGCAACTAAAAAGAGTTTAGGATAAGTGGAATGACTTCTGCAATTAATAGTGTGCAGAATCTGTGCAGAGACTTCAGTAACAGTGCAGATTCAGTGGAGAGATTTCAGTAATACAGTACATTATCAGTGCAGTTACTTCAATAATTGAGTGCAGGATCAGTGCAATGACTTCAGTAACAAAGCACAGTATCAGTGAAGAGACCAGTGACAGAGGGCAAGTTCAGTGCACAGACTTCTGTTACTAAGAGAATACAGGATCAGTGCTGAGACTTCAGTAACAGAGTGCAGGATCAGTGCAGACACTTCAGTAATTAATAGAGTCTACGATCAGTGCAGAGACTTCTGTTACTAAGAGAAAACAGGAACAGTGCAGAGACTTCAGTAATAAAGTATAGGATCAGTGCAGACACCAGTAACAAAGTGCAGAATTAGGGCAGAGACTTCAGTAACAGAGTGCAGGATCAGTGCAGAGACAGTACAGGATCAGTGCAGAGACTTCAGAAACTAATAGAGTGCAGGATCAGTGCAGAGACTTCAGTAACAGAGAACAGGTTCAATTCAGAGACTTCAGTAACTAATAGCATGCAGGGTCAGGGCAGAGACTTCTATTTCTAATAGAATACAAGATCAGTGCAGAGACTTCAATAACAGAGTACAGGACCAGTGCAGAGACTTCAGTAACTAATAGAGTGCAGGATCATTGCAGAGTCTTCTGTTACTAAGAGAATACAGGATCAGTGCAGACACTTCAATAAGAGAGTACAGTATCAGTGCAGAGACTTCAGTAACAGAGTACAGGACCAGTGCAGACACCAGTAACAGAGTGCAGGATTAGTGATGAGACTTCAGTTATGAATAAAGTAGAGAATCAGTGCAGAGATTTCAATAACAGAGTGCAGGATCAGTGCAGAGACTTTTGTTACATAGAGAATACAGGATCAGTGCAGAGACTTCAGTAATTAATGGAGTGCATGATCAGTGCAGAGGGTTCGGTAATTAATAGAGAGCAGGATCAGTGTAGAAACCTCTTTTACTTAGAGAATTCAAGATCAGTGCTGAGACTTTAGTAACAGAGTACAGGATCAGTGCAGAGACTTCAGTAACTAATTGAGTGCAGGATCAGTGCAGATGCTTCTGTTACTAAGACAATACAGGATCATGGCAGAGACTTCAATAAATAATAGAGTACAGGACCAGTGCATAGGCTTCAGCAATTGCTAATAGTGCAGGATAAGTGAAAAGGCTTCTGCAAATAATAGTGTGCAGAATCAGTGCAGAGACTTAAAATTAATAGAGTGCAGGTTCAGTGCAGAGACGTCAGTAACAGAGTACAGGTTTAGTGGTGAGACTTCAGTAACAGAGAACAGGATTTGTGCAGAAACTTCAGTAATAGAGTAATCGAGTGCAATATAAGTGCAGAGACTGCAGTAAAAGAGTACAGGATCAGTGCAGACACCAGTAACTAATAGAGTGTAGGATCAGTGCAGAGACTTCTGTTACTAAGAGTATACAAGATCAGTGCAGAGACTTTAGTTATTAATAGAGTGCAGGATCAGTGCAGAGACTTCAGTAACAGAGTGCAGGATCAGTGCAGAGACGTCATAAAATAATAGAGTACAGGAGCAGTGCACAGACTTCAGCAACTAAGAAGAGTGCAGGATAAGTGGAAAGGCTTCTGCAATTAATAGTTTGCAGAATCAGTGCAGAAACTTCAGCAGATAGAGTAATGGATCAGTGCAGAGACTTCAGTAATTAATAGAGTGCAGGATCAGTGCAGAGACTTCATTAATAGAGTACAGGATGAGTGCTGAGACTTCTGTAACAGAGTACAGGATTAGTGCAGACATCAGTAACAGATTACAGGATCAGTGCAGAGACATCAGAAATTAATAGAGTGAAGGATCAGTGCAGATAATTCAGTAACTAACAGAGTGCAGGATCAGTGCAGAGACTTCAGTAACAGAGTGCAGGATCAGTGCAGAGACTTCTGTTACTAACAGAGTACAGGATCAGTGCAGAGACGTCAGTAATTAATAGAGTGCAGGATCAGTGCAGAGACGTCAGTAACAGAGTACAGGATCAGTGCAGAGACTTCAGTAACTAATAAAGTACAGGATTATTGCTCAGACTTCTGTTACTAAGAGAGAACAGGATCTGAGCAGAGACTTTAGTAACTAATAGAGTGCAGGATAAGTGCAGAGACTTCAGTAATTAATAGAGTGCTGGATCAGTGCAGAGACTTCAGTAACAGAGTACAGAATCAGTGCAGAGACTTTAGTAACAGAGTACAGGAACAGTGCATAGACTTCAGTAACAGAGTACAGGATGAGTGCAGAGATTTCAGTAACAGAGTACAGGATAGTGCAAAGACTTCAGTAACTAAGAGTACAGAATCAGTGCAGAGGCTTCTGTTACTAAGGGAATACAGGATCAGTGCAGAGACTTTAGTAACAGAGTTCAGGATCAAGTCAGAGACTTCAGTAACTAATAGCATGCAGGGTCAGGGCAGAGACTGCTGTTTCTAACAGAATACAAGATCAGTGCAGAGACTTCAATAACAGAGTACAGGATCAGTGCAGAGACTTCAATAACAAAGTACAGGATCAGAGCAGAGACTTCAGTAACTAATAGAGTGCAGGATCAGTGCAGAGACTTCTGTTACTAAGAGAATACAGGATCAGTGCAGAGACTTCAGCAACTAATAAGAGTGCAGGATAAGTGGAAAGGCTTCTGCAATTAAAAGTGTGAAGAATCAGTGCAAAGACTTACGTAATTAATAAAGTGCATAATCAGTGCAGAAACTTCAGCAATAGAGTTCAGGATTAAAGCAGAGACTTCAGTAACAGAGTACAGGATCAGTGCAGAGACTTCAGTAACTAATAGAGTGCAAGATCAGTGCACATACTTCTGTTACTAAGAGAATACAGGATCAGTGCAGAGACTTCAATAAGAGAGTACAGTATCAGTGCAGAGACTTCAATAACAGAGTGCAGGATCAGTTCAGAGACTTCAATTACAGAGTACAGGATCAGTGCAGAGACTTATGTAACTAATAGAGTGCAGGAGCAGTGCAGAGATTTCTGTTACTAACAGAATACAGGATCAGTGCAGAGACTTCAGTAACTAAAAGAGTGCAGGATAAGTGCAGATACTTCAATAATTAACAGAGTGCAGGATCAGTGCAGAGACTTAAGTAACTAATAGAGTACAGGATCAGTGCAAAGACTTCTGTTACTAAGAGAATACAGGATCAGTGCAGAGACTTTTAGTAACAGAGTACAGGATCAGTGCAGAGAATTCTGTTACTAAGAGAGAACAGGGTCAGAGATGAGACTTCAGTAACAGAGTACAGGATCAGTGCAGACACTTCTGTAACAGAGTGCAGGATTAGTGCAGAGACTTCAGATACTTATAGAGTAGAGGATTAGGGCAGAGATTTCAATAACAGAGTGCAGGATCAGTGCAGAGACTTCTGTTACTAAGAGAGTACAGGACCAGTGGAGAGACATCAGTAACAGAGTGCAGGATCAGTGCAGATACTTTTGTTACTAAGATAATCCAAGATCAGTGCTCAGACTTTAGAATATAGGATCAGTTCAGAGACTTCAGTAACTAAAAGAGTGCAGGATCAGTGCAGACAATCTGTTTCTAAGAGAATACAGGATCAGTGCAAATACTTCAGTAACAGAGCACAGGATCAGTGCAGAGACGTCAGTAACTGAGTGCAGGATCAGCGCAGAGACTTCTGTTGCTAAGAGAATACAGGATCAGGGCAGAGACTTCAATAACTAATAAGAGTACAGAACCAGTGCATAGGCTTCAGCAACTACTATTAGTGCAGTATAGGTGGAAAGGCTTCTCCAGTTAATGGTGTGCAGAATTAGGGCAGAAACATAAGTAATTAGAGTGCAGAATCAGTGCAGAGACTTCAGTAACAGAGTACAGGGTTAGTGCTTAGACATCAGTAACAGAGTACAGGATTAGTGCAGAAACTTCAGCAACAGAGTACAGGATCAGTGCAGAGACTTCAGTAACTAATAAGAGTGCAGGATTAGTGCAGAGACTTCTTTTACTAAAAGAATACAGGATTAGTGCAGATAATTCAATAATTAATTGAGTGCAATATAAGTGCAGAGATGTCAGTAAAAGAGTACAGGATCAGTACAGACACTTCAGTAACAGAATGCAGGATCTGTGCAGAGATTTAGTTACTAATAGAGTGCAGGATCAGTGCAGAAACTTCATTAACTAATAAGAGTGCAGGATAAGTGGAAAGACTTCTGCAATTAATAGTGTGCAGAATCAGTGCAGAGACTGCAGTAATTAATAGAGTGCAGGATCAGTGCAGCGACTTCAGTAACAGAGTACAGGATAAGTGCAGAGATTTCAGTAACAGAGTACAGGATCAGTGCAGATATGTCAGTCACAGAGTACAGGACTTCAGAAACTAATAGAATGAAGGATCAATGCCGAGGATTCAGTAACTAACAGAGTGCAGGATCAGTGCAGAAACTTCAGTAACAGAGTGCAGGATGAGTGCAGACACTTCTGTTACTAAAAGAATACAGGATCAGTGCAGAGACTTCAGTACTAAATAGAGTGTGGAATCTGTGCATAGACTAGTGACAGAGTACAGGATCAGTGCAGAGACTTTGGTAACAGAGTGCAGGATAAGTGCAGGGACTTCAGTAACTAATAGAGTACAGGATCTTTGCAGAGAATTCAGCAAGTTAGAAGAATGCAGGATACGTGCAAAGACTTCTGCAAGTGCGGAAACTTCAGTAATTAATAGAGTGCAGGATCAATGCAGAGACATCAGTAAGACAGTACAGGATCAGTGCAGAGACTTCAGTAACAGAGTGCAGGATTAGTGGAGAGACTTCTGTTACCAAGAGAATACAGGATCAGTGCACAGGCTTCAGAACAGAGTACAGGATCAGTGCAGATACTTCAGTAACAGAGTTCAGGATCAGTGCAGAAACATCTATTACTAAGAGAATACAGGATAGGTGCTGAGAATTCAGTAACAGAGTACAGGATCAGTGCAGAGACTTCAGTAACTAATAGAGTGTAGGATCAGTGCAGAGACTTCCGTTACTAACAGAATACAGGATTAGTGCAAAGAGTTTACTTACTAATAAAGTGCAGGATCAGTGCAAAAACTGCAGTAACTAATAAGAGTACAGTACCAATGCAGAGACTTCTGCAACAAATAAGAGTGCAGGAAAAGTGGAAAGACTTCTGCAATTAATACTGTGCAGAATCGGTGCAGAGACTTCAGTAATCAATAGAGTGCAGGATCAATGCAGAGAATTCAGTAACAGAGTACAGGATCAGTGCAGAGATCTCAGTAACAGAGTACAGGATCAGTGCAGAGACATCAGTAACAGAGTACAGGATCCGTGCAGAGACTTCAGTAATTAACAGAGTGCAGGATCAGTGCAGATACTTCAGTAACAGAGTGCAGGAATAGTGCAGAGACTTCAGTAAGTAATAGAGTGCAGGATCAGTGCAGAGAATTCAGTAACAGTGTACAGGATGAGTTCAGAGACTTTAGTAACAGAGTTCAGGATAGTGCAAAGACTTCAGTTACTAAGAGTGCAGGATCAGTGCAGAGACTTATGTTACTAATAGAATACATGATCAGTGCAGAGACTTTGATAACAGAGTACAGAATCAGTGCAAAGACTTCAGTAACTAATAGAATGCAGGATCAGTGCAGAGGCTTCTGTTACTAAGAGAATACAGGATCAGGGCAGAAACTTCAGCAAATAATATGAGTGCAGGAAAAGTGGAAAGGCTTCTGCAATTAAAAGTGAGCAGAATCAGTGCAGAAACGTACGTAATTAATAGAGTGCAGGATCAGTGCAATGACTTCAGTAACAGAGTACAGGATCGGTGCAGAGACTTCAGTAACAGAGTGCATGATCAGTGCACAGACTTCTGTTACTAAGAGAATACAAGATCAGTGCAGAGACATCTGTTACTAAGAGAATACAGGATCAGTGCAGAGAGTTCAATAACAGAGTACAGTATCAGTGCAGATACTTCAGTAACAGAGTACAGGATCAGTGCAGAGACTTCAGTAACAAAATACAGGATCAGTGCATAGACTTCAGTAACAGAGTGCAGGATCAGTGCAGAGACTTCTGTTACTAAGAGAATACAGGATCAGTGCAGAGACATCAGTAATTAATCCAGTGAAGGATCAGTGCAGAGACTTCAGTAAAAGAGTACAGGATTGGTGCAGAGACTTCAGAAACTAATAGAGTACAGGATCAGTGCAGAAACGTCTGTTACTAAGAGAATACAGGATCAGTGCAGAGACTTCAGTAACAGAGTGCAGGATCAGAGCAGAGACTTCTGTTACTAAGAGAGTACAGGATCAGTGCAGAGACTTCAGTAATTAATAGAGTGCAGGATCAGTGCAGAGGCTTCAGTAATTAATAGAGTGCAGGATCAGTGTAGAGACTTCTGCTACTAAGAGAATACAGGATCAGTGCTGAGACTTTAGTAAAAGAGTACATGATCAGTGCAGATACTTCAGTAATTAATAGAGTACAGGATCAGTGCAGAGACTTCAGTAACTAATAGAGTGTAGGATCAGTGCAGTGACTTCCATTACGAAGAGAATACAGGATCAGTGCAAAGAGTTTACTTACTAATAGAGTACAGGACCAATGCAGAGACTTCAGCAACTAATACGAGTGCAGAAAAAGTGGAAAGACTTCTGCAATTGATACTGTGCAGAATTGGTGCAGAGACTTCAGTAATTAATAGAGTGCAGGATCAATGCCGACACTTCAGTAACAGTGTACAGGATGAGTTCAGAGACTTTAGTAAAAAAGTACATTATAGTGTAAAGACTTAAGTTACTAAGAGTGCAGGATCAGTGCAGAGACTTCTGTTACTAATATAATACAAGATCAGTGCAGAAACTTCGATAGAGTCTAGGATCAGTGCAAAGACTTCAGTAACTAATAGAATGCAGGGTCAGTGCAGAGGCTTCTGTTACTAAGAGAATACAGGATCAGGACAGAGACTTCAGCAAATAATATGAGTGCAGGACAAGTGGAAGGGCTTCTTCAATTAAAAGTGTGCAGAATCAGTGCAGAGTTGTACGTAATTAATAGAGTGCAGGATCAGTGCAGAGACTTCAGTAACAGAGTACAGGATCAATGCAGAGACTTCAGTAACAAAGTGCATGATCAGTGCACAGACTTCTGTTACTAAGAGAATACAAGATCAGTGCAGAGACTTCTGTTACTAAGAGAATACAGGATCAGTGCAGAGAGTTCAATAACAGAGTACAGTATCAGTGCAGAGACTTCGGTAACAGAGTACAGGATCAGTGCAGAGACTTCAGTAACAGAGCACAGGATCAGTGCAGATACATCAGTAATTAATAGAGTACAGGAAAAGTGCAGAGACCAGTAAAAGAGTGCAGGATCAGAGCAGAGACT
Organism: Protopterus annectens; assembly: GCF_019279795.1. NCBI lineage: Eukaryota > Metazoa > Chordata > Ceratodontiformes > Protopteridae > Protopterus > Protopterus annectens. The sequence goes on along the minus strand of NC_056729.1, from coordinate 235,662,973 downwards.
TCTGTTATTAAGAGAATACAGGATCAGTGCAGAGACTTCATTAACAGAGCGCAAGATCAGAGCAGAGACTTCTGTTACTAAGGGAGTACAGCATTAGTGCAGAGACTTCAGTAATTAATAGAGTGCAGGATCAGTGCAGAGGCTTCAGTAATTAATAGGGTGCAGGATCAGTGCAGAGGCTTCAGTAATTAATAGAGTGCAGGATCAATGTAGAGACTTCTGCTACTAAGAGAATACAGGATCAGTGCTGAGACTTTAGTAAAAGAGTACATGATCAGTGCAGATACTTCAGTAATTATTAGAGTGCATGATCAGTGCAGTGACTTCAGTAACAGAGTACAGGATCAGTGCAGTGACTTCAGTAACTAATAAACTACAGCATTATTAATGAGACTTCTGTTACTAAGAGAGAACAGGATCAGAGAAGAGACTTCAGTAACAGAGTGCAGCATCACTGCAGAGACTTCATTTACAGAGTACAGGATCAGTGAAGAGACTTCATTAACAGAGTGCAGGATCAGTGCATAGACTTCAATAACTAATAGAGTGCAAGATCAGTGCGGGGAATTCAGTAACAGCGTGTAGAATCAGTGCAGTGACTCCTGTTACTTAGAGAGTACAGGATCAGTGTAGAAACTTTAGTAGTTAATAGCGTGCCGGATCAGTACAGAGACTTCAGTAACAGAGTATAGGATGAGTGCAGAGTCTTCAGTAACAGAGTACAGGATAGTGCAAAGACATCAGTAACTAAGAGGGAAGGGTCAGGGCAGAGACTTCTGCTTTGAATAGATTACAAGATCAGTGCAGAGACTTCAATAACAGAGTACTGGATCAGTGAAGACTTCAGTAACTAATAGAGTGCAGGATCAGTGCAGAGTCTTCTGTTACTAAGTGAATAAAGGTTCAAGGCAGAGACTTCAGCAACTAATAAGAGTGCAGGATAAGTGGAAAGGCTTCTCCAATTAATAGTGTGCAGAATCAGTGCAGAGAATTACGTAATTAATAGAGCGCAGGATCAGGGCAGAAACTTCAGTAACAGTGTACAGGATCAGTGTGGAGACTTCAGTAACAGGGTACAGGATCAGTGCAGAGACCAGTAACTCATAGAGTGTAGGATAAGAGCTGAGACTTCTGTTACTAAGCGAATACAGGATCAGTGCAGAGACTTCAGTAACAGAGTACAGGATCAGTGCAGAGACTTCAGGAAATAATTTAGTGCAGGATAAGTGCAGAGACTTCAGTAATTAACTGAGTGCAGGGTCAGTGCAGAGACTTAAGTAATGAATAGAGTACAGGATCAGTGCAAATACTTCTGTTACTAAGAGAGTACAGGATCAGTGCAGAGACTTTTAGTAACAGAGTACAGGGTCAGTGCAGAGAATTCTGTTACTAAAAGAGAACAGGATCAGAGCAGACACCAGTAACAGAGTGCTGGATTAGTCCTGAGACTTCAGTTACTAATAAAGTAGACAATCAGTGCAGGATCAGTGCAGAGACTTTTGTTACATAGAGAATACAGGATCAGTGCAGAGACTTCAGTTACTAATAGAGTGAAGGATCAGGGCAGAGACTTCTGTCACTAAGAGAATACAGGATAACTGCAGAGACTTCAGTTACTAATAGAGTGCAGGATCAGTGCAGAGAATTCAGTAACTAACAGAGTACAGGATCAGTGCAGAGATTTCAGTAACTTATAGAGTGCAGGATCAGTGCAGAGACTTATCTTACTAAGAGAATACAGGATAAGTGCAGAGACTTCAGTAACTAATAGAGTGCAGGATCAGTGCAGATGCTTCAGTAATTAATAGAAAGCAGGATCAGTGTAGAATCTTCTGTTACTAAGATAATTCTGGATCAATACTGAGACTTTAGTAACAGAGTACAGGATCAGTGCAGAGACTTCAGTTTTTAAAAGAGTGCAGGATCAGTGCAGATGCTTCTGTTTCTAAGAGAATACATGATCAGGGCAGAGACTTCAATAACTAATACAGTACAGGACCAGTGCATAAGCTTCTGCAATTACTAATAGTGCAGTATAAGTGGAAAGGCTTTTGCAAATAATAGTGTGCAGAATCAGTGCATAGACTTAAGTAATTAATAGAGTGCAGGATCAGTGCAGAGACATCAGTAACAGAGTACAGGGTTAGTGCAGAGACTTTAGTAACTAATAGAATGCAGGATCAGTGCAGAGATGTCTTTTACCAAAAGAATACAGGATTAGTGCAGATAATTCAATAATTAATCGAGTGCAATATAAGAGCAGAGACTGCAGTAAAAGAGTATAGGATCAATGCAGACACCAGTAACTAATAGAGTGTAGGATCAGTGCAGAGACTTTTGTTACTAAGAGTATACAAGATCAGTGCAGAGACTTTAGTTACTAATAGAGTGCAGGATCAGTGCAGAAACTTCATTAACTAATAGAGTACAGGAGCAGTGCAGAGACTTCAGCAACTAATAAGTGTGCAGGATAAGTGGAAAGACTTCTGCAATTAATAGTTTGCAGAATCAGTACAGCGACTTAAGTAATTAATAGAGTGAAGGATCAGTGCAGAGGATTCAGTAACTAATAGAGTGCAGGATCAGAGCAGGGACTTCATTAACTAATAGAGTACAGGAGCAGTGCAGAGACTTCAGCAACTAATAAGAGTGCAGGATAAGTGGAAAGACTTCTGCAATTAATAGTTTGCAGAATCAGTGCAGAGACTTCAGTAATTAATAGAGTGAAGGATCAGGGCAGAAACTTAAGTAACAGAGTACAGGATCAGTGCAGAGATTTCAGTAACAGAGTGCAGGATCAGTGCAGAGACTTATGTTACTAATAAAATACAGGATAAGTGCAGAGACTTCTGTAACAGAGTACAGGATTAGTGCAGAGACGTCAGTAACAGAGTACAGGATCAGTGCAGAGACTTCAAAAACTAATAGAGTGAAGGATCAGTGCAGAGAATTCAGTAACTAACAGAGCACAGGATCAGTGCAGAGATTTCAGTAACTTATAGAGTGCAGGATCAGTGCAGAGACTTCTGTTACTAAGAGAGTACAGGATCAGTGCAGAGACGTCAGTAATTAATAGAGTGCAGGATCAGTGCAGAGACCAGTAACAGAGCACAGGATCAGTGCAGAGACTTCAGAAACTAATAGAATGCAGGATCAGTGCAGAGACTTCTGTTACTAAGAGAATACAGGATCAGTGCAGAGACGTCAGTAACAGAGTGCAGAATCAGTGCAGAGACTTCAGTAATTAACAGAGTGCAGGATCAGTACAAAGGCTTCAGTAATTAATAGAGTGCAGGATCAGTGCAGAGACTTCTGCTACTAAGAGAATACAGTATCAGTGCTGAAACTTTAGTAAAAGAGTACATGATCAGTGCAGATACTTAATAGAGTGCAGAATAGTGCAGTGACTTCAGTAACAGAGTACAGGATCAGTGCAGAGACTTCAGTAACTAATAAAGTACTGGATTATTGCTCAGACTTCTGTTACTAACAGAGAACAGGAACAGAGCAGAGACCATAACTAATAGAGTGCAGGATCAGTGCAGAGACTTCAGTAACAGAGTGCAGGATCAGTGCAGCAACTTCTGTTACTAAGAGAGTACAGGATCAGTGTAGAGACTTCAGTAATTAATAGAGTGTCGGATCAATGCAGAGACTTCAGTAACAGAGTACAGGATGAGGCAGAGACTTCCAGTAACAGAGTTTAGGATAGTGCAAAAACTTCAGTAACTAAGAGTGCAAGATAAGTGCAGAGAATATTGTCACCAAGGGAATACAGGATCACTGCAGAGACTTCAGTAACAGAGTACAGGATTATTTCAGAGACTTCAGTAACTAACAGCATGCAGGGTCAGGGCAGAGACTTCTGTTTCTAATAGAATACAAGATCAGTGCAGAGACTTCAATAACAGAGTACAGGATCAGTGCAGAGACTTCAGTAACAGAGTACGAGAATAACGGATCAGGGTAGAGACTTCAGCAACTAATAAGAGTGCAGGATAAATGGAAAGGCTTCTACAATTAAAATTATGCAGAATCAGTGCAAATACTTATGTAATTAATAAGAGTGCAGGATTAGTGCAAAAACTTCAGCAACAGAGTACAGGATTAGAGCAGAGACTTCAGTAACAGAGAATAGGATCAGTGCACAGACTTCAGTAACAGAGCACAGTATCAGTGCAGAGACTTCAGTAACTAATAGAGTGCAGGAGCAGTGCAAAGATTTCTGTTACTAACAGAATACAGGATCAGTGCAGAGACTTCAGTAACAGAGTACAGGATCAGTGCAGATACTTCAGTAACTAATAGAGTGCAGGAGCAGTGCAAAGATTTCTGTTACTAACAGAATACAGGATCAGTGCAGAGACTTCAGTAACTAAAAGAGTGCAGGATAAGTGCAGAGACCAGTAATTAACAGAGTGCAGGATCAGTGCAGAGACTTAATTAACTAATAGAGTACAGGATCATTGCAGAGACTTCTGTTACAAAGAGAGTACAGGATCAGTGCAGAGACTTTTAGTAACAGAGTACAGGATCAGTGCAGAGACTTTTAGTAACAGAGTACAGGATCAGTGCAGAGAATTCTGTTACTAAGAGAGAACAGGATCAGTGCAGACACTTCTGTAACAGTGTGCTAGATTAGTGTAGAGTCGTAAGTAACTAATAGAGTAGAGGATTAGTGCAGAAATTTCAATAACAGTACAGGATGAGTGCATAGACTTCTGTTGCTAAGAGAGTACAGGATCAGTGCAGAGATTTAAGTAATTAGAGTACAGGATCAGTGCAGAGACTTAAGTAACAAAGTATAGGATAAGTGCAGAGACTTGAGTAACTGAGTACTGGATCTGTGCAGAGACTTCAGTAACAGAGTACAGGATCAGTGCAGAGACTTTTAGTAACAGAGTACAGGATCAGTGCAGAGAATTATGTTACTAAGAGAGTACATGATCAGTGCAGATACTTAATAGAGTGCAGAATAGTGCAGTGACTTCAGTAACAGAGTACAGGATCAGTGCAGAGACTTCAGTAACTAATAAAGTACTGGATTATTGCTCAGACTTCTGTTACTAACAGAGAACAGGAACAGAGCAGAGACCAGTAACTAATAGAGTGCAGGATCAGTGCAGAGACGTCAGTAACAGAGTGCAGGATCAGTGCAGCAACTTCTGTTACTAAGAGAGTACAGGATCAGTGTAGAGACTTCAGTAATTAATAGAGTGTCAGATCAATGCAGAGACTTCAGTAACAGAGTACAGGATGAGGCAGAGACTTCCAGTAACAGAGTGCAGGATAGTGCAAAAACTTCAGTAACTAAGAGTGCAAGATAAGTGCAGAGAATATTGTCACCAAGGGAATACAGGATCATTGCAGAGACTTCAGTAACAGAGTACAGGATTATTTCAGAGACTTCAGTAACTATCAGCATGCGGGGTCAGGGCAGAGACTTCTGTTTCTAATAGAATACAAGATCAGTGCAGAGACTTCAATAACAGAGTACAGGATCAGTGCAGAGACTTCAGTAACAGAGTACGAGAATAACGGATCAGGGTAGAGACTTCAGCAACTAATAAGAGTGCAGGATAAATGGAAAGGCTTCTACAATTAAAATTATGCAGAATCAGTGCAAATACTTATGTAATTAATAAGAGTGCAGGATTAGTGCAGAAACTTCAGCAACAGAGTACAGGATTAGAGCAGAGACTTCAGTAACAGAGAATAGGATCAGTGCACAGACTTCAGTAACAGAGCACAGTATCAGTGCAGAGACTTCAGTAACTAATAGAGTGCAGGAGCAGTGCAAAGATTTCTGTTACTAACAGAATACAGGATCAGTGCAGAGACTTCAGTAACTAAAAGAGTGCAGGATAAGTGCAGAGACCAGTAATTAACAGAGTGCAGGATCAGTGCAGAGACTTAATTAACTAATAGAGTACAGGATCATTGCAGAGACTTCTGTTACAAAGGGAGTACAGGATCAGTGCAGAGACTTTTAGTAACAGAGTACAGGATCAGTGCAGAGAATTCTGTTACTAAGAGAGAACAGGATCAGAGCAGAGACTTCAGTAACAGAGTATAGGATCAGTGCAGACACTTCTGTAACAGTGTGCTGGATTAGTGTAGAGTCATAAGTAACTAATAGAGTAGAGGATTAGTGCAGAAATTTCAATAACAGTACAGGATGAGTGCATAGACTTCTGTTGCTAAGAGAGTACAGGATCAGTGCAGAGATTTAAGTAATTAGAGTACAGGATCAGTGCAGAGACTTAAGTAACAAAGTATAGGATAAGTGCAGAGACTTGAGTAACTGAGTACTGGATCTGTGCAGAGACTTCAGTAACAGAGTACAGGATCAGTGCAGAGACTTTTAGTAAAAGAGTACAGGATCAGTGCAGAGAATTATGTTACTAAGAGAGTACAGGATCAGTGCAGAGACTTCAGTAATTAATAAAGTATAGGATCAGTGCAGAGACTTCAGTAACAAAGTATGGGATTACTGCAGAGACTTCAGTAACTGAGTACAGGATCAGTGCAGAGACTTCAGTAATTAATAGAATGCAGGATGAATGCAGAGACTTTAGTAACAGACTACAGTATAAGTGCAAGCATCAGTAACAGAGTATAGAATCCAGGCAGAGACTTCTGCTACTAAAAGAGTACAGGATCAGTGCAGAGACTTCAGTAACTAATCGAGTGCAGGATCAGTGCAGAACGTCTGTTACTAAGAGAATACGGGATCAGTGCAGAGACTTCAGTAATTAATAGAGTGCAGCATCAGTGCATAGACTTCCGCAAAAGAGTACCGAATCAGTGCAGAGACTTCAGTAATAGAGTTCTGGATCAGTGCAGAAAATTCAGTAACTAATAGAAGGCAGGATCAATGCAGAGACTTCTGTTACTAAGAGAATACAGGATTAGTGCAGAGACTTCAGTAACAGAGTATAGGATCATTGCAGAGAATTCAGCAACTAATAAGAGTGCATGGTAAGTGGAAAGACTTCTGCAATTAATAGTGTGCAGAATCAGTGCAGAGACTTCAGTAAATAAAAGAGTACAGGATCAGTGCAGAGACTTGTAACTAATAGAGTGCAGTATCAGTGCAGAGACTTCAATAATTAATAAAGTGCAGGGTGAGTGAAGATACTTTATTAACAGAATACAGGATTAGTGCAGAGACCAGTAACAGAGTACAGTCTCAGTGCATAGACTTCAGTAACAGAGTGTAGGATCAGTGCAGAGACTTCAGTTACTAAGAGAATACAGGATCAGTGCTGAGACTTCAGTAACAGAGTACAGGACCAGTGCAGAGACTTCAGCAACTAATAAGAGAGCATGATAAGTGGAAAAACTTCTGCGATTAATAGAGTGCAGAATCAGTGCAGAGACTTTAGTAATGAATAGAGTGCAGTATCAGTGCAGACACTTCAGTAACAAGAGTACAAGATCAGTACAGGATCGGTGCAGAGTGCAGGATCATTGCAGAGACCAGTAAAAGAGTACAGGATCAGTGCAGAGACTTCTGTTACTAAGAGAGTACAGGATCAGTGCAGAGACTTCAGTAACAGTGTACAGGATCAGTGCTGACACTTCAGTAACAGAGTACAGGATCGGTGCAGAGACTTCTGTAATTAATAGAGGGCAGAATCAGTGCAAATAATTCAGTAACAGAGTGCAGGTTCAGCGCAGAAACTTCAGTAACAGAGTGCAAGGTCAGTGCAGAGACCAGTAACAGAGTACAGGATCAGTGCAGAGACCAGTAATTAGGAGAGTGCAGGATCAGTGCAGAGAATTTAGTAACAGAGCGCAGGTTCAGTGCAGAGACTTCAGTAACAGAGTGCAAGGTAGTGCAGAGACCAGTAACAGAGTACAGGATCAGTGCAGACTTCAGTAATTTATAGAGTGTCGGATAAGTGCAGATACTTCAGTAACAGAGAGCAGAATTAGTGCAGAGACTTCTCTTACTAAGAGAAAACAGGATCAGTCAGAGACTTTAAGAGTGCAGGAGTAGAGCAGAGACTTAAGTTACTAAGAGAGTACAGGATCAGTGCAGAGACTTCAGTAATTAATAGAGTGCAGGATCAGTGCAGAGGCTTCAGTAATTAATAGAGTGCAGGATCAATGTAGAGACTTCTGCTACTAAGAGAATACAGGATCAGTGCTGAGACTTTAGTAAAAGAGTACATGATCAGTGCAGATACTTCAGTAATTAATAGAGTGTAGGATCAGTGAATTGACTTCTGTAACAGAGCACAGGATCAGTCCAGAGACTTCAATAACTAATAAAGTGCAGCATTATAGCTGAGACTTCTGTTACTAAGAGAGAACAGGATCAGAGAAGAGACTTCAGTAACAGAGTGCAGCATCACTGCAGAGACTTCATTACAGAGTACAGGATCAGTGAAGAGACTTCATTAACAGAGTGCAGGATCAGTGCATAGACTTCAGTAACTAATAACGATAGTAATGGCCGGTAATAACGGCCACACAGGTAAAAAACCCACTCTCCAAAGCTAAGAATACAGCATCCATGGGACCAGATGACATCCTGGGCTGTGTACTACATGAACTACAATATGAACTGGCACCTCACTTAAGTGTCATGTTTAATCATAGCCTCACCTCAGGTTTCATGCCCACTGAGTGGCGCACAGCTACAGTTATCCCACTCCACAAGGGAGGATCCACCTTGGATCCCGGAAACTACCGTCCTATCAGTCTGACAAGCCTTATCTGCAAGACCATGGAGCGTATTATCATAGAAATTATAAACAAAGACATTGGCAACCTTCAAACACTAGACCCTACCCAGTTTGGGTTCGTGAAGGGCCGATCTTGTCTCCTGAACTTGATTGACTTCTTCGAATCAGTCTCCAGAGCCATGGACAAGGGTAAGGTGGTCCACACAGCCTATCTAGACCTTGCCAAGGCCTTTGACACCATCCCTCACTCTGGAATCATAGATAAACTTACTAAGCTGGGCATTAATCCCTACGTTACCCAATGGGTTGCTAACTGGCTTACTGATAGAACCCACACTGTTAAAGTAGCCGACTCCAAATCCAGCTCCAGACAAGTGACAAGTGGAGTACCTCAGGGTTCAGTCCTGGGACCGCTCTTGTTTGGCATCTACTTCTCTGAAGTACATGCCAACACTAAGGGACTCTGGATAACAAAGTTTGCAGATGACTGCAAACTGGGAGCCATTATTGAATCACCAAATGATGTGGATACTCTACAAAAGGGCCTTACAGAAACAGATGCTTGGTGCCAGAGCCATGGACTCAAGCTCAATGCCAAGAAATGTATAGTTATCCCCTTTGGGAAAAAACATGTATCCGTGAATTACCATATAGGTGACAGTACACTAAACACCGAAAGTTTGATAAGAGACTTAGGGACACAGGTGGACTGTGGTCTCACCTTCGATAACCACATCACCACAACAGTCAGGAAATCCTTCTATGGGGCACACCACATCACTAAGAGCTTTTCATCCAGAAAAAAGGAGGCCATTGTCCCACTGTACTCATCCAACATTAGACCCATTATAGAATACAATGCCCCATTTGGTATGTACCTCTCAAGACATCTGCAACAACTGGAAAGGCCACAGAAATACCTCACTAAAGAATCACAGGCCGAAAGCAGATGCCCTACGCTGACTGCCTTAAAAAACTCCAGCTATACTCTGTCGCATATCATCTACTCAGAGGCGATCTTTGCTTAACATACAAGGCCATGTCAGACCCAGAGCTGTTGGACATGCTACACTTAAAGAAATCCCAATCCCTCAGAGCCACATGCTCCAGGGATCTAAACCTTGTCATCACAATAAACAAATCATGCTGGAGGGATAGCTTCCTGACCCAAAGACTCCCCAGACTCTAGAATAGATTGCCCATACATGTCAAGAAGAGTGCCTCTTTGGTCCTCTTCAAAAGGAACCTTGACGATTGGATGGGAGAAAGGAAATTCACCAGGGGATCCGTCAGTCGCCCTGCTAGACAGGGCTCCAGGGAAGTAAATAGTGTGGGAAGAAATAGCCAGGGAATTGTTATGGCTAGGCTTGTATAGGCCCTAGGGCTGATAGCCTAGTACCAACCTATGAACCTATGAACCTAACAGAGTGCAGGATCAGTGCAGAGAATTCAGTAACAGAGTGCAGGATCAGTGGAGCAACTTCTGTTACTTAGAGAGTACAGAATCAGTGTAGAATCTTCAGTAATTAATAGAGTGTCAGATCAGTGCCGAGACTTCAGTAACAGAGTATAGGATGAGTTCATAGACTTCAGTAACAGAGTGCAGGATCAGTGGAGCAACTTCTGTTACTAAGAGAGTACAGGATCAGTGTAGAGACTTCAGTAATTAATAGAGTGTCGGATCAGTGCAGAGACTTCAGTAACAGAGTACAGGATGAGGCAGAGACTTCCAGTAACAGAGTACAGGATAGTGCAAAGACTTCAGTAACTAAGAGTGCAGAGTCAGGGCAGAGACTTCTGTTTCTAATAGAATACAAGATCAGTGCAGAGACTTCAATAACAGAGTACAGGATCAGTGCAGAGACTTCAGTAACTAACAGAGTGCAGGATCAGTGCAGAGTCTTCTGTTAATAAGAGAATACAGGATCAGTGAAGACTTCAATAAGAGAGTACAGTATCAGTGCAGAGACTTCAGTAACAGAGTACAGGATCATTGCAGAGACTTCAGTAACTCATAGAGTGCAGGATAAGAGCCGAGACTTCTGTTACTAAGCGAATACCGGATCAGTGCAGAGACTTCAGTAACAGAGTACAGGATCAGTGCAGAGACTACAGTAACATAGTGCAGGAACAGTGCTGAGATTTATTTTACTAACAGAATACAGGATCAGTGCAGAGACTTCAGTAACTAATAGAGTGCAGGATAAGTGCAGAGGCTTCAGTAATTAACTGAGTGCAGGATCAGTGCAGAGACTTAAGTAACTAATAAGAGTACAGGATCAGTGCAGAGACTTAAGTAACAGAGTACAGGATCAGTGCAGAGACTTCAGTTACTAAAAGAGTGCAGGATCAGTGCAGAGACATCTGTTTCTAAGAGAATACATGACCAGTACAGAGACTTCAGTAACTAATTGAGTGCAGGATCAGTGCAGATGCTTCTGTTACTAAGAGAATACAGGATCAGGGCAGAGACTTCAATAACTAATAGAGTACAGGACCAGTGCATAGGCGTCAGCAATTACTAATAGTGCAGGATAAGTGGAAAGGCATCTGCAAATAATAGTGTGCAGAATCAGTGCAGAGACTTAAGTAATTAAAAGAGTCCAGGATCAGTGCAGAGACATCAGTAACAGAGTACAGGGTTAGTGCTGAGACTTCAGTAACAGAGAACAGGATTTGTGCAGAAACTTCAGGAATAGGGTACAGGATCAGTGCAGAGACCGGTAACTAATAGAGTGCAGAATTAATGCATAGACTTCAGTAACTAATAGAGTGCTGGATTAGTTTAGAGACTTCAGTAATTAATAGAGTGCAGTATTAGTACAGATACTTCTTTTACTAAGAAAATACAGGATCAGTGCAGAGACTTCAGTTACTAATAGAGTGCAGGATCAGTGCAGAGACTTCTGTTACTAAGAGAATACAGGATCGGTGCAGAGTCTTCAGTAACAGAGTGCAGGATCAGTGCAGAGACGTCAGTAACAGAGTGCAGGATCAGTGCAGAGACTTCAGAAACTAAAAGAGTGCAGGATCAGTGCAGCGGCTTCAGTAATTAATAGAGTGCAGGATCAGTGTAGAAACTTCTGCTACTAAGAAAATGCAGGATCAGTGCTGAGACTTTAGTAAAAGAGTACATGATCAGTACAGATACTTCAGTAATTAATAGAGTGCAGGATCAGTGCAGTGACTTCAGTAACAGAGTACAAGATCAGTGCAGCGACTTCAGTAACTAATAGAGTGCAGGATCAGTGCAGAGACTTCTTTTACTAAAAGAATACAGGTTTAGTGCAGAGAATTCAATAATTAATCGAGTGCAATATAAGTGCAGAGACTGCAGTAAAAGAGTACAGGATCAGTGCAGACACCAGTAACTAATAGAGTGCATGATCAGTGCACAGACTTCTGTTACTAAGAGAATATAAGATCAGTGCAGAGACTTCAGAGTGCAGAATCAGTGAAGAGAGTTCAGTAAAATATTACAGGATCAGTGCAGAGACTTCAGTAAAAGATTACAGGATCAGTGCAGAGACTTTAGTAACTAATAGAGTGCAGGATCAGTGCACAGACATCTGCTACTAAGAGAATACAGGATCAATGCAGGGACTTCAATAAGAGAGTACAGTATCAGTGCAGAGACTTCAGTAACAGAGTACAGGATCAGTGCAGAGACTTCAGTAACAGAGAACAGGATCGGTGCAGAGACTTCAGTAAAGTACATTTTTGTACCTACCATAAATGTAGATGTCCGATAGGTATGCATCTGCAGTCATCACATATGGGTTGTCCTGCCTCAGGCAGCCCTTCGGTCGGCCGGATTCCAAAGTCTGGGTCCGGCGTCGGCTGATGTCGCTTCTTCCCCGACGTCACAACGCCCGGGGTATAAAAGCGTCAGCTGACGCCATGTTCCTCAGTTTTTCTTGCCCCAGATGCCAGGTGCCCTCTAGGAAGGCTAAATTTGGAAAAATGCAGTAAAAAATCCAAACATTTGCAAAAATATATATATATATATATATATATATATATATATATATATATATATATATATATATATATATATATAAACAAATACACCATAATAGATACCCCAGCTAGCTAATAGAGAGGTAAGCACCCTAGGAGTACCACAGAGGGGAAGGAGGGAGGGTAAACCTGACTGCAGATGCATACCTATTGGACATCTACATTTATGGTAGGTACAAAACTGTACTATGTCCTTCAAGGATGCATCTGCAGTCATCACATACTGGTAGAATACCATAGCCAATCTGGGGGTGGAGGTACTAGGAAAGGGATGGTGTAGCTAAGATACCCTGCAGGACAGCCGAAGCAAAGCCTGCTCTGGATCTGGAATATAAAGGTAAATTGTAATGCTTGGCAAATGTATGCATGGAGCTCCATGTGGCAGGTTCTAAAATGTCTTTTGTAGCCACCCCTCTTAAGAAGGCTGTGGAGGTGGCTGTGGCTCTCGTAGAATGAGGTCTAATGTTAGCTGGTACAGTCTTTCCATGAAATGAGTAACAAAAGCGGATGCAATTTCCTATCCATTTTGAAATTGACTGTTTGGAAATTGCTTTTCCTTGAGTACCAGCAGCATATGCTACCAGCAGCTTGTCAGTTTTTCTGAAACTTTTAGTCCTGTCCAAGTAGTAGCGCAACTGTCTGTGAATGTCCAGGGTGTGCAGCAGTTTCTCCCCTTTGTTTTGTGGATTTGGGAAGAAGGTAGGCAAGTGAATAGCTTGATTCAATGAAACCCTGGATACCACCTTTGGCATAAAAGTAGGATTAGTTCTTAATGAAACTCTATCCTGATGGAAAATAATAAAGGGCTAAACTGCCATCAGGGCCTGCAATTCCAAAACTCTTCTCGCTGAGGTTATTGCCAGAAGGAAAGCAGTCTTCCAAGAGAGGTACTGTAGATCTGCAGATGCTGCTGGCTCAAATGGAGGCAGTGTTAGTTTTTCGAACATGTAGTTAAGGTCCCAAGCAGGTAGAGGAGGTTTCCTAGGAGGTTTGATGTTTTTAATTCCCCTTAGAAACTGTCTTAGGAGAGGATGAGAAAAGACAGGAGGATCAGTGTTGAACTCTGCTGAAATTGCTGAAGCATGAATCTTAATAGAAGAGTAAGACAGTCCAATGTGGAACATTTCTGCCAAATATTCCAGGATATGTGCCATGCTCATCTTTGTCGCATCTAGGCCCTTTGTGGTGTTCCAGATGAGAAATCTTTTCCATTTTGCTGAATATGCCTTCCTTGTGGAAGGGTGGCGAGCTTCCAGAATAATATTCTTTACTCTCTGGGATAGCTTATCCTGAAGAGGAGTCAAGATATTCTCCAGGCTGTTAGTTGCAATGTTTTCAGGTTGGAATGTAGAGTTTTGTAGCTGTGCTGTGTCAGTAGAAGTGGCCATAGAGGTAGGGGCCATGGCTTCGTATGTGACAAACTCCTTAGCAGTGGGTACCAGTGCTTTCTTGGCCAGTCCGGAGCTATCAGGATCACTTTTGGCTGGTCTGCCCTGATCTTCAGTAACACCTTGGTCATTAATGGAATAGGAGGGAATGCATACACTGTCATATTTCTCCAGCTGAAAGAAAGAGCGTCCACTTTCCACACTTGTGGGTGGTATGTCCTTGAGCAGAATTTCTTTAGTTGATGATTGTGGGAGGATACAAATAGATCTATGTCCGGGCTCCCCCAAAATTGTGCTTTCTGTTGGAAAATGTCTGGGTGCAGCATCCATTCGTGTGCATCCATGATATTTCTGCTTAAGCTGTCCGCCAGTATATTGTCCTTCCCTGGCACAAACTGAGCTTGTAGCTGTATATTGAGTTTCAAGGAAAGACCCCATAGATTCATCGCCAGCCTGCACAGAGGGTAAGAATGGGTACCTCCTTGCTTGTTTATGTACCACATATCTGTGGTGTTGTCTGTCCTTATTAGTAGATGGCCTTGATGCAGAAAGAGTTTGAAGACCTCGATTGCATGTATCACTGCTAGCATTTCTTTTTGATTTATGTGCATGTGCAGCTCCTTTCTTGACCACTGTCCTTGGATACCTCTGCCCTCCATGTGTGCTCCCCAACCTAGGTCTGAAGCGTCTGTTGTAATAGTTTGGGAGGTTTTTGGCTTTGTGAAGGGCAGCCCTCTGTTGGACTGGCTGGCCTGAGCCCACCACAGAAATTCCTTGTGAAGGCATGGGATGAGCGGGATCAAAGTTTCCAAACTGTGACTGTGCTGAGTCCATAAACTCCTTAGGTACCACTGTAGCTTTCTCATATGTAGCCTTGCTTGTGGAATCAAAAGAATACAGGATGCCATGTAACCCAAGGCCTGCAGGATTCTCCTTGCAGTCAGCTGAGTTTGTCTTGTCAGATTCTTGAAGTAATCCGGTAGTTGACTTTGTTTTTCTTCTGTGAGATAAGCCATTTGGGTGGTTGTATCTAGATCTGCACCCAGAAAGATTATTCTTTGGGATGGAACAAGTCTTGATTTGTGCATGTTGACTGTATATCCCAAGGCCTGTAGAAGATTGATGGCATAATTTAAGTCCTTTATCAGAGTTTGTTGGCTGTCCGCTTGTATAAGGCAGTTATCCAGATAAGGGTAGATTTGAATTCCCTGGAGTCTGCAGTGTGCTATTACCGATGCCAGGCATTTCGTGAATACTCTGGGTGCAGTAGATAAGCCAAAGGGCAATGCTGAGAATTGATAATGCTCTGAACCTGCAAGAAATCTGAGGTATCTTCTGCAACTTTGTCTGATAGGGACATGCAGGTATGCCTCCTTGAGGTCTAGAGTAACCAGCCAAGACCCCTTGCCCAGCATGGGAAGGAGTTGCTGTAGAGTCAGCATTTTGAATTTTGGCACAATGAGATAAGTATTCAGTACGGACAAATCGAGAATAGGTCTCCATCGATGCTCTTTTCTTGGAACAAGGAATAGTCTGGAGTAAAATCCTTGGCCTTGTTCTGAAATAGGAACTCTTTCTATGGCTTTCATTTGAAGTAAGTTTGAGATTTGTTTCAAAGCCTCTGTCCTTTGTTTTGGTGGCAGGCCTGGTATGCCTTTTCTTTTTGGCAATGTGTGGAAATGGAACCTGTATCCGTTGTCTATTATTTGGAGTGTCCATTTGTCTCTTGTAATGTTGTGCCAATTTCTTGAGAATAAAGAAAGCTTTCCACCCAAAGGTGCTTCTAATTGAGCCCTGGTTGGTGGAGTCAAAGCAGAATCATTGCGTTTGTCCTTGTGCAGCAGTTGCAGATCCTGAACTGCCTGTCTGGATTGGAGGTTGCCATTGACGGCCTCTGTAGGAGCCCCTAGCTTGGCCTCTACCTCTGGCACGCCTGTTTCTGCCCCTTTGAAATCTTTCTGTGTCTGGAAAGGACCAATTCTTGGAAGGCCAGTTTCTGCTAAATCTAGGTGGTTGGACTTGAAGAAAATCTTTAACTGTTTGTACAGATTTTGCCTTTTCCTCAAATTTCTTTAGAACGTCTTGAGCAGTGGAACCAAATAACTTTTGCTTTTCCAGTGGAGCATCCAAAAGCTTAGCTTTAACATGTTCTGGCAGAGATTGTTCCTTCAGCCAAGCATGCCTGCGTATGACAACACCTGTCATTGCTGACCTACATGAAGCTTCCAATGCATCATAACCACACTGCAAGAAATGGTTGCTAACCTGCTGGGAATTATGTACCAGATCCTGAAGGGATTTACGGTCAAGGGGTTCTGAAGAAGACAATTTCTTATGCATTTCTTCTAACAAATACTCTTGATACTGTATCATGTGAAATTGACAATTTTATGCCCTCATAGCAAGAGTGGCAGAAGTATACACTTTTTTACCCCATCTCTCTAATGCCCTGGACTCCTTTGCAGAGGGTAGTGGGTTCTTAGTAGAAACAGCTTTCAGGGTCAGCAGAGTGGGCCTTATAAAGAAAATTATGTGTGTCCGGGACCCTGTAATACCTATCAGGCTTAACAGGAGCCGGAGGCAGAGTGTCAGGGGTTATACTAGAGTCAGAATATACATCATCAATCACATTTAAAACAGGAGGAATAGCCAAAGGTCTATGCTGAGGTAAATGAAGAAAAGTTCTTAGTCTTTTCCTGGAATCAGAATATTCCTGGCCCTGCCATTTGAAATGCTCTCTCATAGTGTGAAGGGTCTCCCCAAAGGAAAGCTCTTCAGGAGGGGAGGCTGAGGGAATAGATTCCTCTGCATCCGAATCCTCATAGGCCGAGTAAGCCTCCTCCTGGTAGTCTGAGTGATCCGAGCCAACAGAGGCCTCCTCTGAGGAAAGGGGATCAGGGGGATCCATCCTGGGCCTTTTGTCTAGAGGGGGTTGGGAGCCCCTGTCCAGATGAGGCTGAGAACCCCTAATTAAGGAGATCAGGTCCTCTGCCAAAGTTAAAATCTGTGAACTAGAAGAAGGTCCCTGAGGAATAACTCTGGGAGGCATGGTTTTAGTGTGTTTTGCAGCTTTAGCCCTGGTGAAGGCCTTAATAGACATGGATGCAGGAGGCCTGGCTGCACCACATGCTGGTGTAGCTTTATCTAAAGGTATGGTGTCGGAAGATTCCAATACACCAGTTTCGGAAGGCAATTCTGTAACCGACTCGGTAGAAGCCTCCGGGACCGAGGCTGTCAGTTGTATTATTTCAGGGTTTGGAAGTTCCAAGGACTCGGTATCAACCAAAACTGAGACACTTTCGGTAGGCCAGCGGTTTCAGCGAAACCGCTGGGCAGCGGTGTCAGTCCTTGTCTTTCCGTTTCTTAATTAAATGCGATGTCGGGTTTCCGGCATTTTGTAAGCAAAACTATCCCCAAAAAACTCTTCTGCGAACTCCGACCGACGTCTAAGAGTGCGTCGGTTGAAAGAAGTGCAGGCAGAGCAGGCCAAGATGTTGTGGTCTGGGCCTAAGCAAGGAAGACAATAAGAGTGGAAATCGTTATGAGGTATTTGTTTCCCACAAGTTAAACAATTATTAACTTTTTCTGACATCGGCTGAGGCAAGAAAGAGTCCCCAACGGGGTACTTAGCTTTTGAAGTCTTCGGATAGCGAAATTACAGGAGCCGACCAGCACTTGCGAACTGCTTCTGCTTCGGGCACCACGCGGCAAGAAAGACTGGGGAACATGGCGTTGGCTGACGCTTTGATACCCCAGGTGTTGTGACGTCGGGGAAGAAGCGACATCAGCCGACGCCGGACCTAGACTTTGGAATCCGGACGACCGAAGGGCTGCATGAGGCAGGACAACCCATATGTGATGAATGCAGATGCATCCTTGAAGGACATCTAATAGAGTGCAGGAAAAGAGCTGAGACCTCCGTTACTAAGCGAATACAGGAACAGTACACAGTCTTCAGTAACAGAGTACAGGGTCAGTGCAGAGACTTCTGTAACTAATAGAGTGCAGGAGCAGTGCAGAGATTTCTGTTACTATCAGAATACAGGATCAGTGCAGGGACTTCAGTAACTAAAAGAGTGCAGGATAAGTGCAGAGACCAGTAATTAACAGAGTGCAGGATCAGTGCAGAGACTTAAGTAACTAATAGAGTACAGGATCAGTGCAAAGACTTCTGTTACTAAGAGAGTACAGGATCAATGCAGAGACTTTTAGTGACAGAATACAGGATCGGTGCAGGTAATTCTGTTACTAAGAGAGAACAGGATCAGAGCAGAGACTTCAATAACAGAGTACAGGATCAGTACAGACACTTCTGTAATAGAGTGCAGGATTAGTGCAGAGACTTCAGAAACTTATAGAGTAGAGGATTAGTGCAGACAATCTATTTCTAAGAGAATACAGGATCAGTGCAGAGACTTCAGTAACAGAGTACAGCATCAGTGCAGAGACGTCAGTAACTAATAGAGTGCAGGATCAGCGCAGAGACTTCTGTTGCTAAGAGAATACAGGATCAGGGCAGAGACTTCAATAAATAATAAGAGTACAGAACCAGTGCATAGGTTTCAGCAACTACAAATAGTGCAGGATAAGTGGAAAGGCTTCTGCAATTAATAGTGTGCAGAATTAGTGCACAGACATAAGTAAATAATAGAGTGCAGAATCAGTGCAGAGACTTCAGTAACAGAGTACAGGGTTAGTACTGAGACTTCAGTAACAGAGTACAGGATTATTGCAGAAACTTCAGTGATAGAGTACAGGATCAGTTCAGAGACTTCAGTAACTAATAGAGTGCAGGATTAGTGCAGAGACTTATTTTACTAAAAGAATACAGGATTAGTGCAGAGAATTCAATAAACAATTGAGTGCAATATAAGTGCAGAGACTTCAGTAAAAGTGTACAGAATCAGTGCAGACACCAGTAACAGAGTGCAGGATCAGTGCAGAGACTTCTGTTACTAAGAGAATACAAAATCAGTGCAAAGACTTCAGTAACTAATAGAGTGTAGGATCAGTGCAGAGACTTCTGTTACTAAGAGAATAAAGGATCAGTGCAGAGACTTTAGTTACTAATAGAGTGCAGGATCAGTGCAGAGACTTCATTAACTAATAGAGTTCAGGAGCAGTGCAGAGACTTCAGCAACCAATAAGAGTACAGGATCAGTGGAAAGACTTGTGCAATTAATAGCTTGCAGAATCAGTGCAGAGACTGCAGTAATTAATAGAGTGCAGGATCAGAGCAGAGACTTCAGTAACAGAGTACAGGATAAGTGCAGAGACTTCAATAATAGAGTACAGGATCAGTGAGGAGACGTCAGTCACAGAGTACAGGATCAGTGCAGAGACTTCAGAAACTAATAGAGTGAAGGATCACTGCTGAGAATTCAGTAACTAATAGAGTGCAGGATCAGTGCAGGGACTTCAGTAACTAATAGAGTACAGGATCTTTGCAGATAATTTAGCAACTTAGAAGAGTGCAGGATAAGTGCAAAGACTTCTGCAAGTGCAGAAACTTCAGTAATTAATAGAGTGCAGGATCGGTGCAGAGACTTCAGTAAGAGAGTACAGGATCAGTGCAGAAACTTCAGTAACAGAGTGCAGTATCAGTGGAGAGACTTCCGTTACCAAGAGAGTACAGGATCAGTGCAGAGACTTCAGTAACTAATAGAGTGTAGGATCATTGCAGAGACTTCCGTTACTAATAGAATACAGGATCAGTGCAAAGAGTTTACTTACTAATAGAGTGCAGGATCAGTGCAAAGACTTCAGTAACTAATAAGAGTACAGTACCAATGCTGAGACTTCAGCAACTAATAAGAGTGCAGGAAAAGTGGAAAGACTTCTGCTATTAATACTGTGCAGGATCAGTGCAGTGACCAGTAATTAATAGAGTACAGGATCAGTGCCCAGACATCAGTAACAGAGTGCATGATCAGTGCAAAGACTTCAGTAGCAGAGTACAGGATCTGTGCAGAGACTTCAGTAACTAATAGAGTGCAGGATCAATGCAGAGACTTCAGTAACAGAGTGCATGATCAGTGCACAGATTTCTGTTACTAAGAGAACACAAGATCAGTGCAGAGACTTCTGTTGCTAAGAGAATACAGGATCAGTGCAGAGAGTTCAATAACAGAGTACAGTATCAGTGCAGCGACTTCAGTAACAGTGTACAGGATCAGTACAGAGACTTCAGTAACAGAGTACAGGATCGGTGCAGAGACTTCAGTAACAGAGTGCAGGAGCAGTGCAGAGATTTCTGTTACTAAGGGAATACAGGAACAGTGCAGAGACTTTAGTAACTAATAGAGTGCAGGATAAGTGCAGAGACTTCAGTAACTAATAGAGTACAGGATCAGTGCAGAGACTTCAGAAACTAATAGAGTGCAGGATAAGTGCAAAGACTTCT
The DNA here is from genome assembly GCF_019279795.1 of Protopterus annectens. Classification (NCBI taxonomy): domain Eukaryota; kingdom Metazoa; phylum Chordata; order Ceratodontiformes; family Protopteridae; genus Protopterus; species Protopterus annectens. Next base: position 235,642,466 of record NC_056729.1, on the reverse strand, counting down.
GCAAGTGCAGAAACTTCAGTAATTAATAGAGTGCAGGATCAGTGCAGAGACTTCAGTAACAGAGTACTGGATCAGTGCAGATACTACAGTAACTAATAGAGTGCAGGAACAGTGCAGATACTTCTGTTAATAAGAGAATACAGGATCAGATCAGAGACTTCAGTACCAGAGTACAGGATCAGTGCAGAGACGTCTGAAACTAATAAAGTGCAGGATCAGTACAGAAACTTCAGTAATTAATTGAATGCAGGATCAGTTCAGAGACTTCAGTAACAGACTACAGGATCAGGGAAGAGACTTCAGTTACTAGTAGAGTGCATGATCAGAGCAGAGACTTCTGTTACTAAGAAAGTGAATCAGTGCAAAGACTTCAGTAACAGAGTACAGGATCAGTGTAGAGACTTCAGTAACAGAGCACAGGATCATTGCAGAGACTTCAGTAACTAATAGAGTGCAGGATCAGTGCAGAGACTTCAGTAACAGAGCACAGGATCAGTGCAGAGACTTCAGTAACTAATAGAGTGCTGGATCAGTTTACAGACTTCAGTAATTAATAGAGTGCAGTATTAGTGCAGATACTCCTTTTACTAAGAGAATACAGGATCAGTGCAGACACTTCAGTAACAGAGTACAGGATCAGTGCAGACACTTCAGTAACAGAGTACAGGATCAGTGCAGAGACCTCAGTAACAGAGTAAAGGATCAGTGCAGAGATTTCAGTACTAGTTGAGTGCAGGATCAGTGCAGACTTAAGTAACAGAGGACAGGATCAGTACAGAGACTTCATTAGCAGTGTACAGGATCAGTGCAGAGAGTTCTGTTACTAACAGAATACAGAATCAGTTCAGAGATCATCAACAGAGTACAGGATCAGTGCAGACACTTCTGTTACTAAGAGAATAACAGGAGCAGTGCAAAGACTTCCGTAATAAAGTGCAGGATCAGTGCATGGACTTCAGTAATTAAAAGTGTACAACACTAGTGTAGAGACTTCAACAATTAATAAATGTGCATGATAATTGGAAAGACTTCTGCAATTAATATTGTGCAGAACCAGTGCAGAGACTTCAGTAATTAATAGAGTGCATGATCAGTGCAAAGACTTCAGTAACAGAGAACAAGATCAGTTGAGACTGTTCAGTAACTAAGAGAGTGCAGGATCAGTGCAGAGACTTCAGTAAAAGAATGAAGGATCAGTGCAGAGACTAGTAATTAGTAGAGTGCAGGATCAGTGCAGAGACTTCTGCTAGGATGAGAATACAGGATTAGTGAAGAGACTTCAGTAACTAATAGAGTGCAGAATCAGTGCAGAGACGCCTGTTACTAGGAGAATACAGGATCAGTAAAGAGACCAGTAACAGAGTATATGATCAGTGCAGAGACTTCAGCAACAGAGTGCAAGATCAGTGCACTGACTTCAGTAACTAATAGAGAGCAGGATCAGTGCAGAGACTTTTGGAATTAAGAGAATACAGGATCAGTGCAGAGACTTCAGTAACAGAGTACAGGATCAGTGCAGAGACTTCAGTAACAAATAGAGTGCAGAATCAGTGTAGACAGTTCTTTTACTAAGAGAATACAGGATCAGTGCAGAGATATCAGTAACAAAGAACGGATCAATGCAGATACTTTAGTAACAGAGTGCAGGATCAGTGCATAGACTTCAGTAAGTAAGAGAATACAGGATCAGTGGAGTGACTTCTCTTACTAAGAGAATACAGGATCAGTGCTGAGACTTCAGTAACAAAGTACAGGATCAGTGCAGAGAATTCAGTAACTAATAGAGTGTAGGATCAGTGCATACACTTTGGTTACTAAGAGAATGCAGGATCAGTGCAGAGACTTCAGTTACTAATAGAGTGAAGGATACATGCAGACACTTCAGTTACTAATAGAGTGAGGGATCCATGCAGAGACTTAAGAAACTAAAAGAGTGCATGGACCAGAGCAGAGACTTCAGCAACTTATGAGTGCAGGTGGAAAGACTTGCATTTAATAGTGCAGAACAACACAGACTTCAGTAATTAATATAGTGCAGCAATCAACACGACTTCAGTAACAGTGCAGAGATCAGTGCAGCATTAACAGAGTGCAGGATCAGTGCAGAGACTTCAGTAGCTAACAGAGTGCAGTATCAGTGCAGAGACTTCAGTAACTAATGAGTGCAGGATCAGTGCAGAGACTTCAGTAACAGAGTACAGGATCAGTGCAGAGACCAGTAACTGAGTGCAGGATCAGTGCAGAGACTTCTGAAGATAATACAGGATCAGTGCAGAGACTTCAGTAATTAAAGAATGCATGATCAGTGCAGAGACCAGTATCTGAATACAGTACTAGTGCAAAGACTTCAGTTACTAATGAGTACAGGATAAGTGGAAAATTTTCTGTTACTGATATTATGCAGAATCACTGCAGAGACGTCCAGTAACAGAGTTCAGGATCAGTGCAGAGACTTCAGTTACTAATAGAGTGTAGAATCAGTGCAGAGACTTCTGTTACTAAGAGAATATAGGATCAGTGCAGAGGCTTCAGTAACAGAATGCAGGATCAGTGAAGAGACTTCAGTAACTAAGAGTGTGCAGGATCAGTGCAGAGACTTCAGTAACAGAGTGCAGGATCAGTGCACAGACATCTATTACTAAGAGAATACAGGATCAGTGCAGAGACTTCCAGTAACTAAGAGTGCAGGATCAGTGCAGAGATCTGTAACAGAGTACAGGCCCAGTGCAGAGACTTCAGCAACTAAGAACAGTGCAGGATCAGTGGAAGACTTCTGTAATCAAGAGTAGTGTGCATAATCAGTGCAGAGACTACAGAAATATAGAGTGCAGGATCAGTGCAGAGACTTCAGTAACAGAGTGCAGGATCAGTGCAGAGACTTCAGTAACTATAGAGTACAGGACCAGTGCAGAGACTTCTGTAACTAAGAGTGCAGGATCAGTGCAGAGACTACAGCATTAATAGAGTGCAGGATCAGTGCAGAGACTTTAGTAATAGAGTACAGGATCAGTGCAGAGACCAGTAAATTAATAGAGTGCAGGATCAGTGCAGAGACTTCAGTAACAGTGGAGCAGAGACTCAGTGCAGGATCAGACTCTTAGACAGAGTGCAGGATCTGTGCAGAGACTTCAGTAACTAAATAGAGTGCAGGATCAGGCAGATACTTCAGTAACAGACTACAGGATCAGTGCAGAGACTTCAGTAACTACTAGAGTACAGGATCCAGTGCAGAGACCAGTAACTAAGAGAGTGCAGGATCAGTGCAGAGACTTCAGTAACAGTAGTACAGGATGAGTTCAGATGACCAGTAACAGAGTACAGGATGGTGTAAGACTAACAGAGTGCAGGATCAGTGCAGAGAATTCAGTAACAGAGTGCAGGATCAGTGCAGAGACTTCTGTAACAGAGTACAGGATCAGTGCAGAATCTTCAGTAACTAATAGAGTGCAGGATCAGTGCAGAGACTTCAGTAACAGAGTACAGGATCAGTGCAGAGACTTCCAGTAACAGAGTGCAGGATCAGTGCAGAGGCTTCTGTTACTAAGAATTACAGGATCAGTGCAGAGACTTCAGTAATTAATAGAGTGCAGGATCAGTGCAGAGACTTCAGTAACAGAGTACAGGATCAGGCAGAGACTTCCAGTAACAGAGTACAGGATCAGTGCAGAGACTTCAGTAACTAAGAGTGCAGGATCAGTGCAGAGACTTCTGTTTCTAATAGAATACAGGATCAGTGCAGAGACTTCTGTAACAGAGTACAGGATCAGTGCAGAGACTTCAGTAACTAACAGAGTGCAGGATCAGTGCAGAGACTTCTGTTAATAAGAGAATACAGGATCAGTGCAGAGACTTCAATAACAGAGTACAGTATCAGTGCAGAGACTTCAGTAACAGAGTACAGGATCATTGCAGAGACTTCAGTAACTCATAGAGTGCAGGATAAGTGCAGAGACTTCTGTTACTAGCGAATACAGGATCAGTGCAGAGACTTCAGTAACAGAGTGCAGGATCAGTGCAGAGACTACAGTAACATAGTGCAGGAACAGTGCTGAGATTTTACTAACAGAATACAGGATCAGTGCAGAGACTTCAGTAACTAATAGAGTGCAGGATCAGTGCAGAGGCTTCAGTAACAGAGTGCAGGATCAGTGCAGAGACTTCAGTAACTAAGGTAAGTGCAGGATCAGTGCAGAGACTTCAGTAACAGAGTACAGGATCAGTGCAGAGACTTCAGTTACTAAAGAGTGCAGGATCAGTGCAGAGACATCTGTTTCTAAGAGAATACATGATCAGTACAGAGACTTCAGTAACTAATTGAGTGCAGGATCAGTGCAGATGCTTCTGTTACTAAGAGAATACAGGATCAGGGCAGAGACTTCAGTAACTAATAGAGTACAGGACCAGTGCAGAGGCGTCAGCAATTACTAATAGTGCAGGATAAGTGGAAAGGCATCTGCAAATAATAGTGCAGAATCAGTGCAGAGACTTAAGTAATTAAAAGAGTCAGGATCAGTGCAGAGACATCAGTAACAGAGTACAGGGTTAGTGCTGAGACTTCAGTAACAGAGAACAGGATTTGTGCAGAAACTTCAGGAATAGGGTGCAGGATCAGTGCAGAGACGGTAACTAATAGAGTGCAGAATTAATGCATAGACTTCGGTAACTAATAGAGTGCTGGATTAGTTTAGAGACTTCAGTAATTAATAGAGTGCAGGATTAGTGCAGAGACTTCACTAAGAAAATACAGGATCAGTGCAGAGACTTCAGTTACTAATAGAGTGCAGGATCAGTGCAGAGACTTCTGTTACTAAGAGAATACAGGATGGGTGCAGAGTCTTCAGTAACAGAGTGCAGGATCAGTGCAGAGACGTCAGTAACAGAGTGCAGGATCAGTGCAGAGACTTCAGAAACTAAAGAGTGCAGGATCAGTGCAGCGGCTTCAGTAATTAATAGAGTGCAGGATCAGTGTAGAAACTTCTGCTACTAAGAAAATGCAGGATCAGTGCTGAGACTTTAGTAAAGAGTACATGATCAGTACAGATACTTCAGTAATTAATAGGTGCAGGATCAGTGCAGTGACTTCAGTAACAGAGTACAAGATCAGTGCAGCGACTTCAGTAACTAATAGAGTGCAGGATCAGTGCAGAGACTTCTTTTACTAAAAGAATACAGGTTTAGTGCAGAGAATTCAATAATTAATCGAGTGCAATATAAGTGCAGAGACTGCAGTAAAAGAGTACAGGATCAGTGCAGACACCAGTAACTAATAGAGTGCATGATCAGTGCACAGACTTCTGTTACTAAGAGAATATAAGATCAGTGCAGAGACTTCAGAGTGCAGAATCAGTGAAGAGTTCAGTAAAATATTACAGGATCAGTGCAGAGACTTCAGTAAAAGATTACAGGATCAGTGCAGAGACTTTAGTAACTAATAGAGTGCAGGATCAGTGCACAGACATCTGCTACTAAGAGAATACAGGATCAATGCAGGGACTTCAATAAGAGTACAGTATCAGTGCAGAGACTTCAGTAACAGAGTACAGGATCAGTGCAGAGACTTCAGTAACAGAGAACAGGATCGGTGCAGAGACTTCAGTAAGTACATTTTGTACCTACCATAAATGTAGATGTCCGATAGGTATGCATCTGCAGTCATCACATATGGTTGTCCTGCCTCCAGGCAGCCCTTGATCGGCGGATTCCAAAGTCTGGGTCCGGCGTCGGCTGATAATAAACTTCTTCCCGGCGTCTGGCAGCCGGGTATAAAGCGTCAGCTGGCGCCATGTTCCTCAGTTTTCTTGCCCCAGATGCCAGGTGCCCTCTAGGAAGGCTAAATTTGGAAAAATGCAGTAAAATCCAAACATTTGCAAAAATATATATATATATATATATATATATATATATATATATATATATATATATATATATATATATATATAAACAAATACACCATAATAGATGCCCCAGCTGGCTAATAGAGGTAAGCACCTAGGAGTACCACAGAGGGGAAGGAGGGAGGTAAACCTGACTGCAGATGCATACCTATTGGACATCTACATTTATGGTAGGTACAAAACTGTACTATGTCCTTCAAGGATGCATCTGCAGTCATCACATCTGGTAGAATACCATAGCCAATCTGGGGGTGGAGGTACTAGGAAAGGATGGTGTAGCTAAGATACCCTGCAGGACAGCCGAAGCAAAGCCTGCTCTGGATCTGGAATATAAAGGTAAATTGTAATGCTTGGCAAATGTATGCATGGAGCTCCATGTGGCAGGTTCTAAAATGTCTTTTGTAGCCACCCCTCTTAAGAAGGCTGTGGAGGTGGCTGTGGCTCTCGTAGAATGAGGTCTAATGTTAGCTGGTACAGTCTTTCCATGAAATGAGTAACAAAAGCGGATGCAATTTCCTATCCATTTGAAATTGACTGTTTGGAAGTGCTTTCCTTGAGTACCAGCAGCATATGCTACCAGCAGCTTGTCAGTTTTCTGAAACTTTAGTCCTGTCCAAGTAGTAAGCTTAACTGTCTGTGAATGTCCAGGGTGTGCAGCAGTTTCTCCCCTTTGTTTTGTGGATTTGGGAAGAAGGTAGGCAAGTGAATAGCTTGATTCAATGAAACCCTGGATACCACCTTTGGCATAAAAGTAGGATTAGTTCTTAATGAAACTCTATCCTGATGGAAAATAATAAAGGGCTAAACTGCCATCAGGGCCTGCAATTCCAAAACTCTTCTCGCTGAGGTTATTGCAGAAGGAAAGCAGTCTTCCAAGAGGTACTGTAGATCTGCAGATGCTGCTGGCTCAAATGGAGGCAGTGTTAGTTTTTCGAACATGTAGTTAAGGTCCCAAGCAGGTAGAGGAGGTTTCCTAGGAGGTTTGATGTTTTAATTCCCCTTAGAAACTGTCTTAGGAGAGGATGAGAAAAGACAGGGGGATCAGTGTTGAACTCTGCTGAAATTGCTGAAGCATGAATCTTAATAGAAGAGTAAGACAGTCCAATGTGGAACATTTCTGCCAAATATTCAGGATATGTGCCATGCTCATCTTTTAAGCATCTAGGCCCTTTGTGGTGTTCCAGATGAGAAATCTTTTCCATTTTGCTGAATATGCCTTCCTTGTGGAAGGGTGGCGAGCTTCAGAATAATATTCTTTACTCTCTGGGATAGCTTATCCTGAAGAAGTCAAGATATTCTCCAGGCTGTTAGTTGCAATGTTTTCAGGTTGGAATGTAGAGTTTTGTAGCTGTGCTGTGTCAGTAGAAGTGGCCATAGAGGGGCCATGGCTTAAAGCCGTATGTGACAAACTCCTTAGCAGTGGTACCAGTGCTTTCTTAGCCAGTCGGAGCTATCAGGATCACTTTTGGCTGGTCTGCCTGATCTTCAGTAACACCTTGGTCATTAATGGAATAGGAGGGAATGCATACACTGTCATATTTCTCCAGCTGAAAGAAAGAGCGTCCACTTTCCACACTTGTGGGTGGTATGTCCTTGAGCAGAATTTCTTTAGTTGATGATTGTGGGAGGATACAAATAGATCTATGTCGGGCTCCCCAAAATTGTGCTTTCTGTTGGAAAATGTCTGGGTGCAGCATCCATTCGTGTGCATCCATGATATTTCTTAGCTTAAGCTGTCCGCCAGTATATTGTCCTTCCCTGGCAGAAACTGAGCTTCTAGCTGTATATTGAGTTTCAAGGAAAGACCCCATAGATTCATCGCCAGCCTGCACAGAGGGTAAGAATGGGTACCTCCTTGCTTGTTTATGTACCACATATCTGTGGTGTTGTCTGTCCTTATTACTAGATGGCCTTGATGCAGAAAGAGTTTGAAGACCTCGATTGCATGTATCACTACTAGCATTTCTTTTTGATTTATGTGCATGTGCAGCTCCTTTCTTGACCACTGTCCTTGGATACCTCTGCCCTCCATGTGTGCTCCCCAACCCTAGGTCTGAAGCGTCTGTTGTAATAGTTTGGGAGGTTTTGGCTTTGTGAAGCAGCCCTCTGTTGGACTGGCTGGCCTGAGCCCACAGAAATTCCTTGTGAAGGCATGGGATGAGGGATCAAAGTTTCCAAACTGTGACTGTGCTGAGTCCATAAACTCCTTAGGTACCACTGTAGCTTTCTCATGTAGCCTTGCTTGTGGAATCAAAAGAATACAGGATGCCATGTAACCCAAGGCCTGCAGGATTCTCCTTGCAGTCAGCTGAGTTTGTCTTGTCAGATTCTTGAAGTAATCCGGTAGTTGACTTTGTTTTCTTCTGTGAGATAAGCCATTTGGGTGGTTGTATCTAGATCTGCACCAGAAAGATTATTCTTTGGGATGGAACAAGTCTTGATTTGTGCATGTTGACTGTATATCCCAAGGCCTGTAGAAGATTGATGGCATAATTTAAGTCCTTTATCAGAGTTTGTTGGCTGTCGCTTGTATAAGGCAGTTATCCAGATAAGGGTAGATTTGAATTCCCTGGAGTCTGCAGTGTGCTATTACCGATGCCAGGCATTTCGTGAATACTCTGGGTGCAGTAGATAAGCCAAAGGGCAATGCTGAGAATTGATAATGCTCTGAACCTGCAAGAAATCTGAGGTATCTTCTGCAACTTTGTCTGATAGGGACATGCAGGTATGCCTCATGAGGTCTAGAGTAACCAGCCAAGACCCCTTGCCCAGCATGGGAAGAGTTGCTGTAGAGTCAGCATTTGAATTTGGCACAATGAGATAAGTATTCGAAATGCGGACAAATCGAGAATAGGTCTCCATCGATGCTCTTTTCTTGGAACAAGGAATAGTCTGGAGTAAAATCCTTGGCCTTGTTCTGAAATAGGAACTCTTTCTATGGCTTTCATTTGAAGTAAGTTTGAGATTTGTTTCAAAGCCTCTGTCCTTTGTTTTGGTGGCAGGCCTGGTATGCCTTTTCTTTTTGGCAATGTGTGGAAATGGAACCTGTATCCGTTGTCTATTATTTGGAGTGTCCATTTGTCTCTTGTAATGTTGTGCCAATTTCTTGAGAATAAAGAAAGCTTTCCACCCAAAGGTGCTTCTAATTGAGCCCTGGTTGGTGGAGTCAAAGCAGAATCATTGCGTTTGTCCTTGTGCAGCAGTTGCAGATCCTGAACTGCCTGTCTGGATTGGAGGTTGCCATTGACGGCCTCTGTAGGAGCCCCTAGCTTGGCCTCTACCTCTGGCACGCCTGTTTCTGCCCCTTTGAAATCTTTCTGTGTCTGGAAAGGACCAATTCTTGGAAGGCCAGTTTCTGCTAAATCTAGGTGGTTGGACTTGAAGAAAATCTTTAACTGTTTGTACAGATTTTGCCTTTTCCTCAAATTTCTTTAGAACGTCTTGAGCAGTGGAACCAAATAACTTTTGCTTTTCCAGTGGAGCATCCAAAAGCTTAGCTTTAACATGTTCTGGCAGAGATTGTTCCTTCAGCCAAGCATGCCTGTATGACAACACCTGTCATTGCTGACCTACATGAAGCTTCCAATGCATCATAACCACACTGCAAGAAATGGTTGCTAACCTGCTGGGAATTATGTACCAGATCCTGAAGGGATTTACGGTCAAGGGGTTCTGAAGAAGACAATTTCTTATGCATTTCTTCTAACAAATACTCTTGATACTGTATCATGTGAAATTGACAATTTTATGCCCTCATAGCAAGAGTGGCAGAAGTATACACTTTTTTACCCCATCTCTCTAATGCCCTGGACTCCTTTGCAGAGGGTAGTGGGTTCTTAGTAGAAACAGCTTTCAGGGTCAGCAGAGTGGGCCTTATAAAGAAAATTATGTGTGTCCGGGACCCTGTAATACCTATCAGGCTTAACAGGAGCCGGAGGCAGAGTGTCAGGGGTTATACTAGAGTCAGAATATACATCATCAATCACATTTAAAACAGGAGGAATAGCCAAAGGTCTATGCTGAGGTAAATGAAGAAAAGTTCTTAGTCTTTTCCTGGAATCAGAATATTACTGGCCCTGCCATTTGAAATGCTCTCTCATAGTGTGAAGGGTCTCCCAAAGGAAAGCTCTTCAGGAGGGAGGCTGAGGGAATAGATTCCTCTGCATCCCGAATCATAGGCAGTAAGCCTCCTCCTGGTAGTCTGAGTGATCCGAGCCAACAGAGGCCTCCTCTGAGGAAAGGGATCAGGGGATCCATCCTGGGCCTTTGTCTAGAGGGGTTGGGAGCCCCTGTCCAGATGAGGCTGAGAACCCTAATTAAGGGGATCAGGTCCTCTGCCAAAGTTAAAATCTGTGAACTAGAAGAAGGTCCCTGAGGAATAACTCTGGGAGGCATGGTTTTAGTGTGTTTTGCAGCTTTAGCCCTGGTGAAGGCCTTAATAGACATGGATGCAGGAGGCCTGGCTGCACCACATGCTGGTGTAGCTTTATCTAAAGGTATGGTGTCGGAAGATTCCAATACACCAGTTTCGGAAGGCAATTCTGTAACCGACTCGGTAGAAGCCTCCGGGACCGAGGCTGTCAGTTGTATTATTTCAGGGTTTGGAAGTTCCAAGGACTCGGTATCAACCAAAACTGAGACACTCGCGGTAGGCCTAGCCGCGGTTTCAGCCGAAACCGCGGGCCGCGTGTGTCAGTCCTTGTCTTTCCGTTTCTTAATTAAATGCGATGTCGGGGTTTCCGACGGCATTTTGTAAGCAAAACTATCCCCAAAAAACTCTTCTGCGAACTCCGACCGACGTCTAAGAGTGCGTCGGTTGAAAGAAGTGCAGGCAGAGCAGGCCAAGATGTTGTGGTCTGGGCCTAAGCAAGGAAGACAATAAGAGTGGAAATCGTTATGAGGTATTTGTTTCCCACAAGTTAAACAATTATTAACTTTTTCTGACATCGGCTGAGGCAAGAAAGAGTCCCCAGGGACTTAGCTTTGAAGTCTTGGATAAGCGAAATTACAGGAGCCGACCAGCACTTGCGAACTGCTTCTGCCGGCACCAGCGCAAGAAAGAATGGGGAACATGGCGTTGGCTGGCTTTGATACCCCAGGTGTTGTGGCGTCGGGAAGAAGCGACATCAGCGGCCTTGGGACCTAGACTTTGGAATCCGGACGACCGAAGGGCTGCATGAGGCAGGACAACCCATATGTGATGAATGCAGATGCATCCTTGAAGGACATCTAATAGAGTGCAGGAAAAGAGCTGAGACCTCCGTTACTAGCGAATACAGGAACAGTACACAGTCTTCAGTAACAGAGTACAGGGTCAGTGCAGAGACTTCTGTAACTAATAGAGTGCAGGAGCAGTGCAGAGATTTCTGTTACTATCAGAATACAGGATCAGTGCAGGGACTTCAGTAACTAAAAGAGTGCAGGATAAGTGCAGAGACCAGTAATTAACAGAGTGCAGGATCAGTGCAGAGACTTAAGTAACTAATAGAGTACAGGATCAGTGCAAAGACTTCTGTTACTAAGAGAGTACAGGATCAATGCAGAGACTTTTAGTGACAGAATACAGGATCGGTGCAGGTAATTCTGTTACTAAGAGAGAACAGGATCAGAGCAGAGACTTCAATAACAGAGTACAGGATCAGTACAGACACTTCTGTAATAGAGTGCAGGATTAGTGCAGAGACTTCAGAAACTTATAGAGTAGAGGATTAGTGCAGACAATCTATTTCTAAGAGAATACAGGATCAGTGCAGAGACTTCAGTAACAGAGTACAGCATCAGTGCAGAGGCGTCAGTAACTAATAGAGTGCAGGATCAGCGCAGAGACTTCTGTTGCTAAGAATACAGGATCAGGGCAGAGACTTCAATAAATAATAAGAGTACAGAACCAGTGCATAGGTTTCAGCAACTACAAATAGTGCAGGATAAGTGGAAAGGCTTCTGCAATTAATAGTGTGCAGAATTGGTGCACAGACATAAGTAAATAATAGAGTGCAGAATCAGTGCAGAGACTTCAGTAACAGGTACAGGGTTAGTACTGAGACTTCAGTAACAGAGTACAGGATTATTGCAGAAACTTCAGTGATAGAGTACAGGATCAGTTCAGAGACTTCAGTAACTAATAGAGTGCAGGATTAGTGCAGAGACTTATTTTACTAAAAGAATACAGGATTAGTGCAGAGAATTCAATAAACAATTGAGTGCAATATAAGTGCAGAGACTTCAGTAAAAGTGTACAGAATCAGTGCAGACACCAGTAACAGAGTGCAGGATCAGTGCAGAGACTTCTGTTACTAAGAGAATACAAAATCAGTGCAAAGACTTCAGTAACTAATAGAGTGTAGGATCAGTGCAGAGACTTCTGTTACTAAGAGAATAAAGGATCAGTGCAGAGACTTTAGTTACTAATAGAGTGCAGGATCAGTGCAGAGACTTCATTAACTAATAGAGTTCAGGAGCAGTGCAGAGACTTCAGCAACCAATAAGAGTACAGGATCAGTGGAAAGACTTGTGCAATTAATAGCTTGCAGAATCAGTGCAGAGACTGCAGTAATTAATAGAGTGCAGGATCAGAGCAGAGACTTCAGTAACAGAGTACAGGATAAGTGCAGAGACTTCAATAATAGAGTACAGGATCAGTGAGGAGACGTCAGTCACAGAGTACAGGATCAGTGCAGAGACTTCAGAAACTAATAGAGTGAAGGATCACTGCTGAGAATTCAGTAACTAATAGAGTGCAGGATCAGTGCAGGGACTTCAGTAACTAATAGAGTACAGGATCTTTGCAGATAATTTAGCAACTTAGAAGAGTGCAGGATAAGTGCAAAGACTTCTGCAAGTGCAGAAACTTCAGTAATTAATAGAGTGCAGGATCGGTGCAGAGACTTCAGTAAGAGAGTACAGGATCAGTGCAGAAACTTCAGTAACAGAGTGCAGTATCAGTGGAGAGACTTCCGTTACCAAGAGAGTACAGGATCAGTGCAGAGACTTCAGTAACTAATAGAGTGTAGGATCATTGCAGAGACTTCCGTTACTAATAGAATACAGGATCAGTGCAAAGAGTTTACTTACTAATAGAGTGCAGGATCAGTGCAAAGACTTCAGTAACTAATAAGAGTACAGTACCAATGCTGAGACTTCAGCAACTAATAAGAGTGCAGGAAAAGTGGAAAGACTTCTGCTATTAATACTGTGCAGGATCAGTGCAGTGACCAGTAATTAATAGAGTACAGGATCAGTGCCCAGACATCAGTAACAGAGTGCATGATCAGTGCAAAGACTTCAGTAGCAGAGTACAGGATCTGTGCAGAGACTTCAGTAACTAATAGAGTGCAGGATCAATGCAGAGACTTCAGTAACAGAGTGCATGATCAGTGCACAGATTTCTGTTACTAAGAGAACACAAGATCAGTGCAGAGACTTCTGTTGCTAAGAGAATACAGGATCAGTGCAGAGAGTTCAATAACAGAGTACAGTATCAGTGCAGCGACTTCAGTAACAGTGTACAGGATCAGTACAGAGACTTCAGTAACAGAGTACAGGATCGGTGCAGAGACTTCAGTAACAGAGTGCAGGAGCAGTGCAGAGATTTCTGTTACTAAGGGAATACAGGAACAGTGCAGAGACTTTAGTAACTAATAGAGTGCAGGATAAGTGCAGAGACTTCAGTAACTAATAGAGTACAGGATCAGTGCAGAGACTTCAGAAACTAATAGAGTGCAGGATAAGTGCAAAGACTTCTGCAAGTGCAGAAACTTCAGTAATTAATAGAGTGCAGGATCAGTGCAGAGACTTCAGTAACAGAGTACTGGATCAGTGCAGATACTACAGTAACTAATAGAGTGCAGGAACAGTGCAGATACTTCTGTTAATAAGAGAATACAGGATCAGATCAGAGACTTCAGTACCAGAGTACAGGATCAGTGCAGAGACGTCTGAAACTAATAAAGTGCAGGATCAGTACAGAAACTTCAGTAATTAATTGAATGCAGGATCAGTTCAGAGACTTCAGTAACAGACTACAGGATCAGGGAAGAGACTTCAGTTACTAGTAGAGTGCATGATCAGAGCAGAGACTTCTGTTACTAAGAAAAAGTGAATCAGTGCAAAGACTTCAGTAACAGAGTACAGGATCAGTGTAGAGACTTCAGTAACAGAGCACAGGATCATTGCAGAGACTTCAGTAACTAATAGAGTGCAGGATCAGTGCAGAGACTTCAGTAACAGAGCACAGGATCAGTGCAGAGACTTCAGTATCTAATAGAGTGCTGGATCAGTTTAGAGACTTCAGTAATTAATAGAGTGCAGTATTACGGCAGATACTTCTGTCACTAAGAGAATACAGGATCAGTGCAGAGACTTCAGTAACAGAGTACAGTATCAGTGCAGAGACTTCAGTAACTAATAGAGTGCAGGATCAGTGCAGAGACCTCAGTAACAGAGTAAAGGATCAGTGCAGAGATTTCAGTAACAAGTAGAGTGCAGGATCAGTGCAGACTTAAGTAACAGAGTACAGGATCAGTGCAGATACTTCAGTAACAGTGTACAAGATCAGTGCAGAGACTTCTGTTACTAACAGAATACAGAATCAGTGCAGGAACCAGCAACAGAGTACAGGATCAGTGCAGACACTTCTGTTATTAAGAGAATAACTGGGTCAGTGCAGAGACTTCCGTAACTAATAAAGTGCAGGATCAGTGCATGGACTTCAGTAATTAAAAGAGTACAAGACTAGTGTAGAGACTACAGCAACTAATAAATGGGCAGGATAATTGGAAATACTTATGCAATTAATATTGTGCAGAATTAGTGCAGAGACTTTAGTAATTAATAGAGTGCAGGATCAGTGCAAAGACTTCAGTAACAGAGAACAGGATCAGTTGAGAGAGTTCAGTAACTAATAGAGTGCAGGATCAGTGCAGAGACTTCAGTAAAAGAATGCAGGATCAGTGCAGAGACTAGTAATTAATAGAGTGCAGGATCAGTGCAGAGACTTCTGTTAGGACGAAAATACAGGATCAGTCCAGATACTTCAGTAACTAATAGAGTGCAGAATCAGTGCAGAGACGTCTGTTACTATGAGAATACAGGATCAGTAAAGAGACCAGTAACAGAGTATATGATCAGTGCAGAGACTTCAGCAACAGAGTGCAAGATCAGTGCACTGACTTCAGTAACTAATAGAGAGCAGGATCAGTGCAGAGACTTTTGGAATTAAGAGAATACAGGATCAGTGCAGAGACTTCAGTAACAGAGTACAGGATCAGTGCAGAGACTTCAGTAACAAATAGAGTGCAGAATCAGTGTAGACAGTTCTTTTACTAAGAGAATACAGGATCAGTGCAGAGATATCAGTAACAAAGAACGTGATCAATGCAGATACTTTAGTAACAGAGTGCAGGATCAGTGCATAGACTTCAGTAAGTAAGAGAATACAGGATCAGTGGAGTGACTTCTCTTACTAAGAGAATACAGGATCAGTGCTGAGACTTCAGTAACAAAGTACAGGATCAGTGCAGAGAATTCAGTAACTAATAGAGTGTAGGATCAGTGCATACACTTTGGTTACTAAGAGAATGCAGGATCAGTGCAGAGACTTCAGTTACTAATAGAGTGAAGGATACATGCAGACACTTCAGTTACTAATAGAGTGAGGGATCCATGCAGAGACTTAAGAAACTAAAAGAGTGCATGACCAGAGCAGAGACTTCAGCAACTTATGAGTGCAGGGTGGAAAGACTTCTGCATTTAATAGTGAGCAGAATCAACACACAGACTTCAGTAATTAATATAGTGCAGGAACAGTGCAGAGACTTCAGTAACAGAGTACAGGATCAGTGCAGAGACTTCAGTAGCTAATCGAGTGCAGGATCAGTGCAGAGACTTCTGTTAATAAGCGAATACAGGATCAGTGCAGAGACTTCAGTAACAGAGTACATGATCAATGCAGAGACCAGTAACTGAGTGCAGGATCAGTGCAGAGACTTCTGTTACTAAGATAATACAGGATCAGTGCAGAGACTTCAGTAATTAAAGAATGCAGGATCAGTGCAGAGACCAGTATCTGAATACAGTACTAGTGCAAATACTTCAGCAACTAATGAGTACAGGATAAGTGGAAAATTTTCTGTTACTGATATTGTGCAGAATCACTGCAGAGACGTCAGTAATTAATAGAGTTCAAGATCAGTGCTGTGACTTCAGTTACTAATAGAGTGTAGAATCAGTGCAGAGACTTCTGTTACTAAGAGAATATAGGATCAGTGCAGAGGCTTCAGTAACAGAATACATAATCAGTGAAGAGACTTCAGTAGCAGAGTGCAGGATCAGTGCAGTCACTTCAATAACTAATAGAGTGTAGGATCAGTGCACATACATCTATTACTAAGAGAATACAGGATCAGTGCAGAGACTTCAGTTACTAAGAGTGCAGGATCAGTGCAGATACTTCAGTAGCAGAGTACAGGCCCAGTGCACAGACTTCAGCAACTAATAACAGTGCAGGATAAGTGGAAAGACTTCTGTAATCAATAGTGTGCATAATCAGTGCAGAGACTACAGAAATTAATAGAGTGCAGGATCAGTGCAGAGACTTCAGTAACAGAGTGCAGGATCAGTGCAGAGACTTCAGTAACTATAGAGTACAGGACCAGTGAAGAGACTTCTGCAACTAATAAGAGTGCAGGATAAGTGGAAAGCCTACTGCAATTAACAGTGGGCAAATTCAGTGCAGAGAATTTAGTAATTAATAGAGTACAGGATCAGTGCAGAGACCAGTAACTAATAGAGTGCAGGATCAGTGCAGAGATCTCAGTAACAGAGTACAGGATCAATGCAGAGACTTCAGTAACAGAGTATAGGATCTGTGCAGAGACTTCAGTAACTAATAGAGTGCAGGATCAGTGCAGATACTTCAGTAACAGAGTGCAGGATCAGTGCAGAGACTTCAGTAACTACTAGAGTACAGGATCAGTGCAGAGACCAGTAACTAATAGAGTGCGGGATCAGTGCAGGGACTTCAGTAACAGTGTACAGGATGAGTTCAGAGACTTTAGTAACAGAGTACAGGATAGTGTAAAGACTTCAGTTACTAAGAATGCAGGATCAGTGCAGAGATGTCTGTTACTAATAGTATACAAGATCAGTGCAGAGACTTCAATAACAGAGTACAGGATCAGTGCAAAGACTTCAGTAACTAATATAATGCAGTATTAGTGCAGAGGCTTCTGTTACTAAGAGACTACAGGATCAGGGCAGAGACTTCAGCAAATATTGTGAGTGCAGGAAAAGTGGAAAGGCTTCTGCAATTAAAAGTGTGCAGAATCAGTGCAGAGACGTACGTAATTAATAGAGTGCAGGATCAGTGCAGAGACTTCAGTAACAGAGTTCAGGATCAGTGCAGAGACTTCAGTAACAGAGTGCATGATCAGTGCACAGATTTCTGTTACTATGAGAATACAAGATCAGTGCAGAGACTTCTGCTGCTAAGAGAATGCAGGATCAGTGCAGAGAGTTCAGTAACAGAGTACAGTATCAGTGCAGCGACTTCATTAACAGAGTACAGGATCAGTACAGAGACTTCAGTAACAGAGTACAGGATCAGTGCAGAGACTTCAGTAACAGAGTGCAGGAGCAGTGCAGAGATTTCTGTACTAAGGGAATACAGGATCAGTGCAGAGACTTTAATAACTAATAGAGTGCAGGATAAGTGCAGAGACTTCAGTAACTAACAGAGTACAGGATCAGTGCAGAAACTTCAGAAAGTAACAGAGTGCAGGATAAGTGCAAATACTTCTGCAAGTGCAGAAACTTCAGTAATTAATAGAGTGCAGGATCAGTGCAGAGACTTCAGTAACAGAGTACTGGATCAGTGCAGATACTACAGTAACTAATAGAGTGCAGGAACAGTGCAGATACTTCTGTTACTAAGAGAATACAGGATCAGAGCAGAGACTTCAGTACCAGAGTACAGGATCAGTGCAGAGACGTCTGAAACTAATAAAGTGCAGGATCAGTACAGAAACTTCAGTAATTAATTGAGTGCAGGATCAGTTCAGACACTTCAGTAACAGACTACAGGATCAGGGAAGAGACTTCAGTTAATAGTAGAGTGCATGATCAGAGCAGAGACTTCTGTTACTTAGAGAAAAGTGAATCAGTGCAAAGACTACAGTAACAGAGTACAGGATCAGTGTAGAGACTTCAGTAACAGAGCACAGGATCAGTGCAGAGACTTCAGTAACTAATAGAGTGCAGGATCAGTGCAGAGACTTAGTAACAGAGCACATGATCAGTGCAGAGACTTCAGTAACTAATAGAGTGCAGGATCAGTGCAGAGACTTCAGTAATACAGTACAGGATCAGTGTAGAGATTCCATTAACAGAGTGCAGGATCAGTGCAGAGACTTCAGTAATTGAGCTCAGGATCAGTGCAGAGACTTCAGTAACTAATAGACTGCAGGATCAGTGCAAAGACTTCAGTAACAGAGTACAGGATCAGTGCAGAGACTTCAGTAACAGAGAACAGGATCAGTTGAGAGAGTTCAGTAACTAATAGAGTGCAGGATCAGTGCAGAGACTTCAGTAAAAAATGCAGGATCAGTGCAGAGACTAGTAATTAATAGAGTGCAGGATCAGTGCAGAGACTTCTGTTAGGACGAAAATACAGGATCAGTCCAGATACTTCAGTAACTAATAGAGTGCAGAATCAGTGCAGAGACTTCTGTTACTATGAAAATACAGGATCAGTAAAGAGACCAGTAACAGAGTATATGATCAGTGCAGAGACTTCAGCAACAGAGTGCAAGATCAGTGCACTGACTTCAGTAACTAATAGAGAGTAGGATCAGTGCAGAGACTTTTGGAATTAAGAGAATACAGTATCAGTCCAGATATTTCAGTAACAGAGTACAGGATCAGAGCAGAGACTTCAGTAACAAATAGAGTGCAGGATCAGTGTAGACAGTTCTTTTACTAAGAGAATACAGGATCAGTGCAGAGATATCAGTAACAGAGAACGTGATCAATGCAGAGTGCAGGATCAGTGCATAGACTTCAGTAAGTAAGAGAATACAGGATCAGTGGAGTGACTTCTGTTACTAAGAGAATACAGGATCAGTGCTGAGACTTCAGTAACAAAGTACAGAATCAGTGCAGAGAATTCAGTAACTAATAGAGTGTAGGATCAATGCATACACTTTGGTTACTAAGAGAATACAGGATCAGTGCAGAGACTTCGGTTACTAATAGAGTGAAGGATACATGCAGACACTTCAGTTACTAATAGAGTGAGGGTGGAAAGACTTCTGCATTTAATAGTGAGCAGAATCAACACACAGACTTCAGTAATTAATGTAGTGCAGGAACAGTGCAGAGACTTCAGTAACAGAGTACAGGATCAGTGCAGAGTCTTCAGTAACTAATCGAGTGCAGGATCAGTGCAGAGACTTCTGTTAATAAGCGAATACAGGATCATTGCAGAGACTTCAGTAACAGAGTACATGATCAATGCAGAGACCAGTAACTGAGTGCAGGATCAGTGCAGAGACTTCTGTTACTAAGAGAATACAGGATCAGTGCAGAGACTTCAGTAATTAGAATGCAGGATCAGTGCAGAGACCAGTATCTGAATACAGTACTAGTGCAAATACTTCAGCAACTAATGAGTACAGGATAAGTGGAAAATTTTCTGTAACTGATATTGTGCAGAATCACTGCAGAGACGTCAGTAATTAATAGAGTTCAAGATCAGTGCTGTGACTTCAGTTATTAATAGAGAGTAGAATCAGTGCAGAGACTTCTGTTACTAAGAGAATATAGGATCAGTGCAGAGACTTCAGTAACAGAATACATAATCAGTGAAGATACTTTAGTAGCAGAGTGCAGAATCAGTGCAGTCACTTCAATAACTAATGGAGTGTAGGATCAGTGCAAATACAGCTATTACTAAGAGAATACAGGGTCAATGTAGAGACTTCAGTTACTAAGAGTGCAGGATCAGTGCAGAGACTTCAGTAGCACAGTACAGGCCCAGTGCACTGACTTCAGCAACTAATAAGAGTGCAGGATAAGTGGAAAGACTTCTGTAATCAATAGTGTGCAGAATCAGTGCAGAGACTACAGAAATTAATAGAGTGCAGGATCAGTGCAGAGACTTCAGTAACAGAGTGCAGGATCAGTGCAGAGACTTCAGTAACTATAGAGTACAGGACCAGTGAAGAGACTTCTGCAACTAATAAGAGTGCAGGATAAGTGGAAAGACTACTGCAATTAATAGTGGGCAGATTCAGTGCAGTGAATTCAGTAATTAATAGAGTGCAGGATCAGTGCAGAGACTTCTGTAACTAACAGAGTGCAAGATCAGTGCAGAATCAATAATTAATAGAGTGCAGGATCAGTGCACAGACATCAGTAACAAAGTACAGCATCAGTGCAGAGATGTCAGTAACAGAGAACAGGATCAGTTGAGAGAGTTCAGTAACTAATAGAGTACAGAATCAGTCCAGATACTTCAGAACAGAGTACAGGATCAGTGCAGACACGTCAGTGACTAATAGAATGCAGAATCAGTGCAGAGACTTCTGTTACTATGAGAATACAGGATCAGTAAAAAGACCAGTAACAGAGTACAGGATCAGTGCAGAGACTTCAGTAAAAGAGTACTGGATCAGTGCAGAGACTTCAGCAACTAATGGAGTGCAGGATCAGTGCAGAGACTTCTGTTAATAAGCAAATACAGGATCAGTGCAGAGACTTCAGTAACAGAGTACAGGATCAATGCGGAGACCAGTAACTAACAGAGTGCAGGATCAGTGCAGAGACTTCTGTTACTAAGAGAATACAGGATCAGTTCAGAGACTTCAGTAACTAATAGAGTGCAGGATCAGTGCAGAGACATCAGTAATTAAAGATTGCAGGATCAGTGCAGAGACTTCGGTAACAGAGTACTGGATCAGAGCAGAGACTTCAGTAACTAATAGAGTGCAGGATCAGTGCAGCGACTTCTGTTACTAAGAGAATACAGGATCAGTGAAGAGACATCAGTAAGTAATAGAGTGCAGGATCAGTGCAGAGATTTCTGTTAGTAAGGGAATACAGGATCAGTGCAGAGACTTCAGTAACTAATAGAGTGCAGGATCAGTGCAGAGAGTTCAGCAACTTAGAAGAGTGCAGGATAAGTGCAAAGACTTCTGCAAGTGCAGAAATTTCAGTAATTAATAGAGTGCAGCATCAGTGCAGAGACTTCAGTAACAGAGTACAGGATCAGTGCAGAGACTTCAGTAACAGAATGCAGGATCAGTAGAGAGACTTCACTAATTAATATAAAGCAGGATCAGTGCAGAGACTTCAGAAATTAATAAGAGTGCAGGATAAGTGGAAAACCTTCTGCAATAAATAGTGTACAGAATCAATGGAGAAACTAGTAATTAAAAGAGTGCAGGTTCAGTGCAGACACTTCAGTAACAGAGTACAGGATCAGTGCAGAGACTTCAGTAATTAATAGAGTACAGGACCAGTGCAGATACTTCAGCAACTAATGAGTGCAGGAAAAGTGGAAAGACTTCTGCAATTAATAGTGTGCAGAATCAGTGCAGGGACTTCAGTAATTAATAGAGTGCAGGATCAGTGCAGATACTTCAGTAACAGAGTACAGGATCAGTGAAGAGACGTCAGTAACAGTGTGCAGGATCAGTGCAGTGACTTCACTAACTAACAGAGTGCAGGATCAGTGCAGATACTTCGGTGATAGAGTGCAGGATCAGTGCGGAGACTTCTGTTACTAAAAGAGTATAGGATCAGTGCAGAGATGTCAGTACTTATTAGAGTGCAGAATCAGTGCAGAGACTTCAGTAACATAGTACATGATCAATGCAGAGACTTCAGTAACTAATAGAGTGTAGGATCAATGCAGAGAGTTCTGGTACTGAGTATAAGTGCAGATACTTTAGTTACTATTAAAGTGCAGGATCAGTGCAGAGACTTCAGCAACTAATAAGAGTGCAGGATAAGTGGAAAGACTTCTGCAATTAATAGTGTGAAGAATCAGTGCAGACACTTCAGTAATTAATAAAGAGATGGATCAGTGCAGAGACTTCTGTAACAGAGTACAGGATTAGTGCAGAGACATCAGTAAGAGAGTACAGGATCAGTGCAGATACTTCAGAAACAGAGTGCAGGATCAGTGCAGAGACTTCAGTAACTAACAGAGTGCAGGATCAGTGCAGAGACTTCAGTAACAGAGTTCAGGATCAGTGCAGAGGCGTCTGTTACTAAGAGAGTGCAGGATCAGTGCAGAGACGTCAGTACTTAATAGAGTGCAGAATCTGTGCAGAGACTTCAGTATCAGAGTACATGATCAGTGCAGAGACTTCAGTAACTAATAGAGTGCAGGATCAGTGCAGAGATTTCTGTTACTACGGGATAACAGGATCAGTGCAGAAACTTCAGTAACTAATAGAGTGCAGGATCAGTGCAGAGATTTCAGTAACAGAGTGCAGGATCAGTGCATAGACTTCTGTTACTAAGAGAAAAGAGGATCAGTGCAGAGACATCAGTACCAGAGCACAGGATCAGTCTAGAGACCAGTAACAGAGTGCTGGATCAGTTTAGAGACTTCAGTAATTAATAGAATGCAGTATCAGTGCAGATACTTCTGTTACTAAGAGAATACAGGATCAATGCAGAGACTTCAGTAACAGAATCAGTGCAGATACTTCTGTTACTAAGAGAATACAGGATCAATGCAGAGACTTCAGTAACAGAGTACAGGATCAGTGCAGAGACTTCAGTAACTAAGAGTGCAGGATCAGTGCAGAGACCTCAGTAACAGAGTAAAGGATCAGTGCAGAGGTTTCAGTAAAGAGTAGAGTGCAGGATCAGTGCAGACTTAAGTAACAGAGTACAGGAGAAGTGCAGAAACTTCAGTAAGAGTGTACAGGATCAGTGCAGAGACTTCTGTTACTAACAGAATACAGAATCAGTGCAGGAACCAGCAACAGAGTACAGGATCAGTGCAGACACTTCTGTTACTAAGAGAATAACTGGATCAGTGCAGAGACTTCAGTAACTAATAGAGTGCAGGATCAGTGTATGGACTTCAATAACTAAAAGAGTACAGGACCAGTGCAGGGACTTCAGCAACTAATAAATGTGCAGGATAATTTGAACTACTTGCAATTAATATTATGCAGAATTAGTGCAGAGACTTTTGTAATTAATAGAGTGCAGGATCAGTGCAAAGACTTCAGTAACAGAGTACAGGATCAGTACAGAGACTTCAGTAACAGAGAGAACAGGATCAGTTGAGAGAGTTCAGTAACTAATAGAGTGCAGGATCAGTGCAGAGACTTCAGTAAAAGAATGCAGGATCAGTGCAGAGACTAGTAATTAATAGAGTGCAGGATCAGTGCAGAGACTTCTGTTAGGGCAAAAATACAGGATCAGTCCAGATACTACAGTAACTAATAGAGTTCAGAATCAGTGCGGAGAATTCTGTTACTATGAGAATACAGAATCAGTAAAGAGACCAGTAATAGAGTATATGATCAGCGCAGAGACTTCAGCAACAGAGTGCAAGATCAGTGCACTAACTTCAGTCACTAATAGAGAGCAGGATCAGTGCAGTGACATTTGGAATTAAGAGAATACAGGATCAGTACAGAGACTTTAGTAACAGAGCACAGGTTCAGTGCAGAGACTTCAGTAACTAATAGAGTGCAGGATCAGTGCAGCAACTTCTGTTGCTAAGAGAATACAGGATCAGTGCAGAGATTTCAGTAACTAAAATGCAGGATCAGTGCAGAGACTTACGTTACTAAGAGAATACAGGATCAGTGCAGAGACTTCAGTAACAGAGTACAGGATCAGTGGAGAGATGTCAGTAAGTAATAGAGTGCAGGATCAGTGCCGAGATTTCTGTTACTAAGGGAATACAGGATCAGTGCAGAGACTTCAGTAACTAATAGAGTGCAGGATCAGTGCAGAAAGTTTAGCAACTTAGAAGAGTGCAGGATAAGTGCAAAGACTTCTGCAAGTGCAGAAACTTCAGTAATTAATAGAGTGCAGCATCAGTGCAGAGACTTCAGTAACAGAGTACAGGATCAGTGCAGAGACTTCAGTAACAGAATGCAGGATCAGTAGAGAGACTTCACTAATTAATATAAAGCAGGATCAGTGCAGAGACTTCAGAAACTAATAAGTGTGCAGGATAAGTGGAAAACCTTCTGCAATAAATAGTGTACAGAATCAATGGAGAGACTAGTAATTAAAAGAGTGCAGATTCAGTGCAGACACTTCAGTAACAAAGTACAGGATCAGTGCAGAGACTTCAATAACTAATAGAGTGCAGGATCAGTGCAGAGACTTATGTTACTAAGAGGATACAAGAACAATGCAGAGACTTCAGTAACAGAGTACTGGATCAGTGCAGAGACTTCAGTAACTAATAGAGTACAGGACCAGTGCAGATACTTCAGCAATTAATGAGTGCAGGATAAGTGGAAAGACTTCTGCAATTAATAGTGTGCAGAATCAGTGCAGAGACTTCAGTAATTAATAGAGTGATGGATCAGTGCAGGGACTTCAGTAACAGTGTACAGGATCAGTGAAGAGACGTCAGTAACAGAGTACAGGATCGGTGCAGAGACTTCAGAAACTAACAGAGTGCAGGATCAGTGCAGTGGCTTCACTAACTAACAGAGTGCAGGATCAGTGCAGATACTTCAGTAATAGAGTGCAGGATCAGTGCAGAGACTTCTGTTACTAAAAGAGTATAGGGTCAGTGCAGAGATGTCAGTACTTATTAGAGTGCAGAATCAGTGCAGAGACTATAGTAACAGAGTACATGATCAATGCAGAGACTTCAGTAACTAATAGAGTGCAGGATCAGTGCAGAGAATTCTGTTACTAAGGGAATACAGGATCAGTGCAGAGACTTCAGTAACTAATAGAGTGCAGGATCAGTGCAGAGAGTTCAGCAACTTAGAAGAGTGCAGGATAAGTGAAAAGACTTCTGCAAGTGCAGAAACTTCAGTAATTAATAGAGTGCAGGATCAGTGCAGAGACTTCCGTTACTAAGAGAATACAAGATCAGTGCTGAAATTTCAGTAACAGAGTACAGGATCAGTGCAGAGACTTCAGTAACTAATGGAGTGTAGGATCAGTGCCGAGACTTCTGGTACTGAGTATAAGTGCAGAAACTTTAGTTACTATTAGAGTGCAGGATCAGTGCAGAGACTTAAGTAATTAATAGAGTACAGAACCAGTGCAGAGACTTCAGCAACTAATAAGAGTGCAGGATAAGTGGAAAGACTTCTGCAATTAATAGTGTGAAGAATCAGTGCAGAGACTTCAGTAATTAATAGAGTGATGGATCAGTGCAGAGATTTAAGTAACTAATAGAGTGCAGGATCAGTGCAGAGTCTTCAGTAATTATTACAGTGCAGGGTCTGTGCAGAGACTTGTGTTACTAAGACAATACAGGATCAGTCCAGAGACGTTAGTAACTTTGTACATAATCAGTGCATAGACTTCAGTGATTAATGGAGAGCAGGATCAGTGCAGAGACGTCTGTATCTAACAGAGTGCAGGATCAGTGCAGATACCAGTGATTAATAGAGTGCAGGATCAGTGTACAGACATCAATAACAGAGTGCATGATCCATGCAAAGACTTCAGTAACAGAGTGCAGGATAAGTGCAGACACTTCAGTAACACAGAACAGGATCAGTTGAGAGAGTTCAGTAACTAATAGAGTGCAGGATCAGTGCAGAGACTTCAGTAAAATAATGCAGGATCAGTGCAGAGACTAGTAATTAATAGAGTGCAGGATCAGTGCAGAGATTTCTGTTATGAGAATACAGGATCAGTTCAGATACTTCAGTAACAGAGTACAGGATCAGTGCAGAGACTTCAGTAACTAATAGAGTGCAGAATCAGTGCAGAGACTTCTGTTACTATGAAAATACAGGATTAGTAAAGAGACCAGTAAGAGAGTACATGATCAGTACAGAGACTTCAGCAACAGAGTGCAAGATCATTGCACTGACGTCTCTAACTAATAGAGAGCAGGATCAGTGCAGAGACTTTTGGAATAAAGAGAATACAGGATCAGTCCAGATACTTCAGTAACAGAGTACTGGATCAGTGCAGAGACTTCAGTAACTAATAGAGTGCAGGATCAGTGCAGAGACTTTCGTTAATAAGTGAGTACAGGATCAGTGCAGAGACTTCAGTAATAGAGTACAGGATTAATGCAGAGACCAGTAACTAACAGAGTGCAGGATCAGTGCAGAGACTTCTCTATCTGAGTACAGTACTAGTGCAAATACTTCAGCAACTAATGAGTGCAGGATAAGTGGAAAGTTTTCTGCAACTAATATTGCGCAGAAACACTGCAGATACTTCAGTAATTAATAGAGTTCAAGATCAGTGCTGAGACTTCAGTTACTAATAGAGTGCAGGATCAGTGCAGAGACTTCTGTTACTAAGAGTATACAGGATCAGTGCAGAGACTTCAGTAACTAAGTACATAATCAGTGAAGAGACTTCAGTAGCAGAGTGCAGAATCAGTGCAGTCACTTCAGTAACTAATAGAGTGTAGGATCAGTGCACAGACATCTATTACTGAAAGAATACAGGACCAGTGTAGAGACTACATCTAGTAATAGAGTGCAGGATCAGTGCAGAGACTTCAGTAACAGAGTACAGGCCCAGTGCAGAGATTTCAGCAACTAATAACAGTGCAGGATAAGTGGAAAGACTTCTGTAATCAATAGTGTGCAGAATCAGTCCAGAGACTACAGAAATTAATAGAGTGCAGTATCAGTGCAGAGACTTCAGTAACTAGTAGAGTACAGGACCAGTGAAGAGACTTCTGCAACTAATAAGAGTGCAGGATAAGGGGAAAGACATCTGCAATTAATAGTGTGAAGAATCAGTGCAGAGACTTCAGTAATTAATAGAGTGCATGATCAATGCAGAGACTTCAGTAACTAGTAGAGTACAGGACCAGTGAAGAGACTTCTGCAACTAATAAGAGTGCAGGATAAGGGGAAAGACTTCTGCAATTAATAATGGGCAGAATCAGTGCAGAGACTTCAGTAATTAATAGAGTGCATGATCAGTGCAGAGACTTAAGAAACTAATAGAGTGCAGGATCAGTACAGAGTCTTCAGTAATTATTAGAGTGCAGGGCCGTGCAGAGACTTGTGTTACTAAGACAATACAGGATCATTCCTGAGACTTTAGTAACTTTGTACATAATCAGTGCATAGCCTTCAGTAACAAAGTGCAGGATCAGTGCAGAGACTTCAGTAACTAGTAGAGTGAAGGATCAGTGCAGAGACTTCTGTTACTAAGAGATTACAGGATCAGTGCTGAGACTTCAGTTACTAATAGAGTGCAGGATCAGTGCAGAGACTTTAGTTACAGAGTATGGTACCAGTGCAAAGACCAACAACTAATAAGAGTGCAGGATAAGTTTAAAAACTATTGCAATTAATAGTGTGCAGAATCAGTGCAGAGACGTCAGTAATTAATAGAGGGCAAGATCAATGCAGAGACTTCAGTAACAGAGTACAGGATTAGTGCAGAGACGAGTAACAGAATACAAGATCAATGCAGAGACTTTAGTAACAAAGTACAGGATCAGTGCAGAGACGTCAGTACCTAGTAGAATGCAGGATCAGTGCAGAGACTTCAGTAATTAATAGAGTTCAAGATCAGTGCTGAGACTTCAGTTACTAATAGAGTGCATTATCAGTGCCGAGACTTCTGTTACTAAGAGAATACAGGATCAGTGCAGAGATTTCAGTAACAGAGTACATAATCAGTGAAGGACTTCAGTAGCAGAGTGCAGGATCAGTGCAGTCACTTCAGTAACTAATAGAGTGTAGGATCAGTGCACAGACATCTATTACTAAGAGAATGCAGGATCAGTGCAGAGACTTCAGTTACTAATAGAGTGCAGGATCAGTGCAGAGACCTCAGTAACATAGGGCAAAATCAGTGCAGAGACTTCAGTAACTAGTACAGTGCAGGACCAGTGAAGAGACTTCTGCAACTAATAAGAGTGCAGGATCAGTGGAAAGACTTCCGCAATTAATAGTGGGCAGAATCAGTGCAGAAACTTCAGTAATTAAAAGAGTGCAGGATCAGTGCAGAGACTTCTTTAACTAACATAGTGCAGGATCAATACAGTGACCAGTAATTAATAGAGTGCAAGATCAGTGCAGAGACTTCTGTAACTAACAGAGTGCAGGATCAGTGCAGTGACCAGTAATTAATAGAGTGCAGGATCTGTGCACAGACATCAGTGACAGAGTGCATGATCCATGCAAAGACTTCAGTAACAGAGTACAGAATAAGTGCAGACACTTCAGTAACAGAGAACAGGATCAGTTGAGAGAGTTCAGTAACTAATAGAGTGTAGGATCAGTGCAGAGACTTCAGTAAAAGAATGCAGGATCAGTGCTGAGACTAGTAATTAGTAGAGTGCAGGATTAGTTCAGAGACTTCTGTTAGGATGAGAATACAGGATCAGTCCAGATACTTCAGTAACAGAGTACTGGATCAGTGCAGAGACGTCAGTAACTAATAGAGTGCAGGATCAGTGCAGAGACTTCTGTTAATAAGTGAATACAGGATCAGTGCAGAGACTTCAGTAACAGAGTACAGGATCAATACGGAGACCAGTAACTAACAGAGTGCAGGATTAGTGCAGAGACTTCTGTTACTAAGAGATTACAAGATAAGTGCAGAGACTTCAGTAACTAATAGAGTGCAGGATCAGTGCAGAGACATTGGTAATTAAAGAATGCAGGATCAGTGCAGAGACTTCTCTATCTGAGTACAGTACTAGTGCAAATACTTCAGCAACTAATGAGTGCAGGATAAGTGGAAAGTTTTCTACAACTAATATTGCGCAGAAACACTGCAGATACTTCAGTAATTAATAGAGTTCAAGATCAGTGCTGAGACTTCAGTTACTTATAGAGTGCAGGATCAGTGCAGAGACTTCAGTAACATAGTACATAATCAGTGAAGAGACTTCAGTAGCAGACTGCAGAATCAGTGCAGCCACTTCAATAACTAATAGAGTGTAGGATCAGTGCACAGATATCAATTACTAAGAGAATACAGGATTAATGCAGAGACTTCAGCTAATAATAGAGTGCAGGATCAGTGCAGAGACTTCAGTAACAGAGTACAGGCCCAGTGCAGAGACTTCAGCAACTAATAACAGCGCAGGATAAGTGGAAAGACTTCTGTAATCAACAGTGTGCAGAATCAGTCCAGAGACTACAGAAATTAACAGAGTGCAGGATCAGTGCAGAGACTTCAGTAACTAGTAGAGTACAGGCCCAGTGAAGAGACTTCTGCAACTAATAAGAGTGCAGTATATGTGGAAAGAATTCTGCAATTAATAATGGGCAGAATCAGTGCAGAGACTTCAGTAATTAATAGAGTGCATGATCAGTGCAGAGACTTAAGTAACTAATAGAGTGCAGGATCAGTGCAGAGTCTTCAGTAATTAATTGAGAGCAGGGTCCGTGCAGAGACTTGTGTTACTGAGACAATACAGGATCACTCCAGAGACTTTAGTAACTTAGTACATAATCAATGCATAGACTTCAGTAACAAAGTACAGGATCAGTGCAGAGACATCAGTATCTAGTAGAGTGAAGGATCAGTGCAGAGACTTTGGTTACTAAGAAAATACAGGATTAGTGCAAAGACTTTAGTAACATAGTACATAATCAGTGAAGAGACTTCAGTAGCAGAGTTCAGAATCAGTGCAGCCACTTCAGTAACTAATAGAGTGTAGGATCAGTGCACAGACATCTATTACTAAGAGAATACAGGATCAATGCAGAGACTTCAGCTACTAATAGAGTGCAGGATCAGTGCAGAGACTTCAGTAACAGAGTACAGGCCCAGTGCAGAGACTTCAGCAACTAATAAGAGTGCAGGATAAGTGGAAAGACTTCTGTAATCAATAGTGTGCAGAATCAGTCGAGAGACTACAGAAATTAACAGAGTGCAGGATCAGTGCAGAGACTTCAGTAACTAGTAGAGTACAGGACCAGTGAAGAGACATCTGAAACTAATAAGAGTGCAGGATATGTGGAAAGACGTCCACAATTAATAATGGGCAGAATCAGTGCAGAGACTTCAGTAATTAATAGAGTGATGGATCAGTGCAGAGATTTAAGTAACTAATAGAGTGCAGGATCAGTGCAGAGTCTTCAGTAATTATTACAGTGCAGGGTCTGTGCAGAGACTTGTGTTACTAAGACAATACAGGATCAGTCCAGAGACGTTAGTAACTTTGTACATAATCAGTGCATAGACTTCAGTGATTAATGGAGAGCAGGATCAGTGCAGAGACGTCTGTATCTAACAGAGTGCAGGATCAGTGCAGATACCAGTGATTAATAGAGTGCAGGATCAGTGTACAGACATCAATAACAGAGTGCATGATCCATGCAAAGACTTCAGTAACAGAGTGCAGGATAAGTGCAGACACTTCAGTAACACAGAACAGGATCAGTTGAGAGAGTTCAGTAACTAATAGAGTGCAGGATCAGTGCAGAGACTTCAGTAAAATAATGCAGGATCAGTGCAGAGACTAGTAATTAATAGAGTGCAGGATCAGTGCAGAGACTTCTGTTAGGATGAGAATACAGGATCAGTTCAGATACTTCAGTAACAGAGTACAGGATCAGTGCAGAGACTTCAGTAACTAATAGAGTGCAGAATCAGTGCAGAGACTTCTGTTACTATGAAAATACAGGATTAGTAAAGAGACCAGTAAGAGAGTACATGATCAGTACAGAGACTTCAGCAACAGAGTGCAAGATCATTGCACTGACGTCTCTAACTAATAGAGAGCAGGATCAGTGCAGAGACTTTTGGAATAAAGAGAATACAGGATCAGTCCAGATACTTCAGTAACAGAGTACTGGATCAGTGCAGAGACTTCAGTAACTAATAGAGTGCAGGATCAGTGCAGAGACTTTCATTAATAAGTGAGTACAGGATCAGTGCAGAGACTTCAGTAATAGAGTACAGGATCAATGCAGAGACCAGTAACTAACAGAGTGCAGGATCAGTGCAGAGACTTCTCCATCTGAGTACAGTACTAGTGCAAATATTTCAGCAACTAATGAGTGCAGGATAAGTGGAAAGTTTTCTGCAACTAATATTGTGCAGAAACACTGCAGATACTTCAGTAATTAATAGAGTTCAAGATCAGTGCTGAGACTTCAGTTACTAACAGAGTGCAGGATCAGTGCAGAGACTTCCGTTACTAAGAGTATACAGGATCAGTGCAGAGACTTCAGTAACTGAGTACATAATCAGTGAAGAGACTTCAGTAGCAGAGTGCAGAATCAGTGCAGTCACTTCAGTAACTAATAGAGTGTAGGATCAGTGCACAGACATCTATTACTGAAAGAATACAGGACCAGTGTAGAGACTACATCTAGTAATAGAGTGCAGGATCAGTGCAGAGACTTCAGTAACAGAGTACAGGCCCAGTGCAGAGATTTCAGCAACTAATAACAGTGCAGGATAAGTGGAAAGACTTCTGTAATCAATAGTGTGCAGAATCAGTCCAGAGACTACAGAAATTAATAGAGTGCAGTATCAGTGCAGAGACTTCAGTAACTAGTAGAGTACAGGACCAGTGAAGAGACTTCTGCAACTAATAAGAGTGCAGGATATGTGGAACGAGTTCTGCAATTAATAATGGGCAGAGTCAGTGCAGAGACTTCAGTAATTAATAGAGTGCATGATCAATGCAGAGACTTCAGTAACTAGTAGAGTACAGGACCAGTGAAGAGACTTCTGCAACTAATAAGAGTGCAGGATATGTGGAAAGACTTCTGCAGTTAATGATGGGCAGAATCAGTGCAGAGACTTCAGTAATTAAGAGTTCAGGATCAGTGCAGAGACTTACGTAACTAATAGAGTGCAGGATCAGTGCAGAGTCTTCGGTAATTAATAGAGTGCAGGGTCCGTGCAGAGACTTGTGTTACTAAGACAAAAGAGGATCAGTCCAGAGACTTTAGTAACTTAGTACATAATCAGTGAAGAGACTTCAGTAACAGAGTTCAGGATCAGTGCAGAGACTTCAGTAACTAGTACAGTGAAGGATCAGTGCAGAGACTTCTGTTACTAAGAGATTATAGGATCAGTGCTGAGACTTCAGTTACTAATAGAGTGCAGGATCAGTGCAGAGACTTCAGTAACAGAGTATGGGACCAGTGCAAAGACCAACAACTAATAAGAGTGCAGGATAAGTTTAAAAACTATTGCAATTAATAGTGTGCAGAATCAGTGCAGAGACTTCAGTAATTAATAGAGGGCAAGATCAATGCAGAGACTTCCGTAACAGAGTACAGGATTAGTGCAAAGACCAGTAACAGAATACAAGATCAGTGCAGAGACTTCAGTAACAAAGT
Source organism: Protopterus annectens (assembly GCF_019279795.1). Classification (NCBI taxonomy): domain Eukaryota; kingdom Metazoa; phylum Chordata; order Ceratodontiformes; family Protopteridae; genus Protopterus; species Protopterus annectens. The sequence goes on along the minus strand of NC_056729.1, from coordinate 235,610,107 downwards.
ACAGGATCAGTGCAGAGATGTCAGTACCTAGTAAAGTGCAGGATCAGTGCAGA
>NC_056729.1:235588664-235609554 GCF_019279795.1 Protopterus annectens | reverse complement strand
CTTATATGTTGTGTAATGGGTATAAGAAGGTGTGTACTTTATATGTTGTGTACTGAGTATAAGTGTCTGTGTACTTTATATGTTGTGTAAGTGGTACAAGTTGCTGTGTCCTTTATATGTTGTCGAAGTGGTATAAATAGCTGTGTACTTTATATGTTCTTGAAGGGATATAAGTAGCTGTGTCCTTTATATGTTGTATAAGGGGTATAAGTAGCTGAGTACTTTATATGTTGTGTAAGGGGTAAAAGTAACTGTGTACCCGATATGTTGTGTAAGGGGTATAAGTAGCTTGTCCTTGATATGCTGTGTAAGGGGTATAAGTAGGCATGTATTTTATATGTTGTGTTAGGTGTATAAGTAGCTGTATACTTTATATGTTGTATAAGGGTTATAAGAAGCTGCCTACTTTATATGTTGTGTAAGGGGTATAAGTAGCTGTGTACTTCTTATGTTTTGGAAGGGGTATAAGTAGGTCTGTACATTCTGCGTTTTGTAACAGGTTTAAGTTGTTGTATAGTTTATATGTTGTATAAGGTGTATAAGTAGTTTTGTACTTTATATGCTGTATTGGGTGTATAAGTAGCTGTGTGCTTCATATGTTGTGTAGGGGGTATAAGTAGCTATGTACTTGATATGTTGTAAGGGGTATAATTAGATATGTAGCTTATATGTTGTCTTAGGTGTATAAGTAGCTTTATGCTTTATATGTTGCATAAGTGGTATAAGTAGCTGTGTACTTTATATGTTGTGTAAGGAGTATAAGTAGCTGTGCACTTTATATGCCCTGTAAGGGGTGAAAAAGCAAGTGACCCGTCTGCCAACCACAAACTGTTTATTGAATTTGAGAGCTTTTGTCAGGCGTTCGCCCCAAGCAACCAGTCAAATCACATGTATAAACAGTGCTAGAGTATTGGTTAAAAACAAAGAGGCAAAATGTCATAAATTAAATAACAAATGCATATAAAGCCTATGTTAAACATGTTAAAAATCAAAAAATCATCAACCCTAATCAAACAGTGTTTAAAATCTGTCAACATATGTAGACTAAATAAAAATGAAAAGATGTTATCGTTATACTAACTGTGAAATTCAGACTTTAGTTTTAAGTATCTTGAAATCGACACTATTTCATTTAAACCAGGTTTGCATGTAGCATTGCTTCTGAGCTGCCAGAGTAATTCTTTGTATTGGCCCGCCCCTACTATCTTCAATGCAAACCTGTTCTAAAACAGCAAACTTGAAGTTATGATTTGGGTAATCCGCTATGAAACAAAAAAACTGCTCAAGGTGTTCTTCATTTCCGTCCCAAAAAATTAACAGGTCATCAAGGTATCTCCCATAAAATCTACTGTACCTAAAAAGTGCATTCTCAAATACTGTAGTCAGTTCCCATTGAGTCAATACAGTGTTCGCAAATAGAGGGGCACAAGCCGCCCCCATTGCCACTCCTGTTTTCTGTTTAAATAACTGGTTTTCAAAAGTAGTGAAGTTATTATGTAACACTAACTCCATAAGAGTCCTGAACATCAAAATCCTGGAGTGCCCTAAGGAAGTAAAAGAACACAAATATTTGTAAAACAATTCGATGCCTGCCTGGTGAGGTATAACTGTAAAAAAGGTCTTTGATGTCCATAGTGATGAATATCAAGTTGTCACTATACAGATTACCTTGTATTTTTTTAAGGCAGTCCCAAGAGTCTTTTAACACTTGGTTGTGTTGGTCCAAAATATGTTTTAAATTGTGGTGGATGAATTTGGCCAAGTTAAATGCTTTGGAAGCCTTTGCGTCCACAATCGGTCTAAAAGGGGGATTTTCAATACTTTTATGTATCTTAGGAATGCCGAAAACTGTGGGAATTCGTGGATGTATTTGTGTAAGGAAGTTGTGCTCACTCAGTGAAATTTGTTAATTTAAAAGCAGATCATTTAAACAAATGTCTATGTTTCTGTAACAAACGTTAAGTTAATTTCTTGAAATCTCATCATACGAATAAGTGAACAAATGTGTTAACATTATTTCAGCATACCTCGCTTGATTCATAATGACCAGTCCCCCACCCTTATCCGGTTTCATAACTCTGATAGAAGTACTCCCTCTGATGGTTTTTAACAAATCAAATTCAGTGTATGTCAAGTTGTACATAACTACATTATTTTTACCATGATGTAGTCTACGGATTTGTTCCATACAAAGATTTTCATATACATGCAGAGTTGGATGTAAGGGGGGGTTGAAGGTGCTGATTTTTCTACATTCTCCTATATTCCTATAGGAAAGGTGTTCATCATTATTGAAATAGATTTTGAAATTAAGTTTCCTTACGAACAACTTTAGTTCCAATAAAGAACTATCTACCCTGGGTATACTAGTAGGGACAAAATTAAGTCCCTTTTGAAAAAGGTTAGCCCATGGTGCATCAGCTTCCAATTTACTTTAGTTATAGATCTTAAAATCACCAGTCTCATTGGTGATGATCTCACATGCTGTAATTATGTCATCACCTACCAGTTGTTCGGCATTCCTCTCCCCCTCCCCCAGTATGATCTTCCTCCGTTGTAGTTGTTCTGAAAGTTGTTGTTCCCGGCTCTCTTGATAATGCTGTTGTTGCTGGTTCTGGAGATGCTCTGATCTCCTCAAAGGTGCCTCTAAAGGGATAACCTGCTCATTCATATCACTCAAATTGTCATCAACCATGTTAGGATCCTCTAAAGGGTGGGTAGTCCCCTCCTTTACTTCAAAACCTATGCTGTTGTTGTTAGGTAAGGGATATGCCCTTTCCTGCTCATATTCTAACCTGTCCCTTTCCAAATTTTTACGTTTTTTATTTTTAAGTACAACCATAGCTTTGTCAATATTCACTAACACAGTGTTGTATTCATTAACTTTAGTCTGGAACAACAAATCATTGTGTAAACCTTCATTAATGACATCTATTTTAATTTTTAAATAATTAATTTTCTTGTTATTGTCTCTAATCAGTACATCAAGTAACTCGCATCCGTGTTTGTTAAACAAAGTAAGCAGTTCCTTATACAATTCTGAACCAGCAACAGTACCTGTGGGAAATTTCCAAGTTCTAAGTCCCTTTGGTATCTGTTGCTGACGAACACATTCCTTGAGATAACAGTTCTCCACTTGCAGCTTATGTAGCTTCATGACTTCCTTCTCAAAACCCTTAATTTGTTGGTCCACAGTCCCTCGACCTGTTCTGGTGTGGTCGGGCCTAAAATCACACTGTAATCCACTAGTAATCCATTTAGAAAAAGAAAGTACCGGAGTAGAATTCATGATGTTGCCTCGATCATTGTTGTTACCGCCTCTTAAAACTTCTTGGCCAATAGGTGAACCGCTCCGTTCTGTTGCCATGGAAATAGGGCTGCCCTGCCCTGGAGGAATGGAAGCACTCACCAAGCCACTAGCTGCCTGCAAAGGATAAGCAGGTTGATAAACTTTTGTAGGTAATCCTGCCAGGTTCCTTCCGAGGTCCGTCACTTGTACAGTCAGCACCTCAATAAGTGCTGACAAGTTCCCAGTGGAGTTGGTCAACTCGTGTATAGGAACCAAGCTAGTGGTAACATTGCCAGTTCCTTGCTCCATAAAAACTTACTGAAATACCCGTACACAATCTAAGAAGATAAAAAGCAAGTGACCGATCTGCCAACCACAAACTGTTTATTGAATTTGAGCGCTTTCGTCAGGCGTTCGCCCCAAGACTTCTTCAGAATAAAAACATCTGTCGCCAACTTCCGTTTAAATAAGCAACCAGTCAAATCACATGTATAAACAGTGCTAGAGTATTGGTTAAAACGAGAGGCAAAATGTCATAAATTAAATAAATACATATAAAGCCTATTTTAAACATGTTAAAAATCAAAAACCATCAACCCTAATCAAACAGTGTTTAAAGTCTGTCAACATATGTAAACTAAATAAAAATGAAAAGATGTTATCGTTATACTAAATGTGAAATTCAGACTTTAGTTTTAAATAACTTGAAATCGACAGGGTTTCATTTAAACCAGGTTTGCTTGTAGCATTGCTTCTGAGCTGCCAGAGTAATTCTTTGTATTCGAGAAATAGCTGCGTACTATATATGTGGTTTAAGAGATAAAAATAGCTGTGTACTTTATATGTTTTGTAAGGGGTATAAGTAGCTGTGTACTTTATTTGTTGTTCAAGGGGTATAAGTAAGGTGTGTACACTTCATTGGTTGTGCAAGGGGTTTAGGTAGCTGTGTACTTTATATGTTGTGTAAGGGATATAAGTAGCTGTGTCATTTATATGTTGTGCAAAAGGTATAAGTAGGTGTGTCCTTTAATTGCTGTGCAAATGGCAAAAGGGTATCAGTAGCTGTGTCCCTTATATGTTGTACGAGGGGTAAAAGTTGCTGTGTCCTTTATATGTTGTGTTAAGGTATAAGTAGCTGTGTTCTTTATATGACTTGTAAGGGGTATAAGTAGCTGTGTACTTTATATGTGGTATAAGGGGTATAAGTAACTGTGTATATAATTAACTGGGTACTTTATGTGTTGTGTAAGACATGTAAGTAGCAGTGTACTTTATATGTTGTTTAAAGGGTATAAGTATCTGTGTACTTTATATGTAGTACAAGGTGTATCAGTAACTGTGTACTTTATATGTTATAAAATGCGTATAAGCAGCTGTGTACTTTATATGTTGTGGAGGGGGTATACGTAGCTCTGTAAGTTATATGTTTTGTAATGGGTATAAGTAGTTGTGTAGTTTATATGTTGTGTAAAGGGTTTAAGTAGCTGTGTACTTTAAATGTTGTGTAAGGGGAATACATAGCTGTGTACTTTATATGTTGTAAAATGCGTATAAGCAGCTGTGTACTTTATATGTTGTGGAGGGGGTATACGTAGCTCTGTAAGTTATATGTTTTGTAATGGGTATAAGTAGTTGTGTAGTTTATATGTTGTGTAAAGGGTTTAAGTAACTGTGTACTTTATATGTTGTGTAAGGGGTATAAGTAGCTGTGTACTTTACATATTGTGTAAAGGGTATAAGTAGGTCTGTACTTTATATGTTTTGTAACAGGTATAAGTAGCTGTGTACTTCATATGTTGTGTAATGGGTATAAATAGCTGTGTACTTTATATGTTGTGTAAGAGGTGTAAGGAACTGTGTCCTTTATATGTTGTGTAAGGGGGTAAAAGTAGCTGTGGACTTTATATGTTGTGTAAGGGGTATAAGTAGCTGTGTACTTTATATGTTGTGTAAGCGGTATAAGTAGCTATGTACGTTATATGTTGTGTAAGGGGTATAAGTAGCTGTGTACTTTATATGCTGTGTAAGAGGTATAAGTAATTGTGTACTTTATATGTTGTGTCAGGGTATAAATAGCTGTGTACTTTATATGTTGTGTAAGAGGTGTAAGGAACTGTGTCCTTTATATGTTGTGTAAGGGGGTATAAGTTGCTGTGGACTTTATATGTTGTGTAAGGGCTATAAGTAGCTGTGTACTTTATATGTTGTTTTAGGGGTATAATTAGCTTGGTACTTCATGCGTTGTGTAAGGGAATAAGTAGTTGTGTACTTGATATGTTGTATAAGGGGTATAAGTAGCTGTGTCCTTTATATGTTGTGTAACGGGTATAAGTACATGTGTACTTTATATGTTGTGTTATTTTATAAGTAGCTGTGTGCTTTATATGTTATATAAGGGGTATAAGTAGCTGTGTGCTTGATATGTTGTGTAAGAGGTATAAGTAGCTGTGTACTTGATACATTGTGTATTGAGTATAAGTAGCTGTGTACTTTATATGTTGTGGAATCGGTATAAGTGGCTGTGTACTTTATATGTTGAGGAAGGGGTATAAGTAGCTCTGCACTTTATACGTTTTATAACAGGTATAAGTAGCTGTGTGCTTTATATGTTGTGTACAGTTTATAAGTAGCTGTGTACTTTATATGTTGTGTAAGGGGTATAAATAGCTGTGTTCTTTAAATGTCCTGTAAGCGCTAAAAGTAGCTGTGTACTTTACATGTTGTGTAAAGGGTATACGTAGCTGTGTCCTTTATATGTTGTATAAGGGGTATAAGTAGCGGTGTACTTTATTTGTTGTGTAACGGGTATAAGTAGCTGTGTGCTTTACATGTGGTATAAGGGGTATTAGTAACTGTGTATATAAGTACCTGTGACCTTTTTGTGGTGTGTACGGGGTATAAGTAGCTGTGTACTTAATATGTTGTGTAAGAGTTATAAGTAGATGTGTCCTTTATATGTTGTTTAGGGGGTAGAAGTGGTTGTGTTCTTTATATGTTGTGTAAGGGGTATAAGTAACTGTGTACTTTATATGTTGTATAAGGGGTGTAAGTAGCTGTGTACTTTATATTTTGTGTAAGGGGTATAAGTAGCTGTGTACTAGTAGCTGTGTACTTTATATGTTATGTAAAGGGTATAAGTAGCTGTGTACATTATATGTTGTGTTAGGGGTATATTTAGCTGTGTACTTCATATGTTGTTTTAGGGGTATAAGTAGCTGTGTACTTTATATGTTGTGGAAGGGGAATAAGTAGCTGTGTCCTTTTTATGTTGTGTATGGGGTATAAGTAGCTGTGTCCTTTATATTTTGTGTAGGGGGTGTAAGTAGCTGTGCCATTTATATGTTGTCAAAGGGGTATAAGTAGCTGTGTACTTTATATGTTGTCGAAGGGCTAAAAGTAGTAGTGCCCTTTATATGTTGTATACGGGGTATAAGTAGCTGTCTACTTTATATGTTCTGAAAGGTGTATAAGTAGGTATGCACTTTATGTGTTCTGAAGAAGGCATAAGTAGCTGTGTAATTTATATGTTATGTAAGAGGTATCAGTAGCTGTGTACTTTATTTGTTGTGCAAGGGGTATATGTAGGTGGCTACTTTATATGTTGTGCAAGTGGTATAGGCAGCTGTGTACTTTATATGTTGTGCAAGGGTTATAAGTAGCTGTGTACTTTATATGTTATGCAAGGGGTATAAGTAGATGTGTCCTTTATCTGCTGTGTAATGTGTATAAGGATATAAGTAGCTGTGTCTTTTATATGTTGTGTAAGGGGTAAAAGTAGCTGTGCCCTTTATATGTTGTGTTAAGGTATAAGTAGCTGTGTACTTTATATGACTTGTAAGGGGTATAAGTAGCTGTGTACTTTATATGTGGTATAAGGGGTATAAGTAACTGTATATAAGTAGCTGTGTACTTTATGTGTTGTGTACGAGGTGTAAGTTGCTGTGTACTTGATATGTTGTGTAAGGGGTATAAGTAGTTGTGTCCTTTATATGTTGTGTAAGGGGCATAAGTAGCTGTGTGCTTTATATGTTGCATAAGGGGTATAAGTAGCTGTGTACTTTATATGTTGTGTAAGGGGTATAAGTAGCTGTGTACTAGTAGCTGTGTACTTTATATGTTATGTAATGGGTATAAGTAGCTGTGTCCTGTGTATGTTGTGTAAGGGGTATAAGTACATGTGCTCTTTATATGTTGTGTTATTTGTATAAATAGCTGTGTGCTTTATATGTAAGGGGTATAAGTAGCTGTGTACTTGATATGCTCTGTATTGAGTATAAGTAGTTGTGTACTTTGTTGTGTAATCGGTATAAGTAGCTGTGTACTTTATATGTTGAGGAAGGGGTATAAGTAGCTCTGCAGTTTATACGTTTTATAACAGGTATAAGTAGCTGTGTGCTTTATATGTTGTGTATGGTTTATAAGTAATGGTGTACTTTATATGTTGTGTAAGGGGAATAAGTAGCTGTGTAGTTTATAAGTTGTGTAAGGAGTACAAATATCTGTGTTCTTCAAATGCTATGTAAGGGGTAAAAGTAGCTGTGTACTTTACATGTTGTGTAAGGGGTATATGTAGCTGTGTCCTTTATATGTTGTATGAGGGGTAGAAGTAGCTGTGTACTTTATATGTTGTGTAAGGGGTATAAGCCGCTGTGTACTTTATATGTTGTGTAACAAGTATAAGTATCTCTGTCCATCATATGTTCTATGAGGGGTATAAGTAGCTGTGGACTTGATATGTTGTGTAAGGGGTATAAGTAGTTGTGTCCTTTATATGGTGTAGGAGGTTTAAGTAGCTGTGTCCTTTATATGTTGTGTAAGTGGTATAAGTAGCTGTGTTCTTTATATGTTGTGTAAGTGGAATAAGTAGCTGTGTACTATTAGCTGTGCACTTTATATGTTGTGTAAGGGGTATAAGTAGCTTTGTACTTTATATGTTGTGTTAGGTGTACAAGTATCTGTGTAGTTCATATGTTGTGTAGGGGTTATAAGTAGATGTGTACTTTATATGTTGTATAAGGGGTATAAGGGGTATAACTTCCTTTGTTTGTCCTATGACACTGACCTAAAGTTTAGTCTACAGTGCATAACCTAACGTAAGCCTACCACCATTCCTGATATTTTTGGCTTCCAGACAAAGTACCTCTATGCAGGGATCCTCCACTGTTCTCTTAACTTCCTTTGCTTGTCCTATGACATCGACCTAAAGTGTATGTATCCCATGGGCAAGTCATTCTAACTAGTCTATGTTGTATTTAGCCCTGCGTTCCTTCTGCGGACTTCTTTTTACTCCACTTTTAGGCCCTTACAGTACTTATTACCTTTCCCTACTCTGCTCTAAGTGCTCTTGTCATCGACTGTGTCTGCACTAGGTGGCAGCACATACCTATTGCTTAAGTATTCACCTATCCCCTAAGTTACTATATATTGAATCCTCTCCTAAGGATCCATTAATTCCCTGCCACTAGCCTCCTATCTCTATGACCCTCTCTGTTCTTACCTTACTAACAGTTACACTAAACAAGTGCTAAATCCTCCTTACCTTCCTTATCTCTGATCTCACTTACCTAATCACTGATTGTTTCTTCACAGTCTTGCCTTCTTCCTTTCTTCTTGTTTCTACCCGCTCCGTTCACCCTGCAGGCTCACTCCGCTCCTTTCCCTACTCCCAATTCCCACACACCCCCAGGGGTCCTACACTCATACTTTCTAACCACACCCCTTCCTCTTCCCATTAACCTCTACAATTGGCCAATTTTTCTCTAATCTCCCATCTCTTTACCACTCCACTCCATACTCACCACATCCTCCTATCTCTACACAGTCTCAGCTTAAACACTTCCATCTCTACATATATATCTAACAAATAGCTAATCCTTCCCAATGGCTAATCCAACCATCCCTTCTCAGATTCTACTCTGCTTCACTCTTGTACCACTACCACTTTTAACCTTTGCCTATTTACTCTCCTCATATGAACACCCTATATATCCACACACTGACTACCCCAATCAACAAACTAACTCTCAACCCTTACCATACCTACATAACCATGCAAACATAATATGCTCACCCAGCTACCTACTTGCTATGTATCATAGAACACTACATATTAAATATAATTCACTACATCTGAAGAGACTGTTATTTCCATAGAGCAAGTTCCCTAACCTAAGCTATCTAGGACAACTCCTCTCATTAAAGGACAGTGATATTCATCTTAACCCAGGCCCAACAGCAACCTCTATCTCTCTCCAAAACCATAATCAATCAACCAATTACCCCGTCGCTAAACCACCTAACTCCCTCCTACTAGCTCATCTTAATATACTTAGTATTAAAAACAAAGTAACTCAACTCCATGCTCTCCTACAAGTGTACTCCTTTGACATTATCTGCCTAACAGAAACATGGCTAAAACCTACCATCAAGGATAATGAAATTATCCCACCTAGATATAATATCCTAAGAATTGATACAGTAGCTAAGAAAGGTGGAGGGGGTGCTATTTTATTCAAATCTGGATTACAATTAACCACATACAACTGTAATCTACCTCTAGATTTCCATGCTGAGATTCTCATCTCTAAACTTGAACTTAACAATGCCAAATCAATCTACATTATCTGTATCTATCTGCCCCCTGGAAATAACATAGCTACCATGGAAAATATCCTTTGCTGGCTATCCCAACACCTGCCTCAAGAAACCATAATCCTAGGTGATATAAACTTGGATTGGAATTCCTATTGTACCAGCCTTCCTACCTCCCACATTAACCTACATGGTTTTTCTCAAACCATGACCTCACCCACCAGAATAAATAAAGCTAACAAGAAAGCAAGCATACTAGACTGGATTCTTATAAACAATCATACTCACTACTATAATTCTGGAACCCTCCCTGATAATATAAGTGACCACTCATTTACCTACTTCAATAGGCATAAAACCAACACTCCCATTCTAACCTCTATCAGAAGTATTAGATCCAAAAAGAAATTTAACCCTGATTTATTCCAAATGGAACTAAGAGCATACAATTGGGTTCCCTTAAAACACCTCCCTTTAGATGAAGCCATTAATTTCTTTAATGCCATGACTGGCAACTGTAGTTTTATTGGCCATTTTGGGTCAATTCCAAACTCCTTCATCTTCCTCTGTTAAAACCCTCTTTTGCACGGTTTTGCGCGTTTTTGTGCATAGCGCAACAGCGGGCAGCGCCACCTAATTGGGTTTAAACTATTCCTGGCTCCACAAAGTCTGCTCTTCACTTTTTCCCTTAGAACTGCTCTATCTCTCAATTTAAACACCATATTCTCATTCTAAGGCCCTTCACTGGTCCAATTAAGTAATCCTACAAGTTAGCACTATTAAACCATAAGTACTACTTACTCTTATACTCTCTACGATTACCCTGTCCTCTATTGGTCCGTCTTAAATTCAGTTTCCCTATATTACTCTAGCATGTCCAAAGGTCAGTCAATGGTTTCCTCTCCAGTCCAGCTGGTGAATCTGGGAATTTTGAGGCAATGTTACAACTGTCTCATGTACACGGACAACCCTCTCCTCCTCCAAACAGGTTCAAATATATGTGAGAGATGCAACTATTTAGCCAAACTGGAGGCTGAGCTCTCTCATCTCAAAACTGGTGTAACCAGTCAGGAGGAGAAGGTAACCTCACACAACACAATTCCAGTATCACATAGTCCCACCACATCAGCGAACCAAACACATAAATACACAAAACATACTGGAGGCTCTAAATAAAAATCTACCTAAGCAACAGAGACCTCCAAAGCAGACATCCAAGCAAACGCTACCTCAAAACAAAACACGCACAACACATAGCCCACAAAGTCAGTGTGCCAAGCAGCCACAGCTCTTAAGGCTGAATAACACACCTGATACTGTTGTAATAGGTGACTCTATTGTCAGACACACTGACGTCCCTCTCACCAGGCTGAATAAAGAGAAGGTCACGGTGAGCTGCCTGTCGGGTGCTAGGATCCACCACATAACGCAAGCACTCAGGTCACTCCAAAGCAAATACAAATATGATTCAGTCATTGTACATGCTGGTGTGAATGACCTGAGATGTACCTCCCTGGACTACATGAAAAGAGACATAGAGGAGCTCTCTGATCATGTAGCCCTGGCTGGTATGACCCTGACCTTGAGCAGCATCTTACCCTCACCTAGAATGATGCCACAGTACAAAGACAAAATGATCGATTTTAACAATTGGCTAAAATTTTGGTGTCATTCAAAGGGGATCCAGTGTCTGTCAGCCTGGGATGACATGCTCGACAAGCCACATTGCTTCGCTAGGGATGGCTTGCACCTGTCACCACTGGGCTTTCGGATATTGGCAAAGGCTCTTGCCACCCCCATAGTACCTTTTTTAGGTAAGGCTCAAGAGTCAAACCCACCGCCATAGACAGCACAAGGAACAAGAAACTAAGGGTAATGCTGCTTAATGCCAGAAGTCTTAACCTCAAGATGCATGCACTCGAAGCTCTCCTCAGTATGGAGAACATCGATATCTGTGCAGTGACAGAAACCTGGTTCAAGGCTCCAGAGAGCACCCCAGCACTACCAGGCTATACCTCATATCATGCTTTTCGGCCCCAAAACCCGGACCGAACCACAAAAGGAGGGGGAGTTTCCATATTTATCAAGGATATCCACACCTCCAGGTTAGTGGCATTGCACGAAGTATCGGAGACCATCCATGTGCAACTAACAGTGGGCAAGACTGCTTTTCAGTTTATAGCATCCTACAGACCACCCTCTCAAAGTCAGGAATCCCACTCGGCTTTCCTGAAAACATTGGAGAACATGAAGATCTCTCCGAACACCATTATATTGGGCATCTTCAACTACCCAAACACTGACTGGGAGCACTACTCAAGCCCCAGCACCTTAGCCCAAAGGTTCCTGGAAATTATAAACTCAAATGCTATGGAACAACTAGTCACCACTCCCACAAGAGGGGACAGCATACTAGACCTGATCATTACCAACATGGGGACTCTATGCTCCACACCAGAAGTATATCCCTCATTGGTAAGATCAGATCATAAATTAATTTCACTGGATGTCCACATCCCGACCCCACCCCCAGCCCAGAAAACCACAGTGAAAAACTTCTCAAAAGCGAACTTCTCACTTCTCAAAACCGAAGTGGAATCCTTCAAGGCCCTAGGGCCAGTGGAAACTACGGCCCAAACTGCAGAATCCTATATAAACGCATTCTACGGACATCTCCAGGAATGCATGGATCATGCTATCCCAAACAAAACCAAGACCCAATCATCCAAAGGCAGGCGTCCAGTCTGGTGGACCCCTGCCATAAATAAACTGTACAACAGAAGGAGGAAGCTACTACATGATAGAGCAAAATCCCTAATAGGGAAGGCATCTCTGATCAGTACTAGCAAAAAATTACGATCCCTCATAAAATCCTCCAAGGCCAGCTTCAAGAGAAAAATTGCACAGGACACCAAAGACAATCATAAGGCTTTTTTCAGTTATGTTAGGAACCTGGGATGCAACTCCCAGACTTGTTCTCAGTTGATTCTAAACGACAAAAAATACACTGAACTCACAGACATCGCCATTATCCTGGCAGACAGGTTCAGTGCAAACTTCTCCACCCCCTCCCCCCCAAAAGAACAAGTATCTATCCCGGCAGAGGGCTGCCTCCCAAACATCTCTGATGCTCAGGTGAAGGCTGCCCTCTCCAAAGCAAAAAACACTGCTTCCATGGGACCAGATGGCATCCCAGGTTGCGTGAAAAGTATAATCCAAGGCAGCGAAGAGCAGCAAGAAACAGCGATGAAGCCAAAGGTAATCTCCACAAAAAGTTTATTCCAACACACAACATAAATTTCTCCAAGTATTCATCGCTGTTTCTTGCTGCTCTTCGCTGCCTTGGATTATACTTTTCACTTGGTCTTGGTTTCAAGCTTTTTGCTGTGTTCTTGATCCCAGGTTGCGTCCTACATGAACTCCAAGAGGAAGTAATCCCTCAAATAAAACAGCTATACAACCTCAGCCTCACTACAGGATATGTGCCCACAGAATGGTGTGCAGCAACAGTGGTCCCACTCCACAAAGGTGGAGCCTCTACGGACCCTGGAAACTATCGCCCCATAAGCCTGACTAGCTTAGTCTGCAAGGCTATGGAGAGGATCATCATGGAGCTCATAAACAAAGACATTGGGGACCTACAGACACTAGATCCTACCCAGTTCGGCTTTGTCAAGGGCAGATCCTGCCTTTTGAACCTGGTTGACTTCTTCAAAACAGTCATCAAAGCCATAGATGAAGGGAAGGTAGTCCACACAGCCTATCTGGACCTTGCAAAGGCATTTGACACAATACCTCACTCGTGCATCATAGATAAGCTATCCAGCTTAAATATAAACCCCTATGTCACAAGATGGGTCACAAACTGGCTCAAAGACAGAACCCACAGAGTGAGAGTTGCTGGAGCCATGTCAGACTCGAAACCGGTCACAAGTGGCGTCCCACAGGGTTCTGTCCTGGGACCACTCTTGTTCGGTATATACTTTTCCGAGGTACAGGCAAACGTGGGAGGACTATGGCTCACCAAGTTCGCAGATGACTGCAAACTGGGTGCCATAATCAACTCTTCAGCTGACACAAACATCCTTCAAAAAGGTCTCACAGAGACAGATAACTGGTGCCAGCGCCATGGTTTAAAGCTAAATGCCAAAAAATGTATAGTCATACCCTTTGGCAAAAACAATGTGCCCACAAATTACCACATAGGCAGAAACCCATTAAGTACAGAGAAAGTTATTAGGGACCTGGGGACCCAAGTTGATAGCAATCTCTCCTTTGAAAACCACACTGCCAAAGTGGTTAGAAAGACCTTCTACATAGCCCACCTCATCACGAAGGGTTTCACATCTAGATCAAGAGAGGTAATCGTGCCCCTTTATTCATCCCTCATCAGGCCCATCATAGAATACAATGCCCCTTTTGGGATGTACCTTACCCGACACCTGCAGCAATTAGAAAGACCCCAAAAGTATCTCACCAAGAGGATCAAGGGTCTCAAACAGATGCCATATGCTGCTCGGTTAAAAACTCCAGCTCTACTCAGTTGCATACCGCCTACTTAGAGGCAATCTATGCCTGACATACAAAGCTATGTCAAATCCAGAATTAATGGACATGCTCCACCTCAGTAAATCTAAATCCCTTAGAGCCACATGCTTGAGGGACTTGAACCTCAGCACAGAAATAAATAGAACTTGCTGGAGGGACAGGTTCATAACCCAGAGGCTCCCTTTGCTCTGGAATAGAATTCCAGTTCATGTGAGGCAGAGCACCTCATTGAATCTCTTCAAGAAGAATCTCGATAGGCGGATGGGGGATCGTAGGTTTGTCCCAGGGATTACTCCCGTGTCACTATTAGACAGAGGCACAGTAAACTAAACCTTAAAAAGGGCACAGTATACTCAAATCAAGGGGTGGCGTAAGCCATACAGAATCAGGCTAGGCTTATAATTGCCCCAGGGCAGATAGTCTAGTATGAACCTATGAACCTAATTCTACCTTCCTTTCCATTCTCAATCACCATGCTCCAGCCAGATCTATTAGAATTAAGGCCAATTCTGCCCCATGGCTATCCAATGAAACCAAACATAAAATTAATCTCAGAAATAAATATTGGGCCAAATGGAGAATGACTAAAAACCCTGTTGACCAGCAAACCTTTAGACAACTTAGAAATGACACTAAGAGTAATAAAACAGTGGCCTAATGGTTAAAGTGTTTGCCTTACAAACACAAAGTTCAGGGTTTGAGTCTCGCAAGGGATAATTGGCTTGGCTTAAAATGGCTTACAAGGGCAGTTAGCTTAGTACTAATCTATGAACCTATGAACCTATATACTTTCTGATAAAAAAGATACTACTTACAATTTCAACAACCTAATCACAACAACCCACAAAAATTCTGGGCTAGCATTAAGCAGTTACTCCACCCAGGTCAATCCACTACACCAAACCCTCAAAATACAGACCAGAAAAACCCTATTCATACAACTAATACCTTCTTTACAGATGCTATCCAAACACTAGCTAGTCAACTATCACCTAATACTTCACACTACCTTCTTACACCTCAACCCCACCCCCTCCTTTTCAGTTCAAAACAGTTACAGCCAAACTTATTCAAAACCTTTTGAATAAACTGAAACCATTCTCTCCTTCTGCAGACCAACTGCCTTCTGAAATTCTACAGTTATCATCCAATGCCTGCCTTATTTCCATATTGATAAATAGAACTATAAGCGATGGTCACATCCCCACCTTATGGAAAGTCTCCCATGTTATCCCCATGCATAAAAGTGGACACTCCATTGAGCTATCAAACTATCGCCCTATTGCCCTACTCTCTCCGTTAGCTAAGATTATGGAGAAATGTATCCACAGGCAATTACTCCACCACTTAATTGAAAACAATTTACTTTCCAACTGTCAACATGGTTTCAGACCCTCACACAGCACTACCACTGCCCTCCTATCCTTTACTGATTACATTAACAATCAATGAAACCTAAATAATCTTTCTTCTGCTCTATTTATCGACCTGTCTAAAGCATTTGACATGGTAAGCCACCAGATTCTCATAAACATACTAAAATCTCTGTCATTAGACCCACTTTCCATAAAATGGTTCTAATCCTACCTTGACAAACAACAGCAAGCAGTACTATGGCATAACACTCTATCCACCCATCTACCCGTTACCTTAGGTATCCCCAGGGGTCCATACTTGGAACTCTCCTCTTCTCCATATTTATAAATGACCTTCATCTAGCTATCCCCCAAGCCACTTGCATACAATATGCTGACAACTCCACACTACTATGCTCAGCTACATCCTCCCAAGACCTTCACTGTCTCACCCAGAAGGTATTCAATATAGTTGAACAATAGTTCACTCAGCGTTGCCTTCTTCTGAACCCAAAGAAAACCAAACTCCTCCTCTTCACTCCTACTCAAAAGTCCTCTACTCTTCATTTCTCTGTGACATCCACCAATGGTACCATAATATCTCCAGACTCTACCACCAAACTTCTAGGTGTCACCATTGACAGTAATCTGAACTTCGACATCCATATCAACAATACTATAAAGACCGTCAACAAAAAAATTGGCACTCTCTATAGGATTAAACCCTTCCTTTCTCCTACTGCCAAAACTACTATAGCTCACACTCATTTGATCTCAACACTCCTTTACACTTCTCCTATTTTTACTAATCTATCCAAGACTACCTTCAGCAAATTGGAATCGTCCTATAATAACATTGCAAGATTTGCAACAGGAAACCCTTTTAGAACACACCATTGTATAAATCTAAATCAGCTAGGATGGTTAGAACTACAACACCTAATTAAATTTCACCAACTAACCATTGCCCACAACATTCTTTACAAACCTTCTAATACTCCTAGTTTATCTAGCCTTATCACCCCCTATAAAAATCTGAAGTCTCTACTCTCTTCACACAAACTTCTTGTACACACCTCCAATTCTAATAACAGGGCTGGGGATACTCTCTTCACTTATACTGTAGGTAAATCATGGAATCTTCTCCCTAATGACCTTTCTTCACTTATATCCTTATCACTCTTCAAAAACAGACTTAAACTTTACCTCAAATCATACTGGCTATGCCCCTGTACCAAACCAGACGAGTCATCTATCTCTTTATACTTGACCTTGCCTATCCTGTGCTTACTATCCACTGTTACATCTTCCTTCTTACTATACTTCTCTCATGTCTCCCTATTGTACACCATTTCTCTTCTCTTTACATACCTTTTTTTTCAAGTAAATTCTTAGCAGCATCACTTCTCAGCTAACTTCCTTTCTCTACTATTGTCTTTACCTGTACTCAGTCCCTGTACCTTTCTTTTTGCTTCCTTTCTCTCCTATTTCTTTACCTGTACTCAGTCCCTGTACCTTTCTTTTTGCTTCCTTTCTCTACTATTGCCTTTACCTGTACTCAGTCCCTGTACCTTTCTTTTTGCTTCCTTTCTCTACTATTGTCTTTACCTGTACTCAGTCCCTGTACCTTTCTTTTTGCTTCCTTTCTCTACTATTGCCTTTACCTGTACTCAGTCCCTGTACCTTTCTTTTTGCTTCCTTTCTCTACTATTGCCTTTACCTGTACTCAGTCCCTGTACCTTTCTTTTTGCTTCCTTTCTCTCCTATTGTCTTTACCTGTACTCAGTCCCTGTACCTTTCTTTTTGCTTCCTTTCTCTACTATTGTCTTTACCTGTACTCAGTCCCTGTACCTTTCTTTTTGCTTCCTTTCTCTACTATTGTCTTTACCTGTACTCAGTCCCTGTACCTTTCTTTTTGCTTCCTTTCTCTCCTATTTCTTTACCTGTACTCAGTCCCTGTACCTTTCTTTTTGCTTCCTTTCTCTACTATTGCCTTCACCTGCACTCAGTCCCTGTACCTTTCTTTTTGCTTCCTTTCTCTCCTATTGTCTTTACCTGTACTCAGTCCCTGTACCTTTCTTTTTGCTTCCTTTCTCTACTATTGTCTTTACCTGTACTCAGTCCCTGTACCTTTCTTTTTGCTTCCTTTCTCTACTATTGCCTTTACCTGTACTCAGTCCCTGTACCTTTCTTTTTGCTTCCTTTCTCTCCTATTTCTTTACCTGTACTCAGTCCCTGTACCTTTCTTTTTGCTTCCTTTCTCTACTATTGCCTTTACCTGTACTCAGTCCCTGTACCTTTCTTTTTGCTTCCTTTCTCTCCTATTGTCTTTACCTGTACTCAGTCCCTGTACCTTTCTTTTTGCTTCCTTTCTCTCCTATTTCTTTACCTGTACTCAGTCCCTGTACCTTTGTTTTTACTTCCTTTCTCTACTATTGTCTTTACCTGTACTCAGTCCCTGTACCTTTCTTTTTGCTTCCTTTCTCTCCTATTTCTTTACCTGTACTCAGTCCCTGTACCTTTCTTTTTGCTTCCTTTCTCTCCTATTGCCTTTACCTGTACTCAGTCCCTGTACCTTTCTTTTGCTTCCTTTCTCTCCTATTTCTTTACCTGTACTCAGTCCCTGTACCTTTCTTTTTGCTTCCTTTCTCTACTATTGTCTTTACCTGTACTCAGTCCCTGTACCTTTCTTTTTGCTTCCTTTCTCTCCTATTGCCTTTACCTGTACTCAGTCCCTGTACCTTTCTTTTTGCTTCCTTTCTCTACTATTGTCTTTACCTGTACTCAGTCCCTGTACCTTTCTTTTTGCTTCCTTTCTCTACTATTGCCTTTACCTGTACTCAGTCCCTGTACCTTTCTTTTTGCTTCCTTTCTCTACTATTGCCTTTACCTGTACTCAGTCCCTGTACCTTTCTTTTACTTCCTTTCTCTACTATTGTCTTTACCTGTACTCAGTCCCTGTACCTTTCTTTTTGCTTCCTTTCTCTCCTATTTCTTTACCTGTACTCAGTCCCTGTACCTTTCTTTTTGCTTCCTTTCTCTACTATTGCCTTCACCTGCACTCAGTCCCTGTACCTTTCTTTTTGCTTCCTTTCTCTACTATTGTCTTTACCTGTACTCAGTCCCTGTACCTTTCTTTTTGCTTCCTTTCTCTCCTATTTCTTTACCTGTACTCAGTCCCTGTACCTTTCTTTTTGCTTCCTTTCTCTACTATTGTCTTTACCTGTACTCAGTCCCTGTACCTTTCTTTTTGCTTCCTTTCTCTACTATTGTCTTTACCTGTACTCAGTCCCTGTACCTTTCTTTTTGCTTCCTTTCTCTACTATTGTCTTTACCTGTACTCAGTCCCTGTACCTTTCTTTTTGCTTCCTTTCTCTCCTATTTCTTTACCTGTACTCAGTCCCTGTACCTTTCTTTTTGCTTCCTTTCTCTACTATTGTCTTTACCTGTACTCAGTCCCTGTACCTTTCTTTTTGCTTCCTTTCTCTCCTATTGCCTTTACCTGTACTCAGTCCCTGTACCTTTCTTTTTGCTTCCTTTCTCTACTGTTGTCTTTACCTGTACTCAGTCCCTGTACCTTTCTTTTTGCTTCCTTTCTCTCCTATTGCCTTTACCTGTACTCAGTCCCTGTACCTTTTTTTTTGCTTCCTTTCTCTCCTATTGTCTTTACCTGTACTCAGTCCCTGTACCTTTCTTTTTGCTTCCTTTCTCTCCTATTGCCTTTACCTGTACTCAGTCCCTGTATCTTTCTTTTTGCTTCCTTACTCTACTACTGTCTTTACCTGTACTCAGTCCCTGTACCTTTCTTTTTGCTTCCTTTCTCTCTATTGTCTTTACCTGTACTCAGTCCCTGTATCTTTCTTTTTGCTTCCTTTCTCTACTATTGCCTTTACCTGTACTCAGTCCCTGTACCTTTCTTTTTGCTTCCTTTCTCTCCTATTGTCTTTACCTGTACTCAGTCCCTGTACCTTTCTTTTTGCTTCCTTTCTCTCCTATTGTCTTTACCTGTACTCAGTCCCTGTACCTTTCTTTTTGCACTGTTTATGACTCTTGTCCTCTTTTCACACCCTGTGCTAACCTCTATGCTTTACTGCACATGTTACCATTGCTTGGTAATTTTTATTATATTTTTACTATATTTGCTATTTTTTTCTTAAAAATGTTTGCATTTTGTTGTTTGTTATTTGTAATTGTATTTTATTCATGTCTTGGAGCTTATCTCCCTGGGCCTCTACTGAAAATGGACATGATTCCAGTTAGACTAGCCCGATCAACAAATGTACAATAAAAATTAAAAAAAAAATAGCTGCGTACTTTATATGTTGTGGAAGGGGTATAAATATAAGTGTACTTCATATGATGTTTAAGGGGTATAAGTAGCTGTGTATTTTATATGTTGTGTAACAGGTATAAGTAGCTGTGTCCTTCATATGTTGTGTAAGGGGTATAATTAGCTGCATACTTTATATGTTGCGTAAAAGGTATAAGTAGCTGTGTCCTTCATATGTTGTGTAAGGGTATAAATGGCTGTGTACTTTATATGTTGTGTAAGTGGTATAAGTAGCTGTGTCCTTTATATGTTGTATAAGTAATTGTGTACTTTACATGTTGTGGAAGGGGTATAAGGAACTGTGTACTTTATATGTTGTTGAAGGGGTAAAAGTACTTGTGTACTTTACATGTTGTGGAAGGGGTATAAGGAACTGTGTACTTTATATGTTGTGGAAGGGGTATAAGTAAAAGTGTACTTCATATGATGTTTAAGGGGTATAAGTAGCTGTGTATTTTATATGTTGTGTAAAAGGTATAAGTAGCTGTGTCCTTCATATGTTTTGTAAGGAGTATAATAAGCTGTGTACTTTATATGTTGTGTAAGGGGTATAAATGGCTGTGTACTTTATATGTTGTGTAAGTGGTATAAGTAGCTGTGTCCTTTATATGTTGTATAAGTAATTGTGTACTTTACATGTTGTGGAAGGGGTATAAGGAACTGTGTACTTTATATGTTGTTGAAGGGGTAAAAGTACTTGTGTGCTTTATATGTTGTGGAAAGGGTATAAGTAGTTGTGTACTTCATATGTTGTGTCAGGGGTATAATGTTGTAATG
>NC_056729.1:235570773-235588164 GCF_019279795.1 Protopterus annectens | reverse complement strand
AAAGTTTTTCCTTGGTTTTTTCAGTTCTTGTTATGCCCAGATTGCCCTTCCGGGTTTTACCCGTCAGTGTGCTAGGGGTATATAAGATGCAGCCGACGCCATTTTCTTCAGTTTTTCATGCCCCAGATGTCAGGTGCCCCCAAACAGGTAGGCAATACATATTGCTAATAAAACATACATAAAAAATAAAACCAAAAACATCAGTTACCAGCAAATACTCCACATAGGTAGTATCGGGTAGAAAGGTATGGATAAGTCCCAGCTAAGAAAGAGGGGATGGAGGGAGGTTAACCTGGACTGCAGCAGTGAATACACTCGACCATCTACATTTATGGTAGGTACAAAACTGTACTATGTTCATCGTGTTTCACTGCTGCAGTCATTGTACTTGGGTTGAATCCCAAAGCTGAGGTAGGGTGGTAGGTTCTGTAGAGGATTTGGGGTGGCTATGAGGCCCTGCAGCACTGCAGTGGCAAAGCCAGCTCTGGATTTAGAATAAAAAGGCAGGTAACAATGTTTGGTAAAGGTGTGCACTGAACTCCAAGTTGCAACTTCCAAGATATCTTTGGTAAGTACTCCTCTAAGGTAGGCAGTTGAAGTGGCTGTTGCCCTGGTGGAATGTGGCCTAATGTTGCTAGGTACAGTTTTCCCATGCTGTGTGTAGCAGGACCAGATACAGTGTCCTATCCATTTTGAAATGGTCTGCTTTGAAATAGCCTTTCCCTGTGATCCTGCAACATATGCTACAAACAATTGCTCAGTTTTCCTGAAAGCTTTTGTTTTGTCCAAGTAGAAACGTAACTGTCTGTGTATGTCTAATGAATGCAGGAGTCTCTCCCCTTTATTCTGGGAATTTGGATAAAAAGTTGGCAAGTGAATAGTTTGGTTAAGGCCCACACTGGATACCACCTTTGGCATAAATGAAGGGTTTGTTCTTAGAGAAACCCTGTCTTGGTGAAAAATGATAAAAGGCTCCACTGTCATTAGTGCCTGTAACTCTGAGACTCTTCGTACTGAGGTTATTGTCAGATGCAGAGCAGTTTTCCATTACACATATTTTAATTCTGCTGCATTTGCTTGCTCAAAAGGAGGTAAAGTTAGTTTTTCCAAGATGAAATTGAGGTCCCAAGTTGGTGTCGGTGCTCTCTGGGGTGGTCTTATGTTTTTAGCCCCTCTGAGGTACTGCTTTAGCAATGGATGAGAGAAAATAGGAGGATCTGTGTTGTAATGAGCCGAGATGGCAGAGGCGTGTATCTTAATGGATGAAAAGGATAGGCCTTTGTCCAGCATCTCAGTTAAATATTGTAATATCTGAGGAATATTTGAGACAAGAGGGTCAAAGCTTTGAGCCTGGTTCCAGGCACAGAATCTCTTCCACTTTTCTGAATAGGATTTCCTGGTGCTAGGCCTCCTGGCCTCCAAAATGATATCCATAACAGCTTTAGAGAAATGTGTTGTCTGCTTGACTAAGGAATCTGCCATGCAGCCAGGTTTAAGGTTTTGAGTTGGCTGTGCAGGATCTGATTGTTTTGTTGAGTCAGAAGATGTGGAATTTGAGGTGAAATCCATGGTGGACCTTGAGCTAAGTTCTTCAAGATTGGGTACCAATGCTGGTGTGGCCAGTCTGGGGCAATCAGGATAATTTTTGGCTTTTCTTGTCTGGCTTTTAGGAGTACCTTTGAAAGGAGAGGCAGTGGTTTGAAGGCATACACTTGTAGGCTTTTCCAGCTGAACGAGAGGGCATCCACTTTCCATGCTTGTGTGAGGTAAGTCCTTGTGCAGAATTTCTGTAGTTGGCAATTCATTGGGGAGGCAAAAAGATCTATGTCTGGGCTCCCCCATTTTTGTGTTATCATGCTGAATACTTGTGGATTTAATTTCCACTCGTGAGGATCCATGATGTTTCTGCTTAAGTCGTCTGCCAGAGTATTTTTCTTTCCTGGCAGGAATTGTGCTTGCAGATGAACTTGATAGGTTATAGCTGTGTTCCACAAGGTCATGGCTTGTCTGCAGAGGGGATAAGAATGAGTGCCCCCTTGCTTGTTTATGTACCATATAACTGTGGTGTTGTCTGTCTTTAGTAATAGTTGTCCTGGATGCAGAAGGTCCTTGAAAGCTGTTAGGGCATTTTGTACAGCTAGCATCTCTTTTTGGTTGATGTGAAGATGCATTTGGTCTGCGGCCCACTTGCCCTGAATACATTTTCCTGCCATGTGTCCTCCCCAGGCGTAATCCGAGGCATCTGTTGTTAGTGTCTGCTGGCTGTGGGTAGAGTGAAAGGCTGACCCTTTTTGAGGTGACATGCCTGTGCTCACCATCGAAACTCCTGTTGTAGGCAGGGAATAAGTGGTATTACTGCTTCCAAACTGTGACAGTGTTGAGTCCAAACACTTTTTAGGTACCATTGTAATTTCCTCATATGCAGTCTGGCATATGGTATTAGTAGTATGCTGGATGCCATGAACCTCAAGGCCTGCAGTTTTTTTCTTGCATGGAGTTGGGTTTTTTTTGCCATCAACTAAAAATACTGAGTCAGTTGTCCTTGCTTGTCTGGCATGAGATAAGCCATCTGGGCCATTGTATTTAAGCTGGCACCCAGGAATATTATCTCTTGTGAGGGCACTAGTTTTGACTTCTTTTCATTTACTGTGTACTCTAGGCAAATTAGCAATCTTTTTACAAATGCCAGATGCTTTAGAAGAATGTCCTTGCTTTCTGCTTCAGTAAGGCAGTCATCCAAGTATGGATATATTTGAATTCCTTTTTGTCTGCAAAATGCAATTACTGGTGCCAGGCATTTTGTGAAGACCCTTGGCGCAGTAGATAAGCCAAAGGGTAGTGCAGAGAATTGGTAATGCATTGAACCAGCTATGAATCTGAGGTATCTTCTGCAATTTTGTCTGATAGGGACATGCAAGTATGCCTCTTTGAGGTCCAAAGTAACAAGCCAAGCCTTCTTGCCCAGCATGGGAAGAAGCTGCTGAAGTGTGAACATTTTGAATTTCAGAACATGCAGGTAAATATTTAGAGTAGAAAGGTCCAGTATGGGTCTCCAGGCGTTGTCCTTTCTGGGGACCAGGAAAAGTCTTGAGTAAAATCCTTGTCCTTGTTCCTGTTGTGGTACTTTTTAAATAGCTCTCATGTCCATGAGGGCTGCAATTTGTTTTTGTGCCTCGGCCCATTGATATTGTGGCAGGTCTGGCATTCCTTTTAGCCTTGGTAGAGTGTGAAAGTGGAACCTGTAACCTTGAGACACAATATTCAGAACCCATTTGTCTTGGGTGATTATATGCCAATTTTGTGAAAAAAGTGCTAGTTTAACCCCTAAGGGAGCTGCCAAAAGGTAAGTGCTTGGCATTTGAAGGGGGAAGTCATTGAGACTGTTTCCTATAAGGTTGTGACTTGTCTTCCCCTCCTTTTGGGGTTGAAGCACCCCACTGTTGTGGTCTGTAAGAGCCTTGGGCTGAGATCTGCCTCTTGGGCGTCTGTATCTGCCTCTTTGTGGTCTGTCTGACACTGGAAGGGACCAATTTTTTGAAGGCCAATTTCTGCTAAATCGAGGTGGCTGTACCTGTAAGAAAACCTTCACTGTTTGCATAGATTTTGCCTTATCCTCCATTTTCTTTAATACCTCTTCTGCCTTAACACCAAATAAAATATCCTGCTGTAAATGTGCATCCAATAATTTTGCCTTAACATGATCAGATAAACCTTGTTCTTTTAACCAAGCATGCCTTCAAATCACAGATCATGTAACTGCTGCTCTACAGGAAGCTTCTAATGAATCAAAACCACATTGCAGAGTATGTTTTCCCACTTGTTCAGCTGCATGCAATAAATCCTGCATTTCCTTATAGTCAGGATGTTCTGAACTTGTAAGCATTTTCTGTTTTAACAGAGACATTAAATATTGTTGGTATTTAAGCATGTGAAACTGGCAATTTAAAGCTCTCACTGCTAAAGTTTCAGAGGTGTAAACTTTCTTCCCCCATCTGTCTAATGCTCTAGAATCCCTGTCAGAGGAAACTGAATTTTTAGCCGTGGAAGTCTTTACCCCTTTGGGACCCTGGGAAATAGTTTCTGGGTCAGCAACAGGTTTTTTATAAAGAAATTTGTGAGAGTCAGGGACTCTGTAGTACCTGTCTGGCTTGACTGGAGCAGGGGGCAAAGAATCAGGATTTAAACTGGATTCAGAGAACACATCATCCACAATATCTAACACTGGCGGAATAGCAAGGGGCCTATGCTGAGGCAACAACAGAAAGTCTCTGAGCCTTTTCTTGGATTCTGAGTAATCCTGGCCATCCCAGTGGAAATGCTCCCTCATGGTATGTAAAGTTCCCCCACAAGAGTAATCCTCAGGAGGAGACGCTGAAGGAATTGATTCTTCAGCATCAGAGTCCTCATAGAGGTTAAAGAGTATCCCTGGTCTGAAGAGGAATCAGAAGAAATGGAAACCTGGTCAGAGGAATCATAGTCTGTATCCTGCCTAGGCCTTTTATCAGAAGGGGTATGGGAACCCCTGATCAGAGTAATTAAGTCTTCGGCCATTTTGAGCATCCATTTTTTAGGCATGGAGGCCTGTCCAGGTGAATGCTGTACTTGCTTCTTTGTCTTTAATGGAGTTTTAGACTTTGCTGTAGTTTTGATGGTAAGCTGTGAAGGTCTGAAAACACCCTCAGAAGCTGATGCCTGCTCAGCGGCTCCAGACCCATCTAAGGGGTTAGTTTCCGTAGGCCCAATACCTTGAGTATCCAGAAGCCTAGACATCTCTACATGGGAGTCGGAGGCGGCCTGTGGCTCTGAGGTAGCGGGTGTAAGGGGCTGTGTAAGTGCCTCACTGAGAACCGGTGAACTGGCGACTGGCCTAGAAGAGGCTTCATCGTCAGTTTTGGGCCTTGGATGCCTGTCCTTATCCTTGTCTTTGCATTTTTTGTGTATTCCGGTCATCAGTTGTTCTGACGGCATGGTATAATTGAACCTTCGGCCAAAGTAATGGCGAGCAAAGTCAAACCGATGTTTAATAGTGCGCTTGTTAAATCTAGCACAAAACCGACAGCTAGTGACGTCGTGGTATGGACCTAGGCATGGAATACAGTAAGAATGAAAATCCTTATGTGGTATTTGCTTCCCACAAGAAATACAATTATTAATTTTTACTGACATCGGTCTGAGGCAAGAAAAAGTTTCCCCAATGGGGTACTTAGCTTTATTGAAGACTTCGGTTCTGAAATTCGAATGGAAAATCTCAGGAGTCGGCCAACCAGCACTTGCGAACTGCTTTTGCTTCGGGCACCATGTGGCAAGAAAGACTGAAGAAAATGGCGTCGGCTGCATCTTATATACCCCTGGGCACTGACGTCAGGGAAGAAGCAGCAGCAACCGACGCCGGACCAAGACTTTGGAACTCTGGCCGACTGCGGGACTGCCTGATGGCAGGATAACCCAAGTGTAATGACTGCAGCAGTGAAACACAATGAACATCACCAGACACCAGGGATACTCTTTATATTGTGGCTTTAAGGCACTTAAAAAGATTCAAGGCCTATTCCCTCAGCTTCACTTTGTTAGCTATGAGCACCTCCACTAATATTAGACCCCAGGGATTCTACTATATAAAACCTTAAAGTCTTTAAAAATAAAAATAAATAAATGAATAAATGGTGGGGAAAGCCTGGAACCATGCACAAAGAAATTAAATTGCCAATTAATAGTTTTAAACCTTTATATTAAATGAGAAGTTAGTGAAGTTGTGTATTTTATTTATTTATTTTTTTTTACATAATAAGAAGCAGGAAACTCTAATGTCTGGCATTATTCTTTGTTTGCAATGGTCCAGGTGTTTTAATGACAGGACAGTATAGAAAGCAACAGCAGAAGCTGTCTGGGAGGGGGGGGGGGAGCTTCTGTGCAAAGGTATTGGAAATAATAGATGACACCAAGGAGGCTTTTTTAAGTTATTGGGTAGACTCACTTAAAATGTTAATAGAGCAATATTAACATGCAATTTCTAAAAAAAAAAAAAAAAAAAGAGGAATCAAAATGTCTGCCATAACTGACTGACTGTAAGGCTCTATGGTATGTGATGAAATAAGAACACACATCAGGGACATTTTGTCATCTCAGGAACAGGAAAACAGGTATGTTTGTCAGTGTGTTTGAGTGTGTGTATGCGACGTGTGTGTGGGGTGGTGTTGAATGTGTGTATATGTGTGTGAAAGTGAAAGGAAGAGCCTGTGCCATCATGATGCAAGGGTTGCCAGTTTTGACTACCCAGGAAAGTGTTGTTTTGCACTCACAGCAATTACGGGCAATTCAGAGTCATGCAGGGTAGCTGATGATGAGGTCTTCCTCACTAAAGTAATCATGTTTTTAATCATAATTTCCCACCTCATGTAAACAGTTCCTTTTGGCCACAGCTCTTACTTCTAGTGGTGGGGTACATATCCAATGATCTAGCTGTGTTAATCAACCCCCTCCCAGGTTGTGATATCAGTTAAAATGATTGCAGCTTTGTTAGTGGGACACTTGGAAGTCATGAAAATTAAGTTTCTGTTTTCAAATCCATTTACACCTTGCTTTATAAAAAAGTTACAAGTGAAGCATTAAAGAGAAATTGAATCCATTGTTATGGAAAGTCAAAAACATTTTTTTCTCATCTCCACACAATAAAAAGTGCCTTCCTTTACTTTTCCACATGAAGTTATAAGTATATAAACTCCATTCCCAATATTATTTTGCTAAGACAATTCACCACCTTTTAGCATCAAGCCACCAAAGAATAAAATAATTTATAGCAGACAAACAAGGTCAAAATAACATTAAATAGGTTTTGGATTATCTAAGGCAAACAATCAATCTGTAGTTTTTCATTTTCTAATATTATTGTAAATAAAATAATGTATATTTTAAATAAATGAGCAGTGAGTCATAGTCATCATTAATCCCCTTCTGTCATGTCTTTTCTACAAGGGTTTGGGGTGTCACTTCCGATGTCACAACCTCTTGATTTGGTGCCATTCTCTTATCTTTTTTGTCAAATCTGACTGTAGTAGGTCTTCTTTTGTGCAACTGATCTATCTCCTGTCTGGACATCCTCATTTCCTGTTGCATTCTAACTGGCTCTCTCAGACCTTCTTCACCAGGGTATCTTCTGCTTTCCACTAATTTATTCTCCTTGACTTTGGCTGCCGATCAGATGCCTTCATTTCTTTGTCCAACTGTGTGTATCCTGCCATTCATCTCAGGGTCTTTATCTACAACGTCTAGTTCCCTCAGCTGTTCTCTCTTCACTGCGCAGGTTTCTGTGCCACACAGATGCTTTCATCTCATCACTGTTTTGTACGCCTTATTTTTCAGCTCCTTTGGCATCCTTATGATATGCACGTTCCCTTATACTTTATGTCAGTTGTCTACAGCACCTCTGATTCTAGCTTTGACCTTCTTATTCTATCTTCCCTTTTCCTCAACCACTCCCCCAAAGATGATTGAAATTGTCAATGTTTTTCCACTATTTTCCTTCTATCTTCATTTTTAGCATCTGATTTCCCCTATTTCCTGCATGACAACTATCTTTTTTGTACTCAGTTTCATCTCAAGTGCTTTCAGTTTTACATTCCAAGCTCCTATTAATTGTGGAAGTTCCTCCTCAACATTTGCTTGTAATACCACATTGTCTGCAAGTGGCAACTTTATTGATCTTCCTCCTGTGACTTCTTTGCTAATTTCATCCATCATCAGAATGAACGGCAGTGGGCTCAGATCTGAACCCTGACACATACCTAATCCCACTGGGAACTCATCTTTGTACATAGCCTGCACTTATTTTAACAATGTTCCTGGGTCTTTGAACCATCACAGGACTGTTTTCCGAGCATATTTGTTAGCAAACCAGTATTCCTTCATAACCACATCTGTCTTTTTTATCACCAGTATGTCTACACTCCTTCTTTCTTTTGATAACTTGCTGGACCTGTGCATTCTTCCACTAACTTCTCGTATGTAGTTTCTTTCCATGCTGATCCTGGATATGTATCTGTTCTATAGTCTTCACATGAGCTGTCTTTAGACATCGCCATTCTTCTTTAATATCTCCTATTTCTTTTTCTTCTTGAGGTCTCTATTTCCTTAAAGTTCTGTGCCGTCACTCAAATCAATTTCCAGGTCTTCAGCCTAGTATCTTTTGATGATAGAACATCATCTGACCACTGCTAAACCTCAAGTGGTTTACCTGTGGGCCTACATTTCCTAGGGATGACTTTGCAATTTCTGATTATACCCCAATATCCTTACTTTACTAGGAGAAAATCTACCAGCATTGCATGTTATATGTGACCTTGTGACTGTCTCTGTTGGTGAACCATGTGCTGGCCATAGTCAAGCCATTTGCTAAATGGAATGGTCTCTCCTTCTTTATTCCTGTTGGCCTATCCATAATGACCCTAGAAGTCATCATATCTTGTTGTCTCTGTCTTGATACAAGCATCCATGTCCTCCATGATCACACTAATTCATGTTTCCCTGCTTTATCTGCTAGCTTCTCCTGGAGGTGCTATCTGAACGTAATCGTTTCTTCTCTGTCACAAGCCTGCTGCTATCAGAGGTAAGATTAGGCTTGGTCTTCAAAAACTCTTAGCAGTGGCAAATACCCATGCCTATTGTTTGCAACATCAAATTACCTAGGGATAGTTTTTACAACTCAGAGTTGCTAGCTCTGATATGACACATGGTCACCACGGGTTATACTAACCTGGTTGGTGAAAACTTAATTTCTAGGTACCAAAGCACTGTGCTGTTACTCTGATGCTTACTGTGATGGATTTGAAGTCTTCTTAAGACACTCAGTCTTGCTGGCTGGATTCTGCTGAAATCAAAGTCTGGTTATAGTTGCATTCACAGTCTGTTGCTTACAGAAACTTGCAGAATATACACTGATGAGAGAATATACTTTGCAGCACCTGTCTTTAAGAGCAGTAACCAATAACTTTTATAATAAACCACACGTACTTCTGTTACAGCTTCAGAAAATGTTCTACTTTACGTCTCATATAGTGAAGATGATGTGAGAGATATAACATTTACCTCAGGACAAATGTGTCCCTACCAATACCCCTAACATAACTGGATTTAATACAGACTTTATATATATTTTTAGTTAAGCACTCCCTCTTGGTTTTGATGACGCAAATGCTGACACATCTGTTCTTGTGCAAATGATGATAAGTGCAGAAAAGCATATTTTTAAGGAAACGCCTTGTGAATAAACACGTCATGCTGTCCATTTTTAAAGAAAGCAGATTAGTTTTTTTCTGTTATATCCTGCCTTTTTTTACATTCTTGCCAAGTCTGTAAGAAGTCAGCTTTCTTGATGTGTGTGTAATACACTCATAAGCAAGTTCCTTATTTTTTTAAGCCGCAGTCATTTAGTATGGATGCTAATCACATATTACTAAACTCTGTTTCTACATTTAAGCACGCTTTATCTTATTCCTTATTTATGTTGCATATTTGTAGCAAAGTTACTTTCAACCTTAAACTTTGTTGAGCATAATCTTACAGTTGGTCAATACAACTTTTCCCTGAATAGGCACTTTCAAGAGGCTGGGTGCTACCCACCAACACATTTTTGGCATGCCTCTTAAGTTCAACTGTGTTGGGAGCATTTGAACACAGTACCTTCCCTCCCTAAAGTGGAAACAGAGATCATGTGGAATGAACCAATCTCAGACAGCAGGAAAAATGCAAACTTTTTACAAAAAAGTGACCAGAGGTCAATATTCAACTCAATATCTTGTGTCTGTGAGTTGAATGCCTTAGCTATTATGCCAATCATGCCTTCATAAACAAACTGCAAATTAATAAGAATTTATCTCCAGTTGTCCCAGTAGCACATAGGAATAAAGCCATTATTGTGCCCCAGAAAAGCATGTTCAACTAGTGACACATAAGTGGATAGATTTCATAGGGAATGAAAAGCTGACATCAGTTCATCCATCCTGGGGGAAGGGAGGCTACATAGATTTGCTGTAATAGCAGCATTAGGAGCTGGGGGAACTATTTTATGCAGTCAGTATGCTGCTTCATCAGGAGACTACTCATGTGCGGAAACAAGCATGCACCTCCTGTCAGCAACAATTGCAGAGCTCAGAGTACTGTCACAGGGTGGCTGTGGTAAGGTCACACTCCCCTGCAGCAGTATAATGTTGCATCAGTGTCATGGATCTTCCCATTGGCTCTAGATGTGGGTCAGGTTTAGCTCAGGGGATGCAAAGGTGGATCTAGAGGGCACAGTAAATGAGGACTGGGCTGGAGGCAACTGATGGTGAGTTGCAAGGAGGAGAAGCAATAGAAAAGAGTCTACAAAAAGTATGAAAGTCAGTAGAATACTGAAAATGGTTTTGTCACTGGTAATGTGAACAGAGTATTTATTTATCTAGTTAGTTGTATATGTATTTCCTATTTGGTTAATGGCTAAGTGGAATGGTCTGTTGACCCTTTTCAGCCAAGCATTACATCACTTTAACTTCCCTTTTATTTTATTAGAGGCATACCTTTGATGATCCTTTGCACAAAATGAATGCCAAGCAAACTTTCAAAGTCTTTATACTTAAAAGGCTGAACAATAAAATATTACTTTTTCTCACTGTTACTTGTCCTCCTCCTTAATGATACTTAAAATCCCTTATCCAAGTAGTCAATATCTGGAATAACAAGTTCAACACAGTAGACACATAACATTTTAGCATTTTGACATTATAGTTTTATTTACTTAGCTAATCCTGATGACACACAATGCATCATTATATCAGTAGAATTCAGCTGTCTGCTAGGGTATAAAACAAATACAAAAACTACAGTATGTACTAGCATTCATTAATCCTACCCATAACAGATCAGCATGTAGTGTGTTGTACAACAGATGAAACCACCTTAAAAAGGCCACTCCTTATGTAGAAAGCCTTACAACAAATTATGAAATAACTTCTTGTCAGATGAGTGATCAAATCGGAAAACAAAATGAAAAGTCTTATGTTATCTGGCCCATATATTAAGGAAGATACAAAAAATTGCCTGAGAACATTAATTTAACATCCATGTGTGACTACTCCATCACTGTATTCAAGAAAGAAATGGCTATTTCATCAACAATATGATGGATTTTATAGACACCAGAGGTATCCAAAGACTGATATGTCAGTAATCCCTAAAATAATTATTGATATTCTTACATTGACTTGGCAGTATCCTAAGCATATTCATTTTTGCACTCCAAGACTCTATTATTTGTTCTTTAGAAAATGTTTAATAACAGATATTTATCTTTTGTGGTGTCCATAATTCATAGTATTGGGTAAAGATTGTCTAGAATTTAAAAAGACAGTGGGATCCCTGGTTCACTCCTAAGTCTACAGTCAAATGTTGACTCCTTCTCTTAAGTTATGAAACATGTTTCCTAAACTCTACCAACACTGAATATTAGTGAGAACTAGCTGAAACATCAGTAATGCATTTACAATTATTTCTGAGCTCCTCATCTCTTTTTAGGATTTAGTCTGTAATACACTTTGATGATGGCAGATTAGATGATTCATTTCACACTCCTGTGCTGTTATCTGGACACTGACAGCACAAAGGAAGAAAGGCTTACCTTCAGAGCACTAATGTGTTGACTGCCTAGTTTTCTCTTCAGTAACACACACATCTTTGTTGCCTTAGAATATAGTTCTAGTGTTTGAGATAGTATGAAAACTATGATTTAGAATCCTGGAAGGAGGAATAGCAAATCCTTGTTTTTAATTTTATTTCATTAAGTACTTCTTCATGCTTTCAGGTTTCACTGGAGACTTAAGGCTTCTCTTTCATTTAAAATAAACTACATCTGTGCTGAAGCGGTCTTATCTTCCCCAGCCCATTTAATATAATTTAGTATATTCTTTGGCAGCATACACATTTTTTTTTATCAGAAGATCACATGGAGTTAGCTATATGATATATTTAGGTA
Source organism: Protopterus annectens (assembly GCF_019279795.1). Classification (NCBI taxonomy): domain Eukaryota; kingdom Metazoa; phylum Chordata; order Ceratodontiformes; family Protopteridae; genus Protopterus; species Protopterus annectens. The sequence goes on along the minus strand of NC_056729.1, from coordinate 235,576,163 downwards.
TTGTTCTTGGGCTCATGAATTGCTAACAACATTTGGCTGAGTCCATCCTATATCTGTATATATCAACATTTTTAGCCCATCTCTGAGGGTACAGTTATCCATTTTAATATCTCTTAACTTTAAATATGATATCTAGCTTATATTCAATGTTTATTTCTTAGAAACTGGCAAATATTCTCCATGTACTTTTTGGTAAAATGTGTCACCAAATCGGATTGATCTACTGAATAACACTTTTTGTAACCTAGATTCCACCCAATCCAGCACTTATTTTAAGGATCTGAACCAGGGCACACATCTGGTAACTGTTTTAAAATGTATTCAGAAATCATTATCTGTTCTTCAGCACCCATTTCAAACTTTTTTCTTGTCTAATTCATATCGACTTTTCTAGTTGTCTTTACTGTATGTGTTAATACAGCTTTGATAGATTGTTTACTTTTATCTCCATTTCTTTTCCCCTCAAACGTATTTATGTATACACTGATACGTGTCTGTCGGTCAGACATACTCCACTAACTGCAGATGTTAAAAACAGAAGCAAAAGCTCCTGAAAAGTAAGAACACTCAGCCAAAAATCTGGACATCTAATTATCATAAATTTTAAATGCTAAATAAGACATACCTCTTCTAGCTTCCACTAGAAATGTGGAATATGATTAGGAAACATGTTTAAAAAACAGTGACAAAACTGATGGAAAAATGTAAGCACATTTATCAAAGAGGCTGTGTAAAATCTGTAGACTTTAGTGAGGTGTATTGCAAAATTCTACCATACAAGGTAATTTATAGTTTACTTATGGAAAAGGGAGATATAAGATATGTGTCTTCTTTCTTTAAATTATTGGTGCCACTAGCATGTTGGTCATTTAGTGTAATCTTCTTTGTACCAGATTTCTTCAAAAATCAAGATTGTTGGGGGGGGGGGCAGAAAATTGTGTGCCTGGGTGAATCAAGCCTGAAAATTGAGGCATACCTATACAATTAAGTACATCACATGCAGGAATAAATCAGCCTGAAATTGTGTACACTCCCCCAAAATAGGGACAGTTGAAAGGTCTCTTATGAAATAAACAATAAAGCAACCATTTTTTTCCTGCATTAGCGAAATTTGTATTTCTTGTATTTAATAATGTATTAACTTTTTTTGCAAAGCTGATGTTAAAAAAATACATCTGATCCTTTAATGGAAAATCCAGGTCATATTAGTGTTACAACAGATTAGCAGCATACATCTTTTCTTTAGCTGATACACCACTTAAATATTTCTGGCTGCAATATACAAAATGTCAATCCTAAAGAAACAGACTCACATGTTGTGAGTCAAGTATATTTCAGCATGTCCATCATATAAATATCTTCTCAAGGTTTTCTGTTTGCTTTAATATTTGAAAAACTAACACCAGGCTAACTCACTTCTTCCCCCTATATCTCCTCTCACTACACTAACCTCTTCCTTCTAAACTAACCTACCAACAAATACTAGAAAGTCAATGAAACTGTGTACCTCTCTGTCTCTAGAACATTACTCACTCACCACAAGTCTATCACTAGGACTGTCCCACACCTATGTCACATCAACCAAACACACTCTTTGCTAATATGATTACTGTAAAGAAGATGTATGAAATTTGTTTATGACTGTAATCTCTAAATTTATCTACTGTAGTACTATATAGACAACTACATGCGCATGCCTAGGTACATTCATCTGCATGTTTCTCCTATAAGTAACCTATTGTATAATATATGTACACTTTCTATAATATGTGAACAGTGTATTAATTTGGAGCTTTTCTCCCTGGGCCTCCTATGAAAATGGGTTCGGTGACCCAGATGGACTATCCCAGTAAACAAATATCAAATAAATAAATAATAGAAAATAAATAAGAAGCAACTGGTCTGTTATTAGCCATTTCATTCCTATGGAAGTGTGTGTCATCTGTTAAATTCAGCTGTTCATTAACATCTGTAAATAAACATTTTCTCTGACCATGATAGGCTATATAGTTAACAAAATGTATTTGAGTGCAGAGAGATTATCCATAGCTATCTAAGCAATCTGGATTGGTAGCTGTACAGGCATTACTAACTCAAATACCATCAAAATTGAATAAAAAAGGACTTGTATATGCAATTATGAGATTAGTATACTGTCTGGCAGCTAATGTGTACACATGCATGTATCTGAGTGAGCGCAGTCAACATACTATGTTTTATTCTAATTGTTAATGTTCTAAAGTTAGACTATACCTCTGCATACTTAGTGCATTGCATTGATTTTTATACATGAGGTTTCTAAATATCAGAATAAAAATTATTTGTATATCCACCTGGAATACATCTTTAAAATCTACATTTTGTATTCCTAGCATGTTCAAAGGGTGATGTAGATGTGAGTACTTTGATAATAGGAATGGGGCACCTAACTGAGGACCCAATCATCAAATGGAAACTGATTGGCTTCTGCACACAGATTACCCCTGTTGCTGTGTAGTGCAATTGACTGTGCAGTTTACCCGGTAAGTTTCAACAAAAGGAAGTTGGTAGTATTACATACAACTAGATCTTAACACTTCTTTATTTTTGTATAGGAATTTACCTAAATTCAACATCATGATTCAGTAGTTATGGAAAAGACAGTATCTCTAAGATCTTCTGTAATACAGTGATATAGTGACTTAAGAAGGGGTCTCAACTCTGGTGTCACCATAAATGTTTCATTCATTCATTAATGTCTCATTACTTTACACTGATGACCTTATCTGAAATACAGCTAGTTCTTAAACAGACAATACTAATAAGAACATTCCCACAAAACTTTCTCCCAGTGATGCCATAAAGTGTAAACCAACTAAGTCAACACTAAAAATAAATACTGTAGCACAATCATTAAGCAGGGAAATTGGTTGTCAGTTACTGTTGTCTCTAACTTATTACTGTCAACATTTACCTTACAACTTTTGTGTGAGAAATATTTCTCCTATCAGTCCCTATATGAAACATAAACTGTGAAAAAATTGAAGAAAGACCAACAATACACTCATTCTTTGTAGACCTTCCTTTGTGCTTGCAATTGGAGAAAAGACTTTTAGCAAGACTGCCCTTATTGTTTTTAACAGTCTCTTTATGGTGAGGGATAAGCATTATTTCATGTTTGGTCCCGTTAGATCTCTCATCATCATATGATATGGTGGACAATGCTATCTCACGTAACCAATTATCCTGTTAGCAGAGTACTTGCAGTGCAGCCGTAGAATGTTTACCTCAGAAGGAGTTTTCTGGCATTAGTTAATTCATCTAGCATTCTATTCTCATAATTGTCAATTAACATTTTCAGCTGTTAAAAAGCTGTTTGTTGTCCAGAGTTTGATTCTTTCCTCCTTCCTTTGCCTTCTATTTGAGAAAGTCACCTACCCAGTCAGTCCTCTGGGACAATTAAGACATTGGGACAAACTCCTCTGTGGTCTTTGTGGTCACCTGGACTGCATTCTTTAGTAGCCTCCTCAATCAGATAGGTGACACCCCCCCCCCAAGAAGCAACTCAACCATTATGGAATTTGGCACCCTCATTGGCAATCAAATATCCATTGATCAGAATGTGATCACTGTTAGCAAATTCTGTTATACAGCCAGATTAACACCAAGGCATCTTCAGGATCCATGGAAGTCACTGACCTCCTAAAAGAACATAATATCCCCCTTGGAATGTACTCAGCTAAGTGTACTACCTAGCTTGAGAGATCACAGTGTTTCCTTACTAAAACAAAAAAAAGGGAATTTTATACTTGAGTTACTCTAACCACCATAAATTTCTCTCAATTGTTTTGTTTCCTACAGACTCCTGAGAGGACGTCAATGTCTCACTGCACAGCTCAGAGGATTTGGTTATTAGCAACCAATTAAATATCCACAAAACTAATATCACCCTAAAAACCAGTTCAGAAAGCCTAAACTTCCACCAAAACATAAATATAACTTTTTGGCTAAGCTATATTTTGCAAAGCTCAATTGGGTCTATATTATAATTGCGAAACTTTAATAGTTTGAATGCATAAACATTGAACTGTATGCATTGAACTATTAAACGATCAAACACCTATAAAAATATGTTTAGGACCAAAAAAAAAAAAAACGAACTAACTAAACCCTGCACCCCCCACAACCCTCGCTACTTAAATATACCAACTCCGAGATCGTGCTACAGTGTAGGAAAGGGAAATCTTCCCATTCTGCACCATACTCCTTTAAAGTGCGATCTCAGAGTTAGCATATTTAAGTAGCATGGGGTGTGGGGGGGGGGAGGTTGCAGTAGGCTTGTCCTTCTTCCTAAACACCCTTTACTTGTTTTTTTTTTTTTTACAGGGTCTACTAGAATTTCGATGGTTTAATGTTTCGATCACTAAAGTTCAATATTTAGTGATTCGAAGCATTAAAACTTCGAGATTCTAATATAGACCCACTCAGTTTACTGGAGCTGCTTAGAGTTTGGCGACCTTAGACAGAGATCTGTAATGAATCTAAACTGCAATCCAATGCATCCACTGAATTCAACTGAAAAATAAGTATATTTGAAGCCTGCATTGGACTTTGAGAACTGTATTTAACCAAATTGCTGCTTCATTTCTACTGTTTTTGCTGTTGGGACTGTTTTATTCTGCACATTGAATTTTCTGCGTCTAGACTGCTTGGTATCACTTGAGCACTAGAACCAGCCATCTTACATTAAGAAGGCCTCCCTGCACCATTGTAGCAGAAGTGTGTAGCTCAGAACGCATCTGGGTTGGTATTGCTCGAAAAAGGCTCAGTTTGGGGCTCTCCTATTGGTTAGTTTGTGTTACAACAGTTTAACTTCGCTTGTATTTAAGCCTCATGTTTGTGTGGAGCTGTGCACCATGCAATGAGGTTTATTGCTGTAACTCATATACCAAATGCCTAGAAAGACAATTTTCCCTAGATATCAGCTACTGTACCCTTCAAAACTCCCCTGCTGCACTGCGAGCAACTCAATTGCTCTAGAGAAGCATTGTCACAGTTTTTCAACCCTAGCCTTCTACAGAATAGACCACTTTGTTAATCCTAGAGCAAAACCTGGTCTAACTAGCCCATTTCCAACTAGTATTTATGGTATAAACCTGCCATAATAGACGCTCAGTTTCCCAACATTTCTTCAGCCATCTTTATTGACATGTGCATCCTGAGGTAATGTAGTAATTGCCTCTTGTATACTGACAACCACTTATTCCTAAAATAAACAAATACAATATCTGTGAAATGTATTTATGCTATGAATTTGGAATCAACTCTCAAGTATAAAAGCAAACCAGATATCAAACAGGTTGTCAGCACACATACTTTACCTCTTGCACATATAGCCACACTACTCCGAG
>NC_056729.1:235558273-235560773 GCF_019279795.1 Protopterus annectens | reverse complement strand
CAAGTACAAACCTATTGCACACAATGCAGAAAAAATAGAATCCACTACAAATAATAAAACACATGCACCAGTGTCTCAGCTAAGGCAACACACCTCAAAACCAAATGTCCTGATCATAGATGACTTCATAGTGAGATACAAACATGTCCCCCCTCATCAGGCTTGAGAAGGTCATGGTTAGCTGCCTGTCAGGTGCCAGGTGCCAGATCCATCAAATCATGAATGCACTCAAGTCTCTCAACAATAAGCACCATTATAACACTGTCATAGTCCATGCTGAGGTGAATAACTTGAGATGTACCACTCTGAACTATACGAAGACAGACATAGGTTCATAGGTTCATACTTGGCTATCTGCCCTAGGGCATTTATAAGCCTAGCCAGAGTTTATATGGCTTACACCACCCCATAGGATGAGAATACTACGCCCTTTTAGGGTTTAGTTTACTATGCCTCTGTCTAGTAGTGACACAGAGATGACCCCCGGGGTAAACCTACGATCTCCCATCCACTCGTCGAGATTTCTCTTGAATAGTCAGTGAGGGGCTCTGCCTAACATGGACTGGGATTCTGTTCCAGAGTGTAGGGAGCCTCTGGGTTATGAATCTGTCCCTCCAGCACGTTCTATTTATTTCTGTGTTGAGGTTTAAGTCACTTGTTCTCGTGGCTCTCATGGATTTGGATTTTCTAAGGTGGAGCATGTCCATTAATTCAGGATTGGACATGGCCTTGTACGTCAGGCACAGATCACCTCTGAGTAGGCGGTATGCGACTGAATAGAGCTGGAGTTTTATCAGTCGGGCAGTATATGACATATGTTTAAGACCCTTTATCCTCTTGGAGAGGAACTTTTGGAGTCTTTCCAACTGCTGCAGGTGTCGGGTGAGATACATCCCAAATGGGGCATTGTACTCAATCATTGGCCTGATAAGAGAAGAGTACAGGGGCACAATGACCTCTCTTGATCTAGATGTGAAACCCTTCATGATAAGGTGGGCAATATAGAAGGTCTTCCTAACCACTTTGGCAATGTGAGTGTCAAATGAGAGGTTACTGTCAACCTGGGTCCCTAGGTCCCTGATTACCTCTTCCGTACTTAATGGATTACCGCCTATGTGGTAATTTGTCGGTACCTTGTTTTTCCCAAAGGGTATGACTATACATTTTTTGGCATTCAGCTTAAGGCCATGGCTCTGGCACCAGTTATCCATTTCTATGAGGCCTCTCTGAAGGATGTTTGTGTCCGCTGGAGTATCAATTATGGCGCCCAGTTTGCAGTCATCTGCGAAGTTTGTCAGCCACAATCCTCCTATGTTTGCCTGTACCTCGGAAAAATAAATGCTGAACAAGAGGGGTCCCAGGACTGAGCCCTGTGGGACACCGCTTGTGACTGGCTTAGAGTCTGACATAGCTCCAGCAACTCTGACCCTGTGGGTTCTGTCCTTGAACCAGTTTGCAACCCATCTTGTGACATGTGAGTTTATATTTAAGCTGGTGAGTTTGTCTATGATGCCCGAGTGGGGTATTGTGTCAAAGGCTTTTGCAAGGTCAAGGTAGGCTGTGTGAACTGCCTTGCCCTCATCAATGGCCTTAGTGACTGTTTCAAAAAAGTCGACCAAGTTCAAAAGGCAGGATCTGACCTTGAGAAAGCCAAATTGGGTAGGATCCAATGTCTGTAGGTCCCCAATGTCTTTGTTTATGAGTTCCATAATGATCCTCTCCATAGCTTTGCAGACCAGGCTCGTCAAGCTTATGGGGCGGTAATTTCCAGGGTCCGTAGAAGCACCGCCTTTGTGAAGTGGGACCACTGTTGCCGTATGCCACTCTTTTGGTACGTATCCTGTAGTAAGGCTAAGATTAAACAGCAGCCTTATGTGTGGGTTTAGTTCCTCTTGGAGTTCATGTAGCACACAGCCCGGGACACCATCCGGTCCCATTGATGCTGTGTTTTTAGCTTTAGAGAGGGCGGCTCTCACCTGGGCATCTGAGATGTTAGGGAAGCTACACTCTGCTGGGATGGTTATGTCTCCTTTTGGGGGGAAGGAGGAGAAATTTGCACTGAACCTGTCTGCCAGAATGTTGGCAATGTCAGTGGGTTCAGTGTATTTTGTGTCATTTTGGACTAACTCTGAGCATATCTGGGAGTTTCCATCCAGGTGACATGACTGAACTTTCATATTATGTGTCCCAGGCAGGTATGTGCCTAGCCCTAAACAGCATTCTACCTTCACCCAGGGTGATGCCTCAATATAAACAAAAGATGATTGACTTCAACAATTGGCTTAGCTTCTGGTGTCTGTCCAAATAGATCCAGTATCTGTCAGCCTAGAAGACAGGGTTGACAGACCATGTTGCTTTTCCAGGAATAGTCTTCACCTATCACCTCTTTTTCAGTAGCTGGAAAAGGTACTTGCCTCTCCCATAGTGCCTTTTTAGGCAATGTCAAAACAATACAATTTCTGACATAAAGAATCTACTTGTGACAAGCTCAGAATTATGC
>NC_056729.1:235555101-235557773 GCF_019279795.1 Protopterus annectens | reverse complement strand
GGGACACGTGAATGAGATAAGCCTGTTCAGGCTTGCTCAGGGTTAAAAGTCAAACTGCTTAAAATGGGTAATATAATAATAATAATAATAATAATAATAATAGTAATAAGTTCACTGTCAATGGGAAAATTATGAAAATGGCTGAGTAAAACAGCACAGAAAGTAGATGTCTGTATGTAATGTGCTTTTATCAAAATGGAAATACAAAAAAGTGAATCAGGGGACCAGAAAATGGTATGCTTTTGAGAAGGCTGATATTTGGAGTGAGCTTTTGAAAGATGCTATTTGTCTTTGGAAGAATTTGGACTTTACTTAGGCCCTAATATTCCAGCACTGAAAGCAGAGTGTGCACAATTAGAACAACTAGAATATACATATTTCATTTATTTGTATTGTTTGTTCACTCATTTGTTACCCTGGGCTGTGGTATATTTTCATTAAAAAAACATGTACACTATCTGGGTAAGTTAATTGAGGAACTGCAGTATGGGGGAATCAATCCCAGGAATACAGAATGAAGGTCATTAATACCTCATACACTTAGATCTCTTTACTAAACTGTCAGATGCATTGGGTAATGTGGAATGTTCCAAATGGCAGACATGAATGGTGTACGGAAGATATAATTCAGTTTTACAGCACCAGGTAAAAGTAGGTTAAAGCCATCAAAATGTGAAACGTAGGTTCATAGGAACTTACTTGGCATGCATAAAAGGAGCCAAATAATGGGCTTAGCCCAACTTCCCTATAGCACTATCTGGTTTTAGAACTTGGCCAAAGTCACACAGAAGGCAAATGGAGGTTAAAGGAATTAAACCCAGGACTAAAGGAAAAGCTTGTTAGTAGATGACAGCTTTAATCTTCTGTGTTAACTGGAAAGTCAACAAACAGTGAATGCCTATTTTATGTTGTCTGTTGCTAAGACAGCCTTATAATTCAGTTAGAAAAAGGCCATTATAAAAGCAACATGAGCAAAGAAGAACACCTCAAATTCACACAGAAGTGCACATAGCTAATTAAACATAAGATACTACCAGTTATTAAATCAACCACATTCAAGGTGGAGGCAAGACTTCACCAGGGTGAGTCTTGTTCTCCCTCCTGTATATAGTTTTCATGAGCATACTTCAGGGTGCAAACAATGTTTAGGGAACATCCATTCTCAGGATATGAGGTCTGAGCCTTTGTTATATGTATGTGAGTTTGCCTTCTTCTTCTCACATAACTGCTATCTCCAGAGTCCACTGATGTGATTTGCTTGCTTGTTTGTGTCTTTCGGCTTTTCCTGGTTAGGGATCGCCACAGCGGAACTCCGGTCTGCTAATGATTGGCAGTTGATTTTTATGTACCAGCTTGCCAGGCCTGATGCACAACTTTCAACGAAGGTATGCCCATTCACGCATGCCTCCACACAGAAGATGCTCTAGCTGAGAATCGAACCGGACAGCGTCTTACTGTGAGGCGACAACACTACCACAGCACCACCACCGCAGCAAATGCGAATAAAACCAACAGGTGCAAATCAGTGTTCATGGCGCTTTCTCAGATGGACTGTTCTGTGCAGGTGTGGAAGAAGCAGATAAATTAAATATCTTGGGGTCTTGTGCATTAGTGAAAGTCGAGGAGATTGAGAGATTAACCAGTGGATGGGGCAATGACAGTTGTGCTGCAGGTTTTTTTCCATCCTGTAATGGTTAAACTACAGGTGAATTGCAGGCCACAGCTCTTCGATTACTGATCAGTCTGTGTTCACATCCTCGCTTATTATCAGGAGCCTTGGGTAGTAGCTGAAAGAATATCATTGCAGTACTTGTGGCAGAATTTATTTTCCTTTGCAGAGTAGGTGGGTTCACTCTTCTTGACAAACTGAGGAGCTTAACATTCTAGGAGCATCTCAGACAGCAACCACTGTTCCTTCATGTTGAGAGCAATTGGGGAGGATCCCCCTGGAGGTCTCCGAAAGGAAATGAAGAGACCCTGAAGCAGACCTCCAACTTGTTGGAGGGGTTTTATGTCTCATTTTGTCTGAAATTTTCCTGGGCACCACAAGATGGGTTTGAAACTTTTGAGGGGTTAGGGAAGTCTGGTCTACTGTAATCAACCTGCTACTAGTGACCAGCACCAGGATAATCAATTTTAAAAAATGAATGAATAAAATATCAGCTTCATGATGAAGACAGTTAAAAGAATGATTAAGACTCAGGTGACTAATGCTATGGGAGGGGCTTGCATAATGGAACAGCTGATGTGGGGAGAATGGGAATTAGCAGCTGCTGCCTTTCCAACCATTCCTAGACAGGTATGACAATGGATAATCCCCACTCCAAAAAATACAAACAAGAGTGACAGAGGTATAAAATGCATTGGACCTCTTCAGAATTAAAACACATACAAAGTTCTCAGTTTTTATAATTAATTCTAGTAATGTGACTAAAGCCATTCAAGTTGATAAATGTAAATGTGAAAAAGATACATATGGACAATCAGCAGAGGTTAGTAAAAGTGACAGATAGCACCTCAATTTGAAATATCTGTAAAAAACGCACACATTCCAGCAGGTATTAGAGTATCTGTGGAAATGTAGATGCTAGTGGGTTCTACATTTTGGGAGCTACAGTTAGTTTGGCTGCCACATGGATGGGTTAGGGCTTACCCAGAAATTCCCTCATGCA
>NC_056729.1:235542601-235552601 GCF_019279795.1 Protopterus annectens | reverse complement strand
ATTGACCCTTGCCAATCTTCTGACTTTGGATTTAACAAACAAATTAAAAATGCATTCTCTTTCAGATAAATGGGAAGAGTTATGTCAGGAAGGGCATCTGGGGTTAAACATTTCCTAAATGACATATGCGGGCAACAATACAGATTTCCCTACCAGATCAGTCGAGGCCTGGATTAACAACGACCGCCACCAGTACTGTTAGCCAACAGGGTGTTGGTGGAAATTGGGCTACTGTTGGCCAATGGACAAGGAGAAGAAGAGGTGGAAGGCATGGCTGATTGCAGAAAGAGAGGAGGAAGGTTAGGAGTGTGGTAGTGAGGGTAGGAACTTTGAATGTTGGCAGTATGACTGGTATAAGGAGAGAGTTATCTGATATGATGGAGAGAAGGAAGGCTGATATATTGTTCATGAAAAAGACCAGAAGGAAGGGGAGTAATGCCATGTGCATCGGAGGTGGGTTCAAATTGTTCTATCCTGGTGTGGATGGGAGTAGATGTGGTGTAGGGGTTATCCTGAAGGAACAGTATGCCAAGAGTGTTTTGGAGGTGAAAAGGATGCCAGAGTGATATTTATGAAGCTGGAAATTGATGGTGTGATGATGAAGTTTTTAGTGCATATGCTATGCAAGTCGGGTGTGCAATGGATGAGAAAGAAAACTTTTGGAGTGATGAAGCGGTGGTGAGTGTACTAAGGATGACAGAGTGGTGATTGGAGTGGATTTCACTGGCATGTTGGTGAAGGGAACAGAGGGGATGAGGAAGTGATGGGTAAGTATGGAGTTAAGGAGAGGAATGCAGAAGGTTAGATGGTAGTAGATTTTGTGAAAAGGATGGACATGGCTGTGGTGAATAAGTATTTTAAAAAGAGGGAGGAGCATAGAGTGAAGTACAAGAGTGGAGGAAGATGCACACAGGTGGATTATATCCCGTGTAGGAAGGTTAGTCTGAAGGAGACTGGAGACTGCAAAGTGGTGACAGGGGAAAGTATAGTTAGGCAGCATAGGATGGTGGTCTGTAGGATGATGCTGGTGATCAAGAAGAGGAGAAGGAGTATGAAGGCAGTGCCGAGGATCAAATGGTGGAAGTTGAAAAAGAATGATTGTGAGGTAGAGTTCAGGAAGAGTTAAGACAAGCACTGGGTGACAATGTAGAGTTGCTGAATAGCAGAGTATCTACAGCAGAGCTGGTAAGGGAGAAAGGTGCATGGTGTGACATTTGAACAGAGGAAGGAGGACAAGGAGACCTGGTGGTGGAATGAGAAAGTACAGGAGAGTATACAGAGAAAGAGGTTGGTGAAGAAGAAGTGGGATTGTCAGAGACATGAAAAAAGTAGACAGGAATATAAGGAGATGAGGTGCATGGCAAAGAGAGAGGTGGCGAAGGCTAAGGATAAGGCATATGAAGAGTTGTATGAAAGCTTGGAAACTAAGGAGGGAGAAAAGGACCTGTACCGATTGGCTAGACAGAGGGACTGAGCTGTGAAACATGTACAGCAGATTAGGGTGATAAAGGATAATGAGGAAACTGTACTCACAAGCAAGAAGAGTATGTAGAGCAGATGGAAAGAGTACTCTGAGGGGCTGATGTAGGAAGAGAATGAGAGGGAGAGAAGGTTGGATGATGTGTGGATAGTGAATTAGGAAGTGCAACGGATTTGCAAGGTGGAAGTAAGGGCAGCTATGAAGAGGATGAAGAATGAAAAGGCTGTTAGTCCAGATGGCATACCTGTGGAAGCATGGAGGTGTTTAGGAAAGATGGCAGTGAAGTTTTTAACCAGATTGTTTAATGAAATCTTGGAAAGTGAGAGGATGCCTGAGGAGCGGATAAGTGTTTTGCTACCAATTTTTAAGAATGAGAGTGATGGGCAGAGCTGTAGTAACTACAGAGGAATAAAATTGATCAAACATGGCATGAAGTTATGGGAAATAGTAATGGAAGCTAGATGAAGAAGGGAGGTGATGATTAGTGAGCATCAGTATGGTTTCATGCCGGGAAATGTTACTACAGATGTGATGTTTGCTCTGAGGGTGTTGATGGAGAAGTATAGTGAAGGTCAGAAGGAGTGCTTTGTGGACTTAGAAATCATATGACAGGATGCCTAGAGAGAAGTTGAGGTATTGTATGAGGAAGTTGGGAGTGGCAGAGAAGTATGTAAGACTGGTACTGGATATATACGAGGGTAGTGGAACAGTGGTGAGGTCTGCGGTAGGAGTGATGGATGTGTTCAATGTGGAGGTGGAACTACATCAAGGATCAGCTCTGAGCCCTTTCTTATTTTCAATATTAATGGACAGGTTGACAGATGAGATCAGACAGGAGTCCCTGCGGCTATAATGTTTGCGGATGACATTGTAACCTGTAGTCAAAGTAGGGAACAGGTTGAGGAGACCCTGGAGAGGTGGCGATATGCTCTAGAGAGGAGAGGAATGAAGCTTAGCAGAACTAAGACAGAATATATATGTGTGTGAATGAGAGGGAGGATAGAGGAATGGTGAGGATGTAGGGAGTAGAGCTGGCAAGGGTGTATGATTTTAAGTACTTGTGATCAACAGTCCAGAGTAATGGGGAGTGTGGAAGAGAGCTGAAGAACAGAGTACAGGCAGGGTTGAGTGGGAGGAGAAGAGTGTCAGGAGTGATTTGTGGCAGACGGGTACCAGTAAGATTGAAAGGGAAGGTCTACAAGAGGGCAGTGAGAACAGCTATGTTATATGGGTTGGAGATGGTGGCATTGATGAAAAGAGATGAGTAAGAGATGGATGTGGCAGAGTTAAAGATGTTAAGATTTGTATTGGGTGTGATGAGAATGGGCAGGATTAGGAATCAGTATATTAGAGGGTCAACTCAGATTGGATGGTTTCCAGAGAAAGCCAGAGAGGTGAGATTTATTTGGTTTGGACATGTGCTGGGGAGGGATGCTGGGTATATTGGGAAAAGGATGCTAAGGATGGAACTGCCAGGTAAAAGGAAAAGAGAAAGGCCTAAGATAAGGTTTATGAATGTGGTGAGAGAGGACATGCAGGTTGGTATGACAGAGCAAGATGCAGAGGACAGAGAGAAATGGAAACAGATGATTCATTGTGGTGACCCCTAATGGGAACAGTCGAAAGAAGAAGATTCTCTGTCACACACTTCAGCCTACATGAAATCCCAAAAAACTCACTAATCTGAAAAACACCATGATACAGACATATGGACAATGTTACCCTGAGCACATATAATGCATTAAATGCTAATAACACCTGAATATCCTTTAACACCAAACTTCAGGAGCTCTCTATCAGCATCCAACCATCCAATGACATAACTCTCACTCTCTCCCAGCCTTTAAGCAATCTCCAAACTAATCATTGCTTTGTGAAATCAACAATACCTGCTCACTTTGGAGGTGTATTAAACATGGCAAAATGAACACAAATTAATCCCACCAACTCTCCCAACTCCCAAACTTAGCTACCAAGCTTACTGTCTACTTCCTATCCTGCACAGGCAATTCTCCCAGAAAACTCCTAAAAGTCAACAAGGCAGCACTATCCATATTACTCCTGGAAGCCAAACAGGACTGCTGAATTAACTACCCTGCTATAATCCTCCAGTCTCCCAAACCTCCTTTGTGACTGATGTTGGTGACTTCAGTACTAAAGCCCAAAACTTATAACTGAGAAAGAGAAAACTATCAGCAAGGACATTCAGTCCACTTGGTCCATACCTAGTAGAAAAAGACAAATTCATTTTAAGGGAATGCAAGACTAACTTCCTTAATGATAACTAAACCATGTTAGCATTTCCTGACCTTTTTAACAAACCCTCCATCATTGCCAAATTATCAGAATGGAAAGCTACGTTTTAATAATTCAACCCCCTTTGCCAAACTGTAAAAACTACTTAAGCTGGCATCAAATCCATAAAGGTAATCTCTCTCTCTCGTGTATCTGACCAAATGTGAGGCCAAGGTGATGCAAATCCCTTACTTTTAAAGTAAGCCCCATGCCCACTAAACTGCATCAGTATAGAGATGAAAATCATTGAAGGATACCCAGTCCTCTTGCCAAATGGACATACCATTAAAACTCACCAAAATGTACTCCCCTAGACTTTGACACTGGAATTATGTGGTACTTTTTCTTGTGTCCACTCAATAGATTTGTTAAAGACCTGCTGATTGCCCTTTCTGGCTCTATTGCTCTACACAAAAAAAAAAAAAAAAATCAACAACCCCAGCAATTTCTAGTTTTTTGCCTGCTTAACATATTTCCAATTATTTTCTGCAGCTTATCCGTTTGTGTTCTGGCAGACAAAATAAACCTAAAGAAGCTTTTAATAATAATCCAAAAAGGTAATCACTTTTTGCAAGCCTCCCTGTTTCTTTTTTGGAAATGGCACCCCCAAATATGCACACAACACTAAAAGTTTCTTAACTCCCTTCATTACTACTTCCTTACCTGCTCCCACCAAGAAACAAACATCTAAGTAATAGACTGTCTTTGGAAAAGAAATGTTCTTCTCTCAAATCCTCTGCAAGATTGAACTAAACTTCTTAAATGCTGCATGGGCTACTGAAGAACCCATGGGCATGGCTTTGTCAAAATAAAATTTACCACAAAGGCACGTGTTAACACAGGACAATCCTCTTCCTTGATAAATAACAAATGAAAAGTTACTCAATGGCTAAGTTGGTATAACTGGTTTTACATCCTGTGTATTATCGGACTATCTCAAAGATTACTTGCATAAAATTAAACCCTCTTAGTAACAGCCTGCATATCATTGATGGAGCCTTCCTTTGTCCTGACAGAGTGCTCTTCAAACTATCTGGAGATATACAGAGCTAAGTATATTTTTCCGGCACTTCAGAGTTGTGTACTGTTAATTGTTGCTTGACTAATTTTATATCACTGCTGGCTGACTTCAGAGTTGTGCACTGTTATTATTGCTTCACTGTATAGTTTTTCAGATCTCTGCTGAAGGTGTTTTTCCCTCCTCCCCCTATTTCTCTGTGTCTTAAGTTGATATAACTGGTTTTACATCCTGTGTGTTATCTGACTATCTCAAGGATTACTTGCATAAAATTAGACCCTCTTAGTAACAGCCTGCATATCATTGCTGGAGCCTTCCTGTGTCCTAACAGAGTGCTCTTTAAACTATCTGGAGATATACCGAGCTAAGTATATTTTTCTGGCACTTCAGAGTTGTGTATTGTTAATTGTTGCTTGACTAATTTTATATCATTGCTGGCTGACTTTAGAGTTGTGCACTGTTATTTTTGCTTCACTGTATAGTTTTTCAGATCTCTGCTGAAGGGGTTGTTTTTCCCTTACCCACCTTCCCTATTCCTGTTTTGTTGTTTAAATTTGGAGGCTTTTGCAGTTGCCCGCCCCCACTGTAGATTTGATCTGGGACACTTCCCCCAGTCCCATCTCTTTACCTCATTCTACCTAATAGACTCCTGCACTTGTTTTTAGTCATTTTTAATTTAATTGCATTTTTTTAAACTGTTTGGTCTAACATTGCTACATACTCAGTTGTGTTAGCTTGCAGTGCATTTGAATTGTTTTTACTGCTGTTTTAGCTACTTTTCTCTATAAAAAAATTAAGCCTGTTTCCTACCTTTCCTGTAACTAGTGTAGTCCAGATTCAGATTTGCTGTATCCAGGACTGTATGTAAGCTTCTGAGCCCCCAAGCTTTCTGTGTTGGAGGGAAGCCTTCTAGCTTATCAGAGGAAGTGGTAAGCACTAGGTAACCTATTTACCACATAAGGAGTGGTTCATGTCCAGAAATTGTAGTTATTGGCCGTTTGGGCAGTTTTTCCATCTCTATCACCGTTCTGATTTAAACGCCCATATTTGCACTTGTTTCCCTCTTTCCTGTAACTAGTTTAGTGGGATACAGATTCTTAGTTTTAGCACTTGAATTTGCTTATTCGTGATCAGCATTTGTTCAGAACTTGTTGTAAGCACTAAATAAGCTACTAATTACTACAGCACTCAACCTTCCTCATTACCTAGAGGAAAACAGTTTTGGTACTCACTTTCCTCACTTGTTTAGAGAAAAACAGCTCTTGTAATCACTTTCCTCACTTATCTAGAGGAAAATAGTTTTTTATTCAAGCATGTCTAAGGGTCATCTCCCAGTGTTCTCTCCTGTCTATCTGATGAATCCAGGCATCTTGGGGCAATGTAGAAATTGCCTCATGTACACAGACAACCCTCTCCTCCTACCACCCAACACTACAACCTGTGAGAGATGCACTTATCTAGCCAAATTGGAGGTAAAGCTCTCTCCAGCCAAGACTGAACTTGACAGTCAAGAGAAGAAGGTAAACACTTGCACTACACCACACTCATCACATGTCTCACTAAATCTACACCACCAAAATACACACATAGAAACACAAAAACATTCATGGAGGCTCTCAATAATAATCTGCTCAAGCAACAGAGACCTCCAAAGCAGAAATGCAAGCAACCTCCACCACCCAACACAACCCACATTTCACATAACTCACAGACTCAGTGTGCCACTCAACCACAGCCAATAAGGCAAAACAACGTACCCAACACACTAGTCATAGTTGACTCTATAGTCAGGCACACTGATGTCCCACTCACCAGGCTAAATAAGGAGAAGGTTACTGACAGCTGCCTGTCGGGTGCCAGGATCTGCCACATAACCCATGCACTCAGGTCACTCTACAAGTACAACTATGACTCTGTCATTGTCCATGTTGGTGTGAACAACCTGAGATGTACCTCCCTGGACTACATGAAAAGAGACATGGAAGAGCTCTCCGATCTTGTAGCTCGGGCAGGTATGACCTTAGCCCTGAGTAGCATTCTTCCATCACCCAGAATGATACTGCAGTACAAGGACAAAATGATTGACTTCAACAATTGGTTAAGCTTCTGGTGTCATTCTAAAGGGATCCAGTATCTGTCTGCTTGGGATGACATGGTCGACAGACCACGATGCTTTGCCAGAGATGTCCTGCACCTCTCACTCCTGGGATTCCAGATACTGGCTAAGGTTCTTGCCACCCCTATAGTGCCTTTCTTAGGCAAGGTTCAAATGACAAATTCACCACAGTAACAGGAACAGGCAAGCAAAAACTGAGGGTGATGCTACTCAATGCTAGAAGTCTAAATCTCAAAATGCACTAACTTGAGGCACTCCTTAAAATGGGGAACATTGATATCTGTGCAGTGACTGAGACCTGGTTTAAGGCTCCAGAGAGCACCCCTGCACTACCAGGCTATAACTCATACCACAATTTTCGGCCATGTAACCTGGACCGGAACACTAAAGGCGGAGGTGTGTCCATATTCATTAAGGATATCCACATCTTCAGGCTAGTTGCTCAGCATAATGCATCCGAGGTTATCCAAGTGCAACTAACTCTGGGCAAAACTGCAATCCAAATTGTAGCTTGCTACAGATCCCCAACCATGCCCCAGGATTCCCACTCCTCTTTTCTTGATGTACTGGAAAATATTAGGGTTCAACCAAACACCCTAATAATGGGTAATTTCAACTACCCCACCATTAACTGGGAAAACTACTCATGTACCAACTCCTTTGCTCAGCACTTTCTGGAATTCATAAACTCCAATGCCCTGGATCAACTTATCCACACCCCCACCAGGGGCAACAATATCCTAGATCTAGTCATTACCAACATGAGTGACCGGTGTTCCACACCTGAAGTCAACACCTCATTGGTCTGATCCGACCATAAGCTAATCACCCTAGATATCCACATCCTGCCCCCACCCTCCATTAAGGAAACCATGGTAAAGAATTTCCCCAAAGCCAACTTCATGCTTCTTAAGACAGAAGTGGTGAACTTCATGAAACCTATGCAGAATGACAATACAGTTATGACTACTGAATTTTACACAATTACAATTTCTAAGCACTTACACGAGTGTATGGATCATGCTATCCCAAACAGAACCAAGATGCTATGCTCCAAAAAAAGGAAGCCAATCTGGTGGTCCCATGCCATAAGCAAACTGTACAACATAAGGATGAAACTGTTGCAAATAAGAGTAAAATCCCATGAGTGGAGGAGCTCCCTGGTCAGCCTCAGTAAGAAGCATTGATCCCTGATAAAATCCTCCAAAGCTAGTTATGAAAACAAAATTGCCACTGATTCTAAATACAACCACAAAGCATTCTATAGCTATGTCAAGAATCTCAATGGCAACACTCAGATCTGCTCTGAGTTACAGCACAATGGTACTAAATATACAGACCCAACTGATATTGCCAACATCCTGGCAGATAACGTCAGTGCTAATGTTACCCCACCCTCACCCCCTAAAGGGCCCATCTCTATACCAGAAGAATGCAAAGTTCCTGTAATCATGGCTGTACGGGTAAAAAACACACTCTCCAAAGCCAAGAACACAGCATCCATGGGACCAGACAACATCCCAGCTGCAGTCTACACGAACTACAGGATAAACTGGCACCCCACCTAAGTACCATATTGAATCATAGCCTCACTTCAGGCTTTGTGCCCGCTGAATGGTGCACAGTGACGGTTATCCCACTCCACAAGGGGGGGAGCTACCACAGACCCCTGGGAACTACCGCCACATTAGCCTGATGAGCCTGGTCTCCTGGAAAGGCCATCATATCATTGATCATCATGGAACTTATAAACAAAGACATTGGTAATATCAAACTCTGGACCTCACCAGTTTGGGCTTGCTGTAAGGCAGATCATGTCTCCTAAACCTGATAGGATCTTCCCTCTTTTGAAGCAGTCGCCAAAGCTGTAGACGCAGGGAAAAGGTGGTTCACACAGCCTATCTTAGATCCTCACCAAGGCATTCAACAGCATCTCCCACTCTGGAATTATAGATAAACTCACTAAACTAGGTATAAATTCCTATGTCACAAGATGGGTTGCCGAATGGCTCACTGACAAAACACACACTGTGAAAGTAGCAGACTCCAAATCCAGCTTCAGAACAGTGACAAGTGGAGTACCACAGGGTTCAGTCCTGGGTCCTCTCCTGTTTGGTATCTACTTCTCTGAAGTACAGGCTAACACAGGAGATCTTTGGCTAATGAAGTTCACAGATGACTACAAACTAGGAGCCATAATCTAAACTCCTAATGATGTGGATATCCTACATGGTGTGTAGGGCCTCACTTGAGACAGATGCCTGGTGTCAAAGTTTATGGCCTCAAGCTCAATGTGCCAAAAGTGCATTTTGTCATCCCTTGGTAAAAACTCTGTACCCATGAACTACAACATATGTAGTCTACTTAACACCAAAAGTGTGATACAGAGACCTTGGGACACAGGTGGACAGTAGTCTCTACCTTGATACATCACATTGCCACAGTAGTCAGGAAATCCTTCCACGTGGGGTACACACCTCATCACAAAGGGTTTCATCCAGAAAAAAAAGAGGTCATTGGTTCCCCCTCTTTACTCTGCATCACTATATTAGACCCATTATGTAGTACAACGCCTTTTCTTTTGGTATATGTACCTCTACAAGACATCTATAACAACTGGAAAGGCTGCAGAAATACCTCTGAACGAAAGAGGATTACCGGCCTCAAACAGATGCCCTATAGCTAACCAAGCCTCAAAAACTCCAGCTTTACTCAGTTGCATATCACCTACTCAGAAGTGATCTTTGCCTAACATACAAAGCTATGTTAAAACCAGAGCTGTCAAACATGCTCCACTTAAAGAAATCCCAGTCTCTCCAAGCTACACGCTCTAGGGACCTAAACCTTGTCACCACAATAAACAGAAAATGCTGGAGAGATAGATTCCTGTCCCAGAGACTCCCCATACTCTGGAACAAACTACCTATCTATATCAAACAAAGTTCCTTATTAGCACTCTTCAAGAAAAATCTTGATGATTGGATGAGAAATAGGAAATTCATGGGGATGCCTCTGTGGCCCCTGCTCAACAGGGTGGGCACAGGAAAATTTTTGGGGGGTTCCTTCTTAGGCCAGGCTGCTGTCCAAGAAA
>NC_056729.1:235517242-235542101 GCF_019279795.1 Protopterus annectens | reverse complement strand
CCCAAATGTACAAGGTGGCTGTGTAATTGTGAATGTAGCCACAGCACTGCAGTTCAGGTACAGCATGCTAGACGGTGGTCTTGCACACATTAGTAGCTGTGAGTGACCACAAGATGCATGTTGATGATGGCATAGGGTACTAAACCCCATCCAGTTACAGTGACTACAGTACTACTCATAGCAGTCATTGCTTTGCACCTCAAGTGTTGTGTGTGTGCAAACATATGCACCTATACACAATATGCATAGCATGTTGTGTGTGTGTTACATATGCCAGTATACACAATATGCACAGCAGTCACCATCCAAAGTGTTACATATATGTCCTGGGATGCTGGTGGGTGTATAGGTCACTTGACACACATTGGGAATGTGTGGTGTTTAATGTTGCAGTCATGTAGCATGCCATGCCATGTCTGGCACCGACATATCTGCAATATGTCCCACACTCACCATAACCACTGTACACTGGCCATGTCGGGCATTGGGATTCCTTCATGTCAACATGCACCACACATCCCGTGTGTGTACATAGCATGCATGTGCTACACGTGCCCACTATTATCTGATATGGACACAAACACTGTACTCGGACATGGATATCTATGTGTCACACAGATAACACATGCAGCCATGGCATGTATACTTGTGAGTGATGGTGCACAGGGCATTGCAGAGCTGATAATATCTGCACAGAAATGTTGTGTCCATGCACATTGTGTTCCAGGGTGTAGCCAATCACTGAACAACTACACAGTTGCATCAAAGCCATGTATACTGCCATTAAATAGGGGCATCTACACTTGCACTGCATGGTCTTGTGCAACACATATTCTACATGATGACATGTGTGTGGTGACTGTTTACCTTGTGATACTGACACCCACCTTCACCCACTATAGAGTATGTGTTGGAATGCTGGTGTGTGTGTGTATGTGCTGTAATGAGGAATGTATTAGTGTTCATGTGTTCATGTGTTCATGTGTGCATGTGTTCATGTGTGCATGTGTGCATGTGTGTGTGTGTGCATGTATTCATGTGCAGACCGTGAAGTCGTTTCCTGTCTTCCTCTCACAGGTGCTGAGTTAGGAATGGCTGGAAGCAGCAGGAACCTGAAGCCACTGCCACGAATAGTGGTGATGATGAGACATGTATTTTGGCACAGGAATGTTTGACAGGGTCTGTTGTTGGCCCGCCAATCGACCAGTACACAGCATTCAACCCCATCTATGCACACTCATACTGTTAATACATCCCTCACTACCAATGGCCATAGGCGAGACAGCATACAGTTGGCATTGACCAGGAGAGTGTGGTACCCATGGCACTTGCATCCCCTCACAGCATCCATGGCCGTATTC
Source organism: Protopterus annectens (assembly GCF_019279795.1). Taxonomy (NCBI): domain Eukaryota; kingdom Metazoa; phylum Chordata; order Ceratodontiformes; family Protopteridae; genus Protopterus; species Protopterus annectens. Next base: position 235,540,740 of record NC_056729.1, on the reverse strand, counting down.
CTGGAATGGTACCATGTAGGCGGAGGTCCAGGGTTCTTGGGGAGCACCACTGGTCGTATTGCCCTGGCAGGTGTGCCCTCACAGGTCTTATGGCATCCAGTATGTTCGGGCTGTAATGCAGGCTCAGGCATGTATGGAACGGTACACCAGGCAGGGACTTAGGGTGCAGAGAGCACATTACACTGTTATCAATGACAGCATCTGTGACCTTGACGGTGCCATCTGGACTTACACCGAGGTCATTGATAGACATTGGGGGGAGACATTAGATGCCCTGCACAATATGTCTTCCATGAGCCAGGACCATGCGGGATGGTTGCGACGTCGACGCGGACGCATTGCAGCAACAGCTGGCAGTGGTCGCAGATGGCCCACAGTTCACAGTCAGCTCCTGTAGTGACAGTACCAGACCCAGCAATGCTGGGGCTGGGCTGTCCATGCCTGTCCCAGTAGACCACGTGCACATGGCTCTGGCCAGTCCCAGCAGGAACATGGGTCCAGCCATCATACCTCTGCCTCTGATGACAGTACCCAGTCAGGGTTGGTACCAGATACTGTCCATAGCACCTCTGCCAGGCATAGGTACTGTGTCCGTGGCCAGAGACAGTGATCTGTACAGCCTAGCAGGTACAGTCTGTGGCTGTCCCACAAACTACCGTATATGGCAGCCACATGGTGGAGCTGTGTGCATGCAGACACACACACATTAACCAAACAACTATGGCTCACACATACACACACACATTACATCAAGATTTGCCCATGCTGTACTGTTGTCCCACACACACACACACACACACACACACACACACAGACATGTCGATTGGATGGGTCAATGTCAGGCTCTGGCAAACAACAAAATGTCCTGTGCATATGATGATGCCTGTGTCACCTCCTGTCATCTGTAACACTGACGGAGGAACAGGATAACATGGTGCTGATGCACAGGGTGACACTATAGCAGTGTAGCAATATTAGCAAGTTGTCAACAAGAAAGTGTAATGACATCCTTGTAGGTATATCTGAGCAGACATTATGCATCAAAGCTCTGATTGTCAATGTAGCATTGTTTACACCACTGTTAGGTCTGAGTATGTATTGTCCACCCATGTGCCACTTGGCTGAAGTGTAATGTTGCCATCATATGTTAGTGAGTGGACAGTATGTGTGTGATGTGTGCAGTACAGCTTAGCAAGGGTACATCTGTGAACATGGTGGGTGCACTGTCTGCATGTACATGCATAGTGGACACATGGGATGTTTAGTGTACCCTGTTGTACACATTGTTAACATCTCATAGTATCTTTCAATGGCCAGTATGCATTCTACTACAGTTATGTACTAACATGGGTAGACATGTGTGTATGACATGGGTTGACACTATGCTGTGGGTGATACCATTAATATCTGCCAATGATTTGTGGTCTGGTAGTATACACAACCTCAACAGCATGACTATAAGCAATCATTGGATGATGTCCTGACAAATAACACACAGTCGAGGGAACTCAGTAACAGTTGGATCCTTCCGTGCTACACTATAACACTAACCAGTGGTAATGACGGCCACCCATTCCTGTGACCACACCTGTTTGGCATATAGCCCTTTTAGGTACATGCAAACACACTAGGGATGTGTCCATCCAAATCTGGAAATGCATGCATTGGCCTACAATGCATTCCCTGGATGGGACGCATATCCTACACAAGGGTATCATACAGACAGATACCTGTTGTCTGATACATGCTGTATAGCAGTAAGCCAACTATGGCATAGTCATCCTCATGTACTATACATACTATCCCATCAGTACCACACAGGTGGTAGCCCTCAACATGTATGTTGGGTACCAATGTGTACATACAGCCTCATGTTATGTCATGTGTCCCTTGGTATCCACATATCCATAGGTATTGTGGAGTCCCAAGGTGTATCACATAAAACATTAGAGGCCTGAATGCATATCCACAAGGCAGTTGTACACCTATAAAGACTGGCCATTATTGGTAGTTGTTGTTGTGTATGAACATGTCTGACATATACCCTCACTCACACTACCCTTAAGTAACTGTCATGGGTGTGTGTGGCACAGATGGCCTTGGCCACAGATCACGACAGTGGACAGCCTTGTCACATACATACATATGTGACATACGATCGGAGAAGCAGCGGCACAACCTGTCAATGGAAACAAATGTATTCATGTAGTATGCAGGCTTCACACCTATGTACTGATTGTGGGGACATGTACACATATATATTTGCCACGAAAATACTTGATGTGTGCAATGCACTTACTGTTGTAATCATAATATGTCATACCATAGTAAAAGCAAAACCCACACTGCATTGACCAACAGTGACACACACACAGTCAGTATCTAACTATGTTATGATATTAGACAGCGAAGCATTAACACGCACACTATTTGCTTAACTGGCTGTTTTTTCTTCTCCTGCTGTATTTGTAGGATGGTGACATCATCAGACTTTCCAAAGAGGAATGTACCTCTTAGTGAGTTTTCCCAGTCTCCAAAAAGGGAACACCTCTCAAAGAGATACTGCACACATACACACCCCCCACATACACTGTTTGTAGGATTCAAATCCCTACCTAACTATGTGATGATACTAGAAAGAGAGACGCATTAACACTGCGTACTATTTGCTTTATTGGCTGGTGTCACTTCTCCTGCTGTATTTGTAGGATGGTGACATCATCAGACTTTCCAAAGAGAAATGTACCTCTTTTAGTGAGTTTTCCTAGTCTCCAAAAAGGGAGCACTTCTCAAAGGAAACTGCACGCATACACTCACTGTTTGCAGGAGTCAAACCCTACCTAACTATGTTATGATACTAAGAGAGACCCATTAACATGGGGCTATTGGCTTTAATGACTGGTTGCCCATCTCCTGTTGTATTAATAGGATGGTAACATCATGAGAATGGACATGTTGATGTGTGTATACTTTGTTTTATGCCATTCCAGGAATGGTCCATGTGGGTCGGCAGGTGTCAACAGCTTGAACAAGACCTCATAATCCTTACCTTGTGTGATCTATCTGTGGACACATAGATATTCCATCATATGTCAACACATATTTATGCACAGCTTGTTGGTTTTGTGGATACTACATGTGTCTGGGATGTTGATAAAGGGCTATTCAAAGTCTATGTGAGACATGTGTAGATGTGTTCAGTGATGTATGTCCTGGGTGGCTGCCTTGCAAATAGTCTAGCATGTTTGGGAACCATGATCCACACAAACATACAACAGTTGGTAGGGTTGTGTGTATGTCAGCTTCCAGTAGCTCTGTTTATGACTGCAACCATGATGGACTCCATGACCTTGCAGATCAGACTTCATAGGTGTACTGGACATGAATTCCATGGTGTGTTGTGCACCAACACTTGTGGGAGTGCCATATGTTGCTGTGACACATTCAACGGTTCCACATCCTGTGTAGGGGGTGAGGCTCAGCTGACTGTTCAGGTGCAGGATCTGTTTGTTTTGTAGTTTGTGCATGACAAATGTTGGGAATCCATGTATTCCACTTGCTGCCATGCTTTTGGCATTGTGGGTAGCTGCTCATCCATTCGACATGTGATATCTCCTAGTATGATGAAATAGAGTATTGTCAGTGGGAGGTGGGTATGTGCATATTGGCCCGTCTGTCAGGATGTCGGCATTGTCAGTCAGGTACAGTTGGCCCTCAGGACATATATGGGTGTACATTGCTATTTATGACATAGCTGAAGGAGGTGTCATGATTCATTCTGGACTCCTTCTCAGCTACTCTTTGCAAAACACCAACGAACATGAGCACTAATCCCTGTTATACTCTTTTACACACTTAACACCCTACTGATCCTTTGTGATCAGGCTACAGAGTATGTCATCATAATATCCTGGCATGTCCAGGGGTCGGTTTCATGTGTACTCTCCAGTACAGCTGGTGAATATTGTGATATTGACACAATGTCACATCTGCCTCATGTATACAGACAACCCTCTCCTCCTCCTCCCGACAAACTCATATATATGTGTGAGATGCACCTATATAGACATACAGGGTGCTGAACTCTCTCGACCCATGACTGGCACAGTCTATCTGGTGGTGAAGGTAACCACACACACCACATATCAGTCTCACATATCTTCTAGCGACAGCAATCAAACCACATTATCACATAATAACATACTCGGATGCTGTAAATGAACTCTTCCTAAGCAGCAGAGACCTCCAAAGCAGACACACACAACTGCTGCCCCACTACAATACCCATATATCATATAGTTCACAATGTCAGTGTGCCACACAGTCACTGCCCTTTGGGCTAAACAACACACCTAATACACTTGTAATAGGTGACACTTATTGTCAGACACACTGATGTACCACTCACCAGCCCAAACAAGGGAATAGTCACTTTGGGCTGTCTGTCGGGTGCCAGGATCTGCCACATAACACATGTAGTCAGGTCACTCCAAAGCAAGTACAGGACTGGCACCATCATTGTCCATGCTGGTGCATAAAACCTCAGACGTTACTCCCTGGACCACATGACATGATACATAGAGGAACACTCTGATCATGTAGCCCAGGCCAGTATGACCCTGACCTTGTCTAGCATCTTATGCCCAACAATTATGATGTCACAGTATACAGACAAACATATCACGTTTAACAGTTGCCTAACAAATTTGTTTCATTCATAGGGATACAGTGTCTGTCAGCCTGTGGTGAAATGCTCAACATGCCATGTAGCTTCACTATGGACAGCTTGCACCTGTCACCCTTGGACTTTCGAATGAACTATGGACAATATGAAGGTCTCCACAAACACCATTTTATTGGGTGACTTCATATACACAAATATTGACTGGGGATACTACTCAAGCCTCAACACCCTCACCCAACAGTCGCTACAATTTGTAGACTCATATGCTATGGCACAACCAGTCAGCACAGCCCCAAGGGAATACATATTGGACCTGATCATCACCAACATGGGGGGACTATGTTCCATACCAGCGATATACCCCTCATTGGTAAGGTCAGAACATACATGTATCTCACTGGACATACATATACCCTCCACACACCCATCCTGGGTAATCTTGGTGAACTTCTCATGAGCCAATGTCTCACTTCACTAAAGCAGGATGGTATCCTTCAGAGATCCCGAGCCCGAGACAGTGGCAAATATGGCTCACACTGCTGAATCCTTTACATACACATTCTATGGACACCTAGTGGACTGCATGGATTGTGCTATCCCAAATAACAACAGGACTTACTCCTCCAATGGCAAGGGACCTGTCTGGTAGACCCCAGCCATTAATAAGCTGTACAACGCCAGGAGGAGGCTACTTCATGATAGAGCACAATCCCAGACTGGCAAGGCATCTGTGATCTGTACTAACAGACAGCTACGATCACTCATGAACTTTTCTAAGGGCTGCGTCTACCAGACAATTGCACCAGACACGTAGGACTATCACATGGCCTTCTTCAGTTATGTCAGGAACCTGGGTGGACACTCACTGATATGCTGTGAGTTACTGCATACTGACTAAACTTACCCTGAACCCACTGGCATTGCCAGCATCCTGGCAAACAGGTTCAGTGCAGATGTCTCCCCCCATCCCCCCTAAGGAGCAACTATCCATCCCAACAGAGAATAACCTCCCTGACATCACACAGTAACAGGTGAGTGCTGCCCTCCCCAAAGCGTACATCACAGTATCAATGGGATGAGATGGTGTTCCGGCCTGCATCTTACACTAGCTTCATGACAGACGTAACCCTCACATTACATCACTGTTCAATATCGGAGTTACTACATGATATTTACCCAAGGAATGGCATACAGTGACAGGGGCCCCACTCCACAGAGTTGGTGCCACAACGGTCCACAGACAATATTGCCCTATAAGCCTAACTAGCCTGTTCTGCAAAGCTATGGAGCGTATTGTCATGGGACTCATACACATAGCCTACAGGCACTGTGTCCTACACATTTTAGTGTTGTTGCGGGCAGATCTTGCCTCTTGAACCTGTTTGTATTCTTTAAACAGTTAAAAGGTCCATCGACATAGGGACGGTTGTCCACACAGCCTACCTGAACTTTGAAAAACCCTTCAACACAATAACCCACTGGGCCATTATGCATTGGCTCACCATCATCGATATGGACACATATCACACACTATAGATTGCTACCTGGATCAGGGATAGCACCCACATGGTCAGAATTGCAGGTGCCATGTCTGACTATACACCAGTTACATGTGGCATCCCACACGGCTCGGTCCTGGGACCTCTCTTGTTTAGTATATATTTGTCTGACGTACAGCCTACCACAGGGGGAATATGGCTGAACATGTTCGCACTTGACTGCAAACTGGGTGCCATGATCAACTCTCCAGCTGCCACATGCATACTCAAACAGGGTCTCACAGAGATGGATGACTGGTGCCTGATCCTTGTCCTACAGCTAAATGCCATTAGTTGCATAGTCATCCCCTTTGGGAATAACAACATGCCCACACATTACCACAGTAGGAGTTGTTAGGGGTTTGGGGACATGACTTGTTTATATTGTCGCCTTTGACATTCACGTTGCCAAAATGGTTGGACACACCTTCTATATGGGCCACCTTATCCCATATGGTTTCACATCTAAATCGAGTGAGGTCATTGTGCCCCTATACTCATCACAACCATGCTTGGTTACAATGACACATTTGGGGTGTACCTTACCGGACACCTGCAGCAACTATACTAGCCACAGAAGTTCCTCACCAAGCAGATCTATGGACTCACACGGATGCCCTGCACAGTTCAGATGCAGTAACTCCAGCTCTACTCAGTCGCTTACCACCTACTCGGATATGATGTGTGCCTGTTGTTTACAGATATACCCAACCCAGATTTACTGGTCATGCTCCACCTCAGGATATCAGACTCCCTTGGAGCTACACACTCCAGGGACGTATACCTCAGCACAGATATTAATAGGACATGCTGGAGGGACAGATTCTTATCCCAGAGGCTCCATTCACTCCAGATTGTAATCCCAGTTTCACATAGGCAGAGCCACCCACTGGCCACCTACAGGAGACATCTTGATGACTGTATGGGTGATCGTATGTTTACCCCTGGGATATCTTCTGTGTCCCTGCTAGACAGAGGCACACTAGCCTAAATGTACATGGGCTATCTTGTGTGAACTACTATTCACACACACAGTGTAGTAATCTGACAGGGTTGCAAATGCCAAACACACTCTGGCTAGGCTTGTACATGCCCTAGGGCATATAGCCTAGTATCGACCTCTGAACCTATGTTAATGTTCAGGATGCACAATGCTTATTGCTGATACTGTTTGCAGGTCTTTATCATTTTTGCTTTACCAGTTTCTATGAACAACTTTGGTATTTGCAGAACATATTTGATTATGACAGGGTTCCACTATATTATAGATGAGTCTGTTGTCATATAACTGTGTGCACAGGGTGGATTGCTGGATAGTGACAGGTTCCTGGGTTAACACATACAACTGCCAGATATGCGTGGCCCACTGCTGTACTCAGACATGGCCTAAGTGTGTGAGCATGCCCAGTTCAAGCTTTCCGTGTTTTGTTGCCTGACATTTGTCTCATTTATTCAAGTGTGTGAGCATGCCCAGTGTGACCTTTCAGTATGTTGCTATGTGAGGTCCACTACATTTGTTGATGTGTGTGAACATGACCAATATTGACATTTATACTGTGTGTGTTGGAAGGCAGGTTCTGTTCTTACTGCAGGACTCAGCTTTGTGTCATAACTCGACAGGGATTATGCTGTGCCTGCAGGATTTCCATGAGATACTTTGCATAGACCTATCAACATTCCTTCATACAGGCTGGCCACTGCAATACTGTCATGGTTTAGAGGTTCAGTACTTTGACTATAGTGCACAGTATCCTGGGTTCGAGGCCCATCACTGCTTTATATTTTCATACTGCGCAGACCAGACTGCTTAAGAGCCAGTTAAGCAAATATGAGCATGTTGGCTTTTGTTCAGCTATGCCCTACTTAGACCAGGCTTGTCCGACATTGCTCAATATTCCCCAACATTGCTGGACATTGCCCAATATTACTCAACATTGACCACAATTGTGCTAGTTGGTGTGTGCAATTTTGTTTGCATATACTGCATGGTGGTAAATGCTGTTTAGCACTGCTTTATATTGCTTAACACATGGCAATCATGCCTTAGGTGGTGCTGCAGGGCTGCCTATGTCAGATGCACATACTACACTCCCTGTACATGTTTGAAAGCAAGTAGTGTCAACTTAGGCATCCCTTTTACTATATGTGCGAGTCAGAGAGAGGTATCATTTCCAGAGTTCCTACTGAGCCAGTGTATGTGCTATGCATTGCCTCTTTGCCAAGGCCAAAGCATACTGGGCACGCCTCCTTCTGCCTACTGGGGCAGGCTCAGGCTGTTCCTCCTCCGATTCACACTCTGCCTGTGATGGCCTTGGCAATGGTGGGAGGCTGTTTGGCCCAGGCCTATGCTGGTCCTGCTGCAGCTGCTTTTGCAGGATCATATTATGTAGCATAGCACATACCATGACAATTTGGGTACATGTAGTTGGTGAGTACTGCAAGGCTCCACCAGATGTTTCCAGGCACCAGAACCATGACTTGAGCAGCCCAAACACACGCTCTATTACATTACGTGTTTGTGCGTGTGCCTCATTATGGTGTTCCTGTTCAGGTGTGTGTGCATTTCTGATGGGTGTCATCAGCCACGGCTCCAGTGCATAGCCAGCATCCCCCACTAGGTGACCATGTGGGATGTCCCCATTGGCAAATGTCTGGTACAGCTGTGTCAGATGCCAGATACGGGAATCATGGTAGCTTCCAGGGCAGCCTGCACACACATTCAGTATTATGCCCTGGGCATCACACATGACCTGGCAGTTGATGGAGGGGAAGCCCTTGTGGTTGAAGTAGACCCTACCCCGCTCACCGGCTGGAGCTTTGATGCGTATGTGCATGCAGTCTATTGCACCCATTACCTCAGGGTATTTCGCTATTTGCTGGAAGAGACGCATATTGCTGGCCAATACCTCGCGGGAATCAAGGAAATATACATGATCGCTGACATGGCATCCAGGAATTGGTGTAGTACCCTGGATACTGATGCTTGTGATATCCCCATCTTATCACCAGTTGGTCTCTGGAAGGTACCTCTTGCTAATATTCTTAGGCCAACACATACCTTGGTTTCCACTGGGATGGGTTCCGCTCTGTTGGTTCTGTGTGTGAGGCTTGGCCTGCACAGCTCAACAGTTTGCTGCAGGAGGTCTCTGTCCACTCTATAGCGCACCACTATCTCCAGCTCATGTAGCCCCTGGTAGGTTTTCCTGGGCCTGCACACTCTTCTCCGTCTCCTCACTGCGGGCTGTCCAGCAGCATTTCCATTGTCACCACCCTCAGCATGTTGCATATGTCACCTTATAAGAGCAATGGCAGCTGCTAACATTACTTTGTCTCAGTAAAGCTTTTTCAGTTTTCACTTCTATTAGCTTACTGCAGTGTCTGTTGTGAGAAACATAATGGACTGTTGTTTGCAGAGTTTTAAGTGCTAGGCTGGGCTGGGCTAGTGTACTGCCTGTGTAATTGCCTGATTCTGATTGTTTTCACCTGCTAGCTCTGCTAGTACTCCCTGGTAGCTTCCTAATACTCCCTGGTAGCTTCCTACTATTTGTTGTGCTTCCTTTTTCCTTTCTGTTTCCTCAGGGGGGAGTGCCGCACACACAAGCGCAAACACACGCACAGCAGCTCACATGCACGCACACATGCTTACACAGACTAAAACTTGCTTATTCAGGTTAAAACATGTGCACACCAGTGCAAACATGTTTTCAACTCTTTAAACAGCCTTATACATGCTTACTCTAGCATAAAAGCGCACACTCACTCTTACACGCGTGCACAGTGTCTTACTCTGGTTTGCAGGCGTGCACACGCGCGCATACCCACTCAGTAAGAAACTTTGGTGTTATCCACGGCATACACCTTCCATTTCTTGCCTTTCCCTAGCCTACCTGTTGACACACCTCTTTCCATGATGTGTAAATGACAGCTGACACATGCCACTCTGCTCCAATGAGCTTCACTTATTTCATATATACCCCCTCGTGATGTCACCTATCTTCTACTCTGTTACTCCCCTTATCATACTCTCCACTGACTGTGCTCATTTGCTATGTAAACTTGTGATTCACTATCCTAACCCTCATTTACATAGGATTGCCTACTAATGCTTGGTTACATCTCTTAGACTGAGCTTCCCCCCTTAGCAACCTCTACTTGGTGGCCATGTTGTCGTCAACCTGCCATTCCCTTGCATTGCACATTAACAATTTAAATAAGATCCACATTTGTGGGTTTTAATTTTTAGTTTTCTGGGTTCTAGAGCACAGCCCATTTGAGCGGCGCTGCACTAAGCTTAAACATCAGAAACAGGAGAAAATTTTTTTTTTTTCATATTGCATCAGAAAACATTTCCAATGGCCATATATTTGGCCATTGGCATGCTTCCTGCACTGGATGCAACCTTTATTTGCAGCTGTCATGGCTCCGTTTTGCTATTTGCAGAATGGTACTCAGTTGTCAGCTGAGTACATTTCTGCAAATAACACTGCTCTTACTCAGACAGGTTCAGGTTTCCTGAATCACAAATCTACCTCATTTGTATGCCTTTCGCCTGCAATTGAGGTAATTTGCATATCCCAGCCCTGTCCGTTTAAGAGCCATTTTAGGATCTCTCTTGCACACCCCTGCAGGCTGTTCCTGGATCGCTCGTCGGACATGATGGCTGCATGGAGTCTTACTCTACTCTTAGACTCTGTGCAAGCCATCATGAATCCGGCCCTATATGTTTCATGAGAGCATTAGACATTTTGCTTCTGTGTATATCTTCCAAATGTTTAAAGATTCTTTCTTTAAGGGAGTGATTGGCCTTCCCAACATAAAAACAAAGACAATTCTTATAAATAGCTAAATAAATAAAGCCAGTACGTTTGCAATTGGCATAAAGTTTAGCACTATACTTCCTACTAGTAGTTGGATGAATAAAGAAAGTTTTAGAAGAAATTGAGTCACATGCTTTACAAGTCCGGCACAGAAAAGTGCCTATTCTATGTGACTTGACAGTTGAATGCCTATTATGTTCATGGCATAACCATCATTTAAGGGAAAAAAAATTCTTAAAACAGAAGCTGTGTTGATTACCTACAACTTTCTTACCTACTATTTTCTTATTGCCTTCATCGGCCATCAGTATTGGCCAATTTCTTCTAAAGATGCTTATATCAGTAGAATATGTAAAAATGACTTTAGTGTTACCATATTTCTCAGTAATCATATCTAGATAAAAAACAATAAATGTGTAGTTCCACAGCTGATAAAAGAAATTCCAAATCCAGTGTAGTCAAAAAATTTAATGAAAAAGATGAGTGCTTTCACAATTCAGACAATTGCTTCTTCATATCACAAAAAGACCAAAAAAAACACACGTTTAAATACTCTATCAATTAACAATAATTAGTCATGTGATATGTAAAACAGTAGTGAATGTGCTCAAGAAAAGAACTATTTAAAGAGACAACCACAGTAAAAAAAACATCCTTCATAAAAAAACATGTATAAACAAAATGCATAAAAACTGTTAAAATTCTACATTTTAAATGACCTGAAAATCTAGATATACTTAAATATATATTTTTAAATATGTTTTTTATGTACATTATGTTAACAAATGTAGTATAAATGTTATATAAAATTACTGTGTGTCAGGGCTGGTAACTCGGCACGTAAAAATCAACTACCAATCATTAGCGGACCGGAGTTCCGCTGTGGCGACCCCTAACACAACAACAACTTTCTCAAACCCCTGTTTTTTTAATTCTGGTTTCAGGGGAACTACATCATTTAGACCGGAGCCTTTGTGCGCTCTAAGTCTGAGAATCCATTTAGTTTCATTGTGTTTAATGTTATTAATAATATCACCTATTCTCATATTAGTCCTGGTAACCTCCAATACCTGAAAGGCAAATTTATGCTGATCCCCTTCCTGTACTAAATGTTTTGCAAGTGCGCTGTACTCTAATCTTTTACTAATACAATATAAATGGTCTCTTATCCATTCACGGAGACGTCTGTTAGTCTTGTCAACATAAAACATTTTACATGTCATACACTTAGCTAAATATACTTATGCCCAGAGTAAGGATGTATAAAGCTCGGATCTTCATTTATACTGGTACAAAAATTACAAGCACCACATTTTTTAGTGCCTGTCAGTATATAGTTCATATCTTGCCCTTCATATATAGGATAACAAAACTGTCTTTTTAAAGATTTTTAGAAGTTTATTTCTGTATGTAAAGAAATTACTGATAGAGCATTGTAACTGAAGGAACATTAATTCAAGCAAGAGTAAGATAGATGTGAGTATTTAAATACACCCTGGGATTTAGCAAGCTCTGCACAGCATGCAGGAATAGTGCAAGAGCTGTTGGAGGCAATATGGCCACCAAGAGATCCATAAACAAGGTCCTGGGACGTGCACGAGCACTCCTGCACTATTCCTGAATGGACACAGCTCCTGTATGCTAATTACCCCATTTGCAGGTGAAAACCATGCAAATGAGGTGAATTAACAATTCAGGAAGCTGGCAGCTGTCCATGCAGGATTAGTGTAACCTGCAGAAATGTACTCGGTTAGTAACAAGTACATTTCTGCAAACTACAAAACGGAGCCATGACAGCTCCAAATAAAGGGTGTATATAATGTAGAAGGCATGCAAATGGCCAAATATATTGCCATTGGCATGGAAAACAGTCTCAAAATAACAAAAAATAACTTATTTGTTTTGGCCAATTTTGTCCGTTTAAGCGTAGGGCAGCTTAAGTAGTGTGCAAATGGGATCGGCCACTAAAACCTTGAAAAAAGCTTTTTATGCAAAATCACAATTTTGGCATTATAGTCAATGGCAGGCAGAAGACAACAAGGCCAGTGAATAGTGGTTGCTAAGGGGGAAGGCTCAGTGACAGACTTGTAACTAGGCATTACCAGGCAATTCTATGCAAATGAGGGGAATGATACTGAATCATAGATTTCCCCTCTTGACTAACCTGCACCCAACTGTGTAGGTGCAGAAAAAACATGGTACAAGCCTAAAAGTTAGACATCATAAAGGGGTGTGTCAGGCATACTGTAAGCTTATCGGAGCTCTGTGGCTTGGGTTTGCCCTTAGCTTAGCAGAGCTAAGGAAGGGTGTGTGTCTGAAGCTACCTAGAAGTCTTTACATTGCATAAATGGGTGTGCGGGCCCCGCACTGGGTTTGAAACAAAAAAAAAACATGGAGATAGCATAGCAGCTCCATTCGCATCTGAGTACTGGGTTTGAGCAGCGTGCCTCAGGACTTAAACAGGAAGGCAATGGGTAGGGAAAACAGCAGTAGGAAGTTAATCAACGAGAACAAGCATAGCTGGCAGGTGAAATGTATCAGAATCAGCCAATTACACAGGCAGCAGCCCAACCCAGCACACTACTATAAACTATGCAAACACCTTTCCCTCTTTTTTCCCACAAACTCTACACCACCGGTGTACACAAACATGGAAAGTTTACCTAACAAAAGCAATAAAATGATAGGGGCTGCATTCGCTCTCATAAATCAACATCTGGAAGAGTCTGAGGTTGGTGAGGATGAGAATGCTGATGACCAACCCACAGTGAGAAGAAGGAGAAGAGTGTACAGACCCAGGGTAACCTACCAGGGGCTACTCGAGGTGGAGATACTGGAGTGATATAGGGTAGACAGGGACCTCCTAAAACAAATTTTTTAGCTGTGCCAGCCATGCCTTACACACAGAACCAACAGAGGGGAACCCATCCCAGTGGATAGCAAGGTATGTGTAGGCTTAAGAATACTAGCCACAGGTACCTTCCAAAGGCCAACTGGGGATATCATGGGGATCTCACAGGCATCAGCATCCAGGGTACTCCACAAGTTCCTGGATGCATGTCCCACATGCCAGTGAGCACATATATTTCCTCAACACCTGTGAGGCATTGACGAGCAATATGTCTCTCTTCCACCGAATAGCAGAATACCCTGAGGTAGTGGGTGCTATAGACTGCACACACATACACATCAAAGCACCACCCGGTGAGCAGGGAAGAGTCTACATAAACCACAAGGGCTTCCCCTCCATCAACTGCCAGGTCATATGCGATACCCAGGACATTATAATGAATGTGTGTGCTGGCAGGCCTGGAAGCTATCATGACTCCCACATCTAGCATATGATGCAGCTGTACCAAAGATTTGCCAATACGGACATCCCATATGGCCATTTAGTGGGGGGATGCTGGTTACGCACTGGAGCCATGGCTGATGACACCCATCAGATTTGCACACACACCCGAACAAGAACTCCATAATGAGGCAACACGTGTTTGGGATGCTCAAGTCACAGTTCCAGTGCCTGGACATATCTGGTGGAGCCTTGCAGTACTCATCAGCTAAATGTACCCAAATTGTCATTGTATGTGCCATGCTACACAATATGATCCTGCAGAAACAGCTGCAGCAGGAACAGCATGGGGCAGGGCCGCACAGCCCCCCACCATTGCCAAGGCCTGCACAGGCACAGAGAGACTCAGAAGAGGAACAACCTGAAACTGCCCTAGTAGGCAGAAGGAGGTGTGGCCAGTATGCCCATGCCTTGGCAAAGAGGTAATGCATAGCACATACACTGACACGGTAGAGACCCAGGGAATGACACCTCACTCCGACTCGCACATACAGTAAAAGGGATGCCAAACATGAAATTACCTGTGCTTAACCATGTAGGAGTGACACAATCCACCGGCCTGCTACAGAAGATAGCCTACATCACTACCAAATGCCCTACAGTCCTCTGTCAAAGGCCTGTGTCTTACCCATACTGCCAATGTATGTTATCTCATGGACTCCCAAACAACAACATAAGACAGTCCACAGAACACAAATGCAAGGCCATGTTGACAAATCCCAGTAGCATGTCCACCATGTCTTACTGCATGAACGGTGGACCAACCCCTAAATAATGCTGGAATGAAGTGATAACTATAGGGATACCTATCAGATAACATTTGCATAATGTTCGGATGAGGATAGAATAATGGTGGGTGGGGGAAGATGCCATGGAGTGTGTGAAGTCTGAAACTCAGATGTGTACACATAGTATCCCTGCCTGCAAATACAGGAATGGGTGGCTACAAACCTGCTTGTAAACCACAATGTGAAGAGGTAATGACCAGAAATATGAGCCCTGCCTCTGGGTAACCTGTGTGAATCTGTACAGCTATGAGGTGTGGCCACAGCAGGATATGGCCATACTGTCAACTCGATGGATGTACAAGCATGGGATCCTCAACCACCACAGTACCAAGGTGCTGAACTATTTACACAGACCCATCAGCAAGTGCCTGCAGCTCCCCCTCCAGAATGGCATGATTGTGCAAGAATATGTAGGCTGCAGACCACATTACTGGACACAGCTTCATTCATCTTGTGTTCCCCAGGAGGTTACTGCAAGGATATATGTAGATCTGTCAGTAGTTGATGACATAAGACATCACAGTGTAAAACAGTACATATGTCTGAGTATCTCTGCTAACACCAAAACCATGTAGCAGAAGCAGCACAGACACAATTTGTTAGAGTATTCCACTATCCTTTCCCCATTGTGACCCCATATTGTCAACCGATCTACAGATATCCTGCAGAAACAGGTTGCTAGCTGTAGGTGTAGAACACAAAAGCCTGGACTAGAGTACAACCTGGAATGGATTCACACATTCAATACAGAAGGTCATACTGGGCATGCTCCCACACTTAAAAATCCATGTCTGGCAACTTCAGTGGACTATACGTACCTGTCAGCCGCAGATGTTCATGCACACACTCCACATTGCACACCAGTCATACTTTGCACACACATCTGGTAGGAATACACACATATATCCAAGGACAACACACTATTATAGGCCAAACTTACACATACATAGATGTGTGGAAAAGAGTGACAGACAGTGACAAAGAGCTTCCCATCATGAGGCCTATCCAACCAGCATATATCCAATTGGCCAATACCACATGATGTGCAAATGTCAATCACTGTAGACATTTGCTTCTGGTATCCCTCACTCTATAGTGTATGTGGTGCTTGTGATAGCTGTATAACATGGCTGTACAAGTCATTATTCATCTAGCATTTGTAGACACATGCCTGTTAAATGTAAACCTGTGTGTGACTGAGTGTTGTGTGTGTGCTTCCTTACAATTGGTTTATGGCCCATTCACACACACTACACTTCCCATTGCCCTACTTTGGCAAGCCTGCTGATGTCATTCACCTTGAAATACACCTTTGGGGAAAAATTAACTGTATAAGCTCAGTGGCATGTGCTATAACTGCATAAAGCTGTAATGTGCTGTATTAGTTAGGTAGGAGTTCTAATCTCAGACATAGCAATTGTGCAACTCTGTGTGTGTGTGTATGTATGTATGTATGTAGAACTCAATGCTTTTGAGGCCCTTCACAGTCACTACACTTTCCATTGTCCTACTTTGGCAAACCTGGTGATGTCATTCCCCTTGAAATGCACCTTTGGGTAAGGAATGGCCCTGTAAGCTCTGTGGTACATGCTATAACTGCATAATGCTGTAGTGTGCTGTACTAGTTAGGTAGGAATTTTAATCCCAGGCATGGCAACTGTGAACCTCTGCATGTTTGTTTGTCTGTGTAGGGGTCAATGCTTTTGAGGCCATTCACAGTCACTACACTTTCCACTGCCTTACTTTGGCAAGCCTGTTGATGTCATTCACCTTGAAATACACCTTTGAGGAAAAATAACCCTATAAGCTCTGTGGTGTGTGTGATAAATGCAATACATTGTAGAAGCAATACATAGCTAGACAGGGGTTTGAATCTCAGCACTGTCAAGTGTGTGTCTCATTAGTATCCTGTGTGAAGGTAGCTGTGATTGTGTAATACCAGGACACATTGTGAGGCAGGTTTTGCAAATTTCTTCTTTGAAGGACCTATTATATGTCACAATGACCACCTTACAAAGACAACAGATGTCAAACAGCAGAGAGGCTTGTGTAGACAATCCATACTCCTACATGAGACATTATGGATTGGGGAACAATATAGGCAACCGTTGTATTACCCAGAGAACACTCTCCACCTATGTCTCGTACACAAACACATTTGGCTAGGCAACAACCATTATGTTGGTAGTTCCCTGCATATTTCCCACAGATAGTAACCATGGTGTGATTGCAGTGGACTACAGAGTTCATGGCACCTGCTCCATCACTACAATAGGCAAATGATTGCTTACAGTGGTCCTTTGCAATGTTCCCCACTGGACACCTGCAACAACTGTATATTCAGCAAATGTAACCCACAAAGGCAATACCATGCCTTATACACATACCCTGTATGGACAGATGCCACTAACACCAGTGAATACCTGTATCATGCAGTCAATGTAGGTGCAGGATTAACCTCAGTTCCACAGCCAGTTCTCACCACATGAGGTCAGGAATGCCACATCAGATGATAATCTATCCACACACCATGCCCCTGACACCCCAGGTACACTTCCACATGTCACAGAACATGCATGTGGGACATGTGCACATCCCAGACACCATCCAAGTTATGGAATATATTACACATACATGGCAAGCATTGCACAGCACTGGCCACCTACAATAGTAACCCAGATGAGTGGATGGTGAATACAATACCTACCTGTGTAGGCCGATACAGGGGCTACACCCCTGAGTCACACTGCGGATTATTGTCATGTGGATGGATGCCAAGGTATACTCTTTGCCTAGCCTTGTCCAGCCTTCTGGCACAGTCAACCACTATACACCTGTTAAGCAATGAACCCATGCATGTCAGTACTGGCAAATCTGTGTCTGTATGTGTGAGGTGATTAATGATTTGGAAGCCATTCACACTCTCTACACCTCCAATTGCCCTGCTGAAGCATGCCGTCTGATGTCAGTCACCTTGACATACCCTTTGCCATTATATCAACCTGATACCCTCTGTGGTACATGTGATACCTGTGTAATACTGTAGTGTAGAATATAGTTAGTTAGGAATTCTAATCCTGACCCTGCCAACTGTGATAATGTTTGTGAGTCCCTGAGAGAATGTGGTTGTGTCATCCTTAACACCTGCTTTTGTGGACAGACATGTACTACACTTACCTTATCTCTCCTTTATCACTGTTGCTGATGTCACTCACCTTCAATATACCTTTGGGCAGCTATCCAACATGTAAGCTTTGTGATGCATGCAATAATTACATAAAAATGTAACAGCAATGCATAGTCAGACAGGGGTTTGAAACCCTGTCCTGGTAAGTGTGTGACACAAAGTTACTTAGATCTTACTCTCCTACCCCCTTCCTTTCTTACTTTGTTTCTGTGTCTCTCATTCCCTCTCTGATGGATGTGGAAAAGTACACCTGCTTTGCTTAGACAGCAGCTTGTGTTTTGTAAGTGATGATCATGATCAGCTGATGGCCTGTGCACAAACTGCAGTCCCCCACTACCCCACTAGATGATTGCATGTGGATACAGCTGTATCCTTATGTGTAAACATGACTGTTGTATATACCTTCCCAGATGTATCAGACCATATTTATCTGATGTGTATATTTAGATATAACAACATATGTGATTCAACAGTAATATCACTAACAAGTACTACACAACTGTAAGTCATAGCAGTTGTTCAATACTATTCAGTATGTGTATTGATAGATATATTGGAAAAAAAAACAACAATAGCTTTCACAGCTGTGATGGCTTAGTGGTTAACTGCTGTCATTTTAGTGTACAGGGTCCTGGGTTCAAGACCTGCAAGGGCTGTTTAGTTTGTTGCTGGGCAGAACAAGGGCTGTTGGATACAGAGTGGTTAAGGCAGCTTTAAGTGAGTTTGCGGGATGGTAAGCGCTGCTAACGTATAGTTAAACATACAGGCGCTTAAACCGTGTAGGCATCGCTTACCAGTGTGCAAATGTACTTAACATTTATATTGCCACAGTGCTGATACCTGCTAGAGTATGGCTCAGCCCTGGTAACCAGTGCTCACATTCTGGTCTGATAAAATAGTAGGATAATGACATCTTTAATAAGTGTATTTTATTCCATGTGCATAACATGCGTCTTTGGGCTGTCATTACCGTAGCAAGGGGTGTGAGTCTACTGTCTGGGACATCTGAGTATATATGGCTTGTACAACACTCTTTTCCATTTGAATGTGTTACGTACATGGGTAGCATCCCAGGTTATATGCAGTCACACTGGCATGTAGTGTATCAATACGTTACTACTGTTGACAGTGCTTTCACAAGTAAGAGCAGATTGCAGACTGTAGTACTGGAACCAAACACCCCTGCATGCAAAGATGGACCCTGAGTCCTCACTGTTGTGTTCTTGGTGTGTGAGCTGTGTCTCATTAAATATTTCTACTGGATATTGATCTGACGTGGATATTAACTGTAGACTACTGTGTGTATAGGACATGTCATTGAGGGCTGCTGTCATGTAGCAATAGTGTATCTATCTGTCAACACATTCATCTTAATGCATAGCCAGTTGGCTACCTGATGTCTGTGTCCTCTGTACAGATGTGCAGATGTCAGATATCCATCTTGGCTACTTACAGGCAATCTATGCTTGACTGACACTGACATGTCTGCCCAGCTGTGTTATGAATGCCACAGCTAGGAATCCACACCCTGTATGCACCACATGCCATGGATACCTCAACTACACTACCACAGTCAACAGAACATGCTTGGATACAGGTCTCCAAAACAGACACTGACCATGTTATGTAATACATGTTGCATACATGTCAACTGGAGCACCTCACTAGCTCTCTGCAAGAGACAACCAGATGATTGGATGTTGCATGTAACTCTGAGGATCACCCCTATGGCATCTGTTGATAGATGGCCTGCTGGCACATGGCAGGTGGCATGATACCACTATACACACATCCCCCACACTTCCCATATCTCCATAGACAATAGCCTGGTACACACCTATGAACACCTGCACTGATGGACCCCAGTACTGACAAACATGTATGTGTGCATTACTGAGAATAACAGTGTCTGTGTGTTTGTAGACCTGTAGTTGATAATATCCTGAGGCCTTCCCACCCACTGCAC
This sequence comes from Protopterus annectens, assembly GCF_019279795.1. Classification (NCBI taxonomy): domain Eukaryota; kingdom Metazoa; phylum Chordata; order Ceratodontiformes; family Protopteridae; genus Protopterus; species Protopterus annectens. Next base: position 235,520,408 of record NC_056729.1, on the reverse strand, counting down.
CCCCCATTGCCATAGTTAGATGTGGCTCCTGCTGTACCAGACATTACATGTACCTTGTTACACTCTTCTCCCTAAGGGCTACCTGGGACTTGCAGTACCAGTGCAACACTGTTGTACAAATGGAATGATAGGCATGGGATACCCTCTGAGTTCTGGCAAGTGTGCGTATGTGTGCATGTGTGCATATTTGTAGGATACAGCATTCTGAGGCCACATTCTCCTAATACAATACACCTTGCCACACAGTATTAGGAATAGTGATGTTGCTGACTGTAGGAGAGCCATGACAATGCATCACCCTACTATCCCTGTGGCATGTGCATTAGATGCGTATACCTGTAGTAGCACTCTTGGGATAGACGAGGGGTTGTATTGCAGCCCTGTTCAGTGTGTGATGGTGGGTATGTCAGAATGTTATCATGGGTTTCAGTGTGTACAATATCCACTGTGGGGTGTGGGTGCTGGGTATATTGCCTTTACACCATGGTACCCCCAGTACATGTCTCATGCGCCACTGTATGGGGACCCCTGTCACCATCAACCATACAGGTAACTGATAACACTATCCAGCCCAATTATGCATGTGCTGTGTGCAACTTATCTGTAACAGAATGGACACAATGACAGGGTAGTCAGCACTGATAAGCCCAGGTCTCTCAGATGTGTATATGACTGTTATGTGTTTACAAATGTGTATATGACAGTATGTCACATTATGTATTGTCCATAAATAACCAGTACATCCCAATTATCAAACTGTACAGGCCTGGGGATGTTCTTCACGCAACATGTAACCTGGAACACACCTCATCCTAAAAGCTGTGTGGTGTGTGCAATTAAGGCCACACACATCAATATCACTACATATGTAGGTAGGGGTTCTAGTCCCAGTGTTGCCTAGTAAGAGTGTGTGTGTGTGTGTGTGTGTGTGTGTATGTGAAGGAATCTACTTTCATCTGCAGAATATACATGTCCCAGGAAGTCATCTGTCCGAGAACTGCCTGGCAGGTGCTAACATTTCACAGGTATCATCCTGGGAAATACATTCCATTACAACAAGTGGTAGATGTGTAAATGCCCTATTCCCCACTGTATAGGTGTACAGTGATAATGGGGTTGGTATATATAGCTGGGTGTGACTCTTGTGGACACAGCCACCATCATTGCAGTTACTGTTGAGTGTATTTCCCCACTTAGCTGGCTGTAAAACTGTGCATTTCATGTTAACAGGTTAGGTAGTTGTGTAGCACACCATCTGCAATTCTACAGCACCTCTCACCCTCCAAAGGGTAGGGCTGTGCCACCCACACCACCACACCTATGTTTACAGAGTTGAGGATTGCACTACATTGGTGAAGGGGACATATACCCTGCCAGTACCATCATCAATGACATTAAACTAGCAGACTGCTTAGTTCTCAATGTATTGTGCCTGTTCTGTCTTGTTGGAATTACATAGGCTAAAATGGGTTCCTTGCACAAGTACATATATCCATGTGTACTATATTCTCTGTGTATTGCATCAACACCGCCAAAGCCACTGTATGTGTTATACACAAGCATGTGGTGTGTACCACCCAGCACATTTACCATTGTCCACTGTAGAAGGGCTGCTGACATCAGCCACCATGCACTCACCTATATACACCCCCCAGACTTATCAGCCATGTGGCACATGCAGTAACTGTTATACAGACCTGTGAGATGTGTTCACCTGTACCCAGGGTATGACACAGCCAAGGTGTCACCACAGTGCCACACCCATTGTAGTTTACAACAGCAGACCATCATCCTGCTGACCCATGGACACCCACAACACAAACATAATACATTATGGAGACCACAATCACTCAGTGTTAATAACAGCTATGATGCATCATTGTTGGACAGCTACACTTTGACATGTAAGAATTAAACTTTACTGCTGACAACATGTTACACAACATTACATTGGTACACCATAGTACAGTCACCCTGTGCATCAGAACCATATTAGCCTGTCCCTGCATAAATGTTATAGGTGACAGGGGATGTGGCACAGGTATCATCATATGCACAGGGTGTGTTGTTGGTTTGCCAGAGACTTAGGCTGAGCCATACATTTGATACCATGTGTGTGAGTGAGGGTGTTTAATTATTAATTTGGCTGCTGTGATGTGGTGTGTGTAGGTATGGGGTTGCCCTAGCTGTATTGGTATTGTGTGGGTGTATGCATGCACACAGTTCTGCCATGTCGCACCACTCCCACCATATGCTTGAGCATGGACACTCCACAGTCGAGGATTCCCACCATCTTACCTAACCGTCTATTCATGACCTCTGAAAAATAATGGAGGGCACCTGCAAGATCACGGATGTTGTCAGTAACAGCTGAATCAGTAGCCCACTACAGCCTCAGAGCCTGTCTGATGTACTGTTCCATTCATGCCTGCACCTCCCTGATGGCATGAAACATGTGTCTGGTGGAAACATATGTGGAACTTCTGCCAGGGGCATGATGACCAGCAGCCCTCTGATGAGCACCCCTGTACATCTGCCTATGTGGTACCCCGCCAGACATCCTGCTATGGCTGCTGTGTCCAGACAAACTTGCCATAGATACCACACTGTCCTGTCCCATGCCACCAACTGTCAACTGTCCCTCAGCTATGGCCACTGGTGATGGGGTATGTATAGGCAATGTGACCGTGTGCGGGGATGGGGTGGATAATTGTGGGATGTCAAACGATGGTGCAGCTTCAGCCCCTGATAACCCTGCCTGTGCTTCAACACACCTATCATCACTTTCAGTGTCTGTATGGACACCAACATCAGATAGCCTGCAGAAGGGACCTTGACTCACCTCACCACCTGTGAAGGGACAACAAGAAATGCACTTTAAGACCTATGCATCATTGCTTAACAGTATTCACACACACATACACACACACGCACACACATGCATGCACACGTATGCGCGCGCACACACACACACTGACATTCCACCATTACCTGTCCCTGAGTTTACAGAATGTCCGTAGTTTTTTTTCCTTTTATTTTCCCCATCCTGCATCAGTCTTGAATAATTACAGTCAATAATACCTATCATTAATGTAGCATTCTTCTAATTGCTCAGAAAAGTGATATCAAAACATGACCCGTTATTCCATTAACTCTTTAACTTGTT
>NC_056729.1:235502217-235516742 GCF_019279795.1 Protopterus annectens | reverse complement strand
AGGTTAAAACACCCTTGATTTGAGTATACTGTGCCCTTTTTAAGGTTTAGTTTACTGTGCCTCTGTCTAATAGTGACATGGGAGTAATCCCTAGGACAAACCTACGATCCCCCATCCACCTATTGAGATTCTTCTTGAAGAGATTCAGTGAGGTGCTCTGCCTCACATGAACTGGAATTCTATTCCAGAGCTAAGGGAGCCTCTGGGTTATGAACCTGTCCCTCCAGCAAGTTCTATTTATTTCTGTGCTGAGGTTTAAGTCCCTCGAGCGTGTGCCTCTAAGGGATTTAGATTTACTGAGGTGGAGCATGTCCATTAATTCTGGATTTGACATAGCTTTGTATGTCAGGCATAGATCGCCTCGAAGTAGGCGGTATGCAACTGAGTAGAGCTGGAGTTTTTTTAACCGAGCAGCATATTTGCTGTTTGAGACCCTTGATCCTCTTGGTGAGATACTTTTGGGGTCTTTCTAATTGCTTCAGGTGTCGGGTAAGGTACATCCCAAAAGGTGCATTGTATTCTATGATGGGTCTGATGAGGGATGAATAAAGGGGCACGATTACCTCTCTTGATCTAGATGCGAAACCCTTCGTGATGAGGTGGGCTATGTAGAAGGTCTTTCTAACCACTTTGGCAATGTGGTTTTCAAAGGAGAGATTGCTATCAACTTGGGTCCCCAGGTCCCTAATAACTTTCTCTGTACTTAATGGGTTTCTGCTTATGTGGTAATTTGTGGGCACATTGTTTTGCCAAAGGGTATGACTATACATTTTTGGCATTTAGCTTTAAACCATGGCGCTGGCACCAGTTATCTGTCTCTGTGAGACCTTTTTGAAGGATGTTTGTGTCAGCTGGAGAGTTGATTATGGCGCCCAGTTTGCAGTCGTCTTCGAACTTGGTGAGCCATAGTCCTCCCACGTTTGCCTGTAGCTCGGAAAAGTATATACCGAACAAGAGTGGTCCCAGGACAGAACCCTGTGGGACACCTCTTGTGACCGGTTTCGAGTCTGACATGGCTCCAGCAACTCTCACTCTGTGGGTTCTGTCTTTGAGACAGTTTGCGACCCATCTTGTGACATAGGGGTTCATATTTAAGCTGGATAGCTTATCTATGATGCCCGAGTCAGGTATTGTGTCAAATGCCTTTGCAAGGTCCAGATAGGCTGTGTGGACTACCTTTCCTTTATCTATGGCTTTGGTGACTGTTTCGAAGAAGTCAACCAGGTTCAAAAGGCAGGATCTGCCCTTGACAAAGCCGAACTGGGTAGGATCTAGTGTCTGTAGGTCCCCAATGTCTTTGTTTATGAGCTTCATGATGACCCTCTCCATAGCCTTGCAGACTAAGCTAGTCAGGCTTATGGGGCAATAGTTTTCAGGGTCCGTAGAGGCTCCACCTTTGTGGAGTGGGACCACTGTTGCTGTACGCCATTCTGTGGGCACATATCCTGTAGTGAGGCTGAGATTGTATAGCTGTTTTATTTGAGGGATTAGTTCCTCTTGGAGTTCATGTAGGGCCTTAACCTGGGACGCCATCTGGTCCCATGGAAGCAGTGTTTTTTGCTTTGGAGAGGGCAGCCTTCACCTGAGCATCAAAGATGTTTGGGAGGCAGCCCGCTGCCGGGATAGATACTTGCTCTTTTGGGGGGGGGGGGATTTGCACTGAACCTGTCTGCCGGGATATTGGCGATGTCTGTGGGTTCAGTGTATTTTTTGTCATTTAGAATCAACTCAGAACAAGTCTGGGAGTTGCATCCCAGGTTTCTAACATAACTGAAAAAAGCCTTATGATTGTCTTTGGTGTCCTGTGCAATTTTTCTCTCGAAGCTGGCTTTGAACGATTTTATGAGGGATCATAATTTTTTGCTAGTACTGATCAGAGATGCCTTCCCTATTAGGGATTTTGCTCTATCATGTAGTAGCTTCCTCCTTCTGTTGTACAGTTTATTTATGGCAGGGGTCCACCAGACTGGACCTGCCTTTGGATGATTGGGTCTTGGTTTTGTTTGGGATAGCATGATCCATGCATTCCTGGAGATGTCCGTAGAATGCGTTTATACAGGATTCTGCAGTTTGGGCCATTGTTTCCACTGGCCCTGGGGCCTTGAAGGATTCCACTTTGGTTTTGAGAAGTGAGAAGTTTGCTTTTGAGAAGTTTTTCACTGTGGTTTTCTGGGCTGGGTGTGGGGTCGGGATGTGGACATCCAGTGAAATTAATTTATGGTCTGATCTTACCAATGAGCGATATACTTCTGGTGTGGAGCATAGAGTCTCCATGTTGGTAATGATCAGGTCTAGTATGTTGTCCCCTCTTGTGGGAGTGGTGACTAGTTGTTCCATAGCATTTGAGTTTATAATTTCCAGGAACCTTTGGGCTAAGGTGCTGGGGCTTGAGTAGTGCTCCCAGTCAATGTTTGGGTAGTTGAAGTCGCCCAATATAATGGTGTTCGGAGAGATCTTCATGTTCTCCAATGTTTTCATGAAAGCCGAGTGGGATTCCTGACTTTGAGAGGGTGGTCTGTAGGATGCTATAAACTGAAAAGCAGTCTTGCCCACTGTTAGCTGCACATGGATGGTCTCCGATACTTCATGCAATGCCACTAACCTGGAGGTGTGGATATCCTTGATAAATATGGAAACTCCCCCTCCTTTTGTGGTTCGTTCCTGGTTTGGGGCAGAAAAGCATAATATGAGGTATAGCCTGGTAGTGCTGGGGTGCTCTCTGGAGCCTTGAACCAGGTTTCTGTCACTGCACAGATATCGATGTTCTCCATACTGAGGAGAGCTTCGAGTGCATGCATCTTGAGGTTAAGACTTCTGGCGTTTAGCAGCATTACCCTTAGTTTCTTGTTCCTTGTGCTGTCTATGGGGGTGGGATTGACTTTTGAGCCTTGCCTAAAAAGGCACTATGGGGGGGGCAAGAGCCTTTGCCAATATCCGAAAGCCCAGTGGTGACAGGTGCAAGCCGTCCCTAGCGAAGCAACGTGGCTTGTCGAGCATGTCATCCCAGGCTGACAGACACTGGATCCACTTTGAATGACACCAAAATTTTAGCCAGTTGTTAAAATCGATCATTTTGTCTTTGTACTGTGGCATCATTCTAGGTGAGGGTAAGATGCTGCTCAAGGTCTGGGTCATACCAGCCTGGGCTACATGATCAGAGAGCTCCTCTATGTCTCTTTTCATGTAGTCCAGGGAGGTACGTCTCAGGTCATTCACACCAGCATGTACAATGACTGAGTCATATTTGTATTTGCTTTGGAGTGACCTGAGTGCTTGCATTATGTGGCAGATGCTAACACCTGACAGGCAGCTCACCGTAACCTTCTCTTTATTCAGCCTGGTGAGCGGGACGTCAGTGTGTTTGACAATAGAGTCACCTATTACAAGAGTATCAGGTGTGTTATTCAGCCTTAAGGGCTGTGGCTGCTTGGCACACTGACTTTGTGGGTTATGTGTTGTGCGTGTTTTGTTTTGAGGTAGCGTTTGCTTGGATGTCTGCTTTGGAGGTCTCTGTTGCTTAGGTAGATTTTTATTTAGAGCCTCCATGCATGTTTTTGTGTATTTATGTGTTTGCTTCGCTGATGTGGTGGGACTATGTGATACTGGAATTGTGTTGTGTGAGGTTACCTTCTCCTCCTGACTGGTTACACCAGTTTTGAGATAAGAGAGCTCAGCCTCCAGTTTGGCTAAATAGTTGCATCTCTCACATATATTTGAACCTGTTTGGAGGAGGAGAGGGTTATCCGTGTACATGAGACAGTTGTAACATTGCCTCAAAATTCCCAGATTCACCAGCTGGACTGGAGAGCAAACCATTGACTGACCTTTGGACATGCTAGAGTAATATAGGGAAACTGAATTTAAAACGGACCAATAAAGGACAGGATAATTATGGTTTAATAATGCTAACTTGTAGGATTACTTAACTGGACCAGTGAAGGGCCTTAGAATGAGAATATGGTGTTTAAATTGAGAGATAGAGCAGTTCTAAGGGAAAAAGTGAACAGCAGACTTTGTGGAGCCAGGAATAGTTTAAACCCAATTAGGCGGTGCTGCCCGTTGTTGCTCTATGCTCAAAAATGCGCAAAACCACGCAAAAGAGGGTTTTAAGAGAGGAAGATGAAGGAGTTTTGGAATTGACCCAAAATGGCCAATAAAACTACAGTTTCAAGTCAGTAACCACTCCCACAGGGGCAGGCAGGCTGCTCAATGTTTTTCACTGCCACTGATCAACAGAGAGACTTCCCTTTATTATTATTCTGTAGTCTGACAGGTGTTCAGTCAACTCCTGCCAAATATAATTTTTTTTTTATGTAACACCATGATCAGCTATAACTAGTTCACAAACACAGAAATATAGCAATTCACGGAAGTTTGCATTCCTTTATCTGTACACGTCTGATTTGATTGGTAATTTTGAAGTAAAACATTTCTTAGTAAAGCATGTGATGGTTATTCCATTGGCATAGCAATCCCCACCTCCTCCTCCAACCTGCTGTCTAATTAGAGTATGGTGTTTGAGACTTCATCCATGTTGTGCGTGCAGTTAGAAATACGTTTGAACAAACCAGTGTGCTAACTGTTTTTGCTATATTAAAGTGGTCTAAACAAAAGTGGTTTCAGGTAATGTAACTATTCTGCAAACCATTGTAATTGTGATGGCACTGCTGGCCAGAGCAGATTATACTGTAGTCTGACAGGTGTTCAGTCAACTCCTGCCAAATATTATTTATTTATTTTTTTTGAAGTACTGTGTCTTGTGCATGCCTCAGTCTTATCCTGAAATGAATCATTCAGATGGTCTGCTATTCAGACCAGTTAGGAGGGCGGTCTCATGCCTTCATAGGAGTTGCCATCTTCAAAGTGACAGAAAAAGAACATAACAAAACTGCTTTGTTATACACACGTATATATATATATATATATATATATATATATATATATATTTTTTTTTTTTTTTTTTTAAACAAAAACAGTTACCTTTCCCTTTTATGCATGATTAAAATGGAATAATTGGTTAATACTGTTTATTGATAATACTTATTGGTAAAGTTTATTTTTGTATCCTGACACCAGTATGTGTCATGTAGTAAAATGGAGTTATTTATTTATTTATTTTTTGATTGGTGGAGAAATAAATGTTACTATGTGTATTAATTTTAAGTTTTATGAAGTTATGATTTCCTTGAGGTGCTAGGGTATGATAAGCAATGTTGGATGGATAAGGATTACCCTTCAGATTTCTACAAACCTGGCATGCAGATGTGTCCATTTTTTTAACTACATTCTGATTTTGGCTAGTCTAGGTCATTCATTCATTCCTACTGCAAGGATCGCTGCAGAGTGTCAAGGACTTTGTAACCATATGCATTGCATCAATGTCCCTCTGAAATGTATTCATGTTGCTTTGGGCAAGCATTTATAATCATCAAAATGCCAGAATCCTCCAATACTTCTCATGATATGTTTGTGCACTTCTATGATTCATAGAGATGAATGTAAATTAGCCTAAATCTCGTATAATACATGTAAATGGCCATGACTTTTCACCAATAAGTTGAGCAATGTTATACTAATTTACTAATAGCCAAAAGAGGCAACAAGCACATTAGGATACAGCAGACAAATTACAGCAAGGGAATATTTTTAAAAATATTATTATTTAATATGAAACACTTCAAAATATTATTTCATTATTAAATTAAGGGTCATTTGTAATGAACTTACACGTATAGGTTCATAGGTTCATGGGTTCATACTAGGCTATCTGCCCTAGGGCATTTATAAGCCGAGCCAGAGTTGTGTGGCTTTCACCACCCCTTAGGTTGAAGAATACTATACCCATTAGTTTGCCGTGCCTCTGTCCAGCAGTGATACAGAGATGATCCCCGGTGTAAACCTACGATCTCCCATCCACTGGTCAAGATTCCTCTTGAACAGAGCCAGCAAGGTGCTCTGTCTCACATGGACCGGGATTCTGTTCCACAGCATAGGGAGTCTCTGGGTGATGAATCTGTCCCTCCAGCACGTCCTATTTAGATCCGTGTTGAGGTTTAAGTCTCTTGCTCTTGTGACTCTGGTGGATTTGGATTTTTTGAGGTGGAGCATGTCCATTAATTCCGGGTTGGACATGGCCTTGTATGTCAGGCACAGGTCACCTCTGAGCAGACGGTATGCGACTGAATAGAGCTGGAGTTTCTTCAGTCGGGCAGCATATGGCATATTTTGAGCCCCTTTATCCTTTTGGTGAGGAACTTTTGGGGTCTTTCCAATTGCTGCAGGTGTCGGGTAAGATACATTCCGAATGGGGCATTGTACTCGATCATTGGTCTGTTAAGTGAAGAGTACAGGGGAACAATGACCTCCCTTGATCTGGATGTGAATCCCTTCATAATCAGGTGGGCAATGTAGAAGGTGCTCCTAACCGCTTGGCAATGTGAGTGTCAAAAGAAAGGTTACTGTCAACTTGGGTCCCCAGGTCCCTGATAACCTCTTCTGTGCTTAATGGATTGCCACCTATGTGGTAATTGGGGTTACCTTGTTTTTACCAAAGGGTATGACTGTACATTTTTTGGCGTTTAGCTTAAGGCCATGGCTCTGGCACCAGTTATCCATTTCTATGAGACCTCTCTGAAGGATATCTGTGTCTGATGGATTTTCAACTATGGCGCCCAGTTTGCAGTCATCTGCAAACTTTGTCAGCCACAATCCTCCTATGTTTGCCTGCACTTCTGAAAAGTAGATGCCGAACAAGAGGGGGCCCAGGACTGAGCCCTGTGGGACACCGCTTGTGACCGGCTTGGAGTCTGACATGGCACCAGCAACTCTAACCCTGTGGGTTCTGTCCTTGAGCCAGTTTGCAACCCATCTTGTGACATATGGGTTTACATTTAAGCTGGTGAGCTTTTCTATGATACCCGAGTGGGGTATTGTGTCGAAAGCTTTTGCAAGGTCAAGGTAGGCTGTGTGAACTGCCTTACCCTCATCAATGGCCTTGGTGACTGTTTCAAAAAGTCGACCAAGTTCAAGAGGCATGATCTGCCCTTGACAAAGCCGAATTGGGTAGGATCCAATGTTTGTAGGTCCCCTATGTCTTTATTTATGAGTTCCATTATGATCCTCTCCATAGCTTTGCAGACCAGGCTTGTTAAGCTTATGGGGCAGTAATTACCAGGGTCCGTAGAAGCACCGCCTTTGTGGAGTGGGACCACAGTTGCCGTACGCCACTCTTTGGGTACGTATCCTGTGGTAAGGCTAAGATTAAACAGCAGCCTTATGTGTGGGTTTAGTTCCTCATTGAGTTAGTATAGCACACAGCCGGGGACACCATCCATTCCCATTGATGCTGTGTTTTTAGCTTTAGAGAGAGCAGCTCTCACCTGGGCATTTGAGATGATTGGGAGGCTACACTCTGTTGGGATAGATATTTCTCCTTTTGGGGGGTAGGGAGGGGAGAAATTTTCACTGAACCTGTCTGCCAGTATGTTTGCAATGTCTGTGGGTTTATTGATTTTTGTATCATTTTGGACTAATTCTGAGCATATCTGGGAGTTTCCACCCAGATTTCTAACATAGCTAAAGAAGGCCTTATGATTGTCTTTCGAGTCCTTGGCGATTTTTCTCTCAAAGTTGGCCTTGAATGATTTTATGAGTGATCCTAGTTTTTTACTAGTATTGATCAGAGATGTCTTCCCTTTTAGGGATTTTGCTCTATCTTGTAGTAGCTTTCTCCTCTTGTTGTAAAGTTTGTTTATGGCTGGGGACCACCAGATCGGGTGCTTGCCTTTGGTGGAAAGGGTCTTGATTTTATTTGGGATTGCTTGATCCATGCAATCCTGGAGGTGCTCGTAGAAAGCATTTGTAAGGGATTCAGCAGCGTGGGTTGTGGTTTCCAATGGCTCAGGGGCCTTGAAGGATACCACACCAGTCTTAAGAAGTGTGAAGTTGGCTTTTGAGAAGTTCTTCACTGTGGTCTTTTTTGTTGGGGTGGGGGCGGGATGTGGATCTCCAGTGAGATTAGTTTATGGTCTGATCTCACCAATGAGGATATACTTCGGTGTGGAGCATTTTGTCCCCATGTTTGTGATGATCAGGTCTAGTATATTTTCACCTCTTGTGGGAATGGTGACAAGTTGTTCCATAGCATTTGAGTTTATGAACTCCAGGAACCTTTGGGCTAGGGTATTGGGGCTTGAGTAATGTTCCCAGTCTATGTTTGGGTAGTTGAAGTCACCCAATTTGATGGTGTTTGGAGAGACATTTATAATCTCCAGTGTCTTCAGGAAGGCTGTGTGGGGTTCCTGAGTTTGAGAGAGTGGCCTGTAACATGCTACAAACTGTAGAGCAGTTTTGCCTATAGTTAATTGCACCTGAATGGTCTCTGATGCTTCGTGAGTTGCCACCAGCCTGGAGGTGTGGGTATCCTTGATGAATATGGATACACTCCCTCCTTTTGTGGTATGGTCCGGGTTTTGGGGCCGGAACGCATGATATGAGGTAAAACCTGATAGTGCCGGGGTGCTCTCAGGAGCCTTGAACCAGGTTTCAGTCACAGCACAGACATCGATGTTCTCCATACTGAGGAGGGCTTCAAGGGCGTGCATCTTGAGATTTAGACTTCTGGCATTTAGCAGCATTACCCTTAGTTTTTTTCCATTATTGATTTCTAGGGTGGTGGGTTTAGAATTTGAGCCTTGTCTAAAAAAGGCACTATGGGGGTGGCAAGAGCCTTTGCCAATATCTGGAAACCCAGGGGTGACAGGTGCAAGCCATCCCTTGCTAAGCAGCGTGGCTTGTCAAGCAAGTCATTCCAGGCAGACAGACATTGGATCCCCTTAGAATGACACCAGAAATTAAGCCAATTATTAAAACTGATAATTTTGTCTCTGTATTGTGGCATCATTCTTGGTGAAGGTAGGATACTGCTCAGGGTCAGGGTCATACCAGCCTGGGCTACATAATCTGAAAGCTCCTTTATGTGTCTTTTCATGTAGTCCAGGGAGGTACGTCTCAGGTCATTCACACCGGTATGGACAATGACTGAGTCATACTTGTACTTGCTGTGGAGTGACCTGAGTGCTTGTGTTATGTGGCGGATTCTAGTGCCAGACAGGCAGCTTACTGTGACCCTCTCCTTGTTCAGTCTGGTGAGTGGGACATCAGTGTGTCTGACTATGGAGTCACCTATGACAAGTGTGTCTGGCATTGTGTTTGGCCTTAAGGGCTGTGACTGATTTGCACATTGACTTTGTGATCTATGTGTTGCTTGTGTTATGTCATGAGGTGGCAGTTGTTTGGGTGTCTGCTTTGGAGGCCTCTGCTGTTTTGGTAGATTTTTGATCAGTGCCTCTGAGTATGTCTTTGTGTGTTTATGTGTTTGATTTGTAGTTGTGATAGTTCTATGTGAGACTGGGTTTATGGTGTGTGTGGTTACCTTCTCCTCCTGTCTGGTTTTGCCAGTCCTGAGTTGAGAGAGCTCAGCCTCCAGTTTGGCTATATAGTTGCATCTCTCGCATGTATTTGTGTTTTGTGGGAGGAGGAGAGGGTTGTCTGTGTACATGAGGCAATTGTAACATTGCCTCAATATTCCCAGATTCACCAGCTGAGCAGGAGAGGACGCTAGCAACTGACCCTTTGACATGCTAGAAGAAATGAAAAAGTTTGCTGTGTAACTGAGTCAGAAAGGACCTATAGGGAAGTGGGTACTCAAGGGGGTTTTAAGCTAGTGAAGTACTTTGTATAATATAGAAGTGCTTTACCTGACTAAAAAATGCTTTATAGTCATACCCTTCGGGAAAAACAAGGTAACCCCAAGCTACCATATAGGTGGCAATCCACTAAGCACAGAAGAGGTTATCAGGGATCTGGAGACCCAGGTTGACAGTGGCCTTTCTTTTAACACTCACATTGCTAAAGTGGTTAGAAAGACCTTCTACATTGCCCACCTGATCATGAAGGGATTCACATCCAGATCTAGTGAGGTCATTGTTCCCCTGTACTCTTCACTTATCAGACCAATGATCGAGTACAATGCCCCATTCGGGATGTATCTCACCCGACATCAGCAGCAATTGGAGAGACCCCAAAAGTTCCTCACCAAAAGGATAAAGGACTCCAAAATCTGCCATATGCTGCCAGATTGAAGAAACTCCAGCTCTATTCAGTCGCATACCGTCTGCTCAGAGGTGACATGTGCCTGACATACAAGGCCATGTCCAACCCGGAATTAATGGACATGCTCCACCTCAAAAAATCCAAATCCACCAAAACCACTAGAGCAAGTGACTTAAACCTGAACACGGATATAAATAGGACATGCTGGAGGGATAGATTTATCACTCAGAGACTCCCTATGCTGTGGAATAAAATCCCGGTCCATGTGAGGCAGAGCACCTCGCTGGCTCTGTTCAAGAGAAATCTTGACCTGTGGATGGGAGATCGTGAGTTTACCCGAATCATCTCTGTGTCACTGCTGGACAGAGTGACAACAAACTAATGGGTACAGTATTTTTTCATATAAGGGGTGGCGTAAGCCACAGAACTTTGGGCTAGGCTTATAAATGCCTTAGGGCAGATAGCCTAGTATAAACCTATGAACCTATGAACCTAAGTGCTGAGCTTTACAGATAGAGAATAGACTGTTTAGATTACAAGTAGAGCAGTTCTAAGGGGAAAAAATGAAGAGCAGACTTTACAGAGCCAGAAATAGTTTAACCTTGTTTAACCGGCGCTGCCCGATGGTGCTCTAGTGGCAACTCCGCGCTAAATGCAGAAAAGGCAATAAGTCAGTAGTACAGGCTAGCACACTTTATTGGGCAGCCAAACAATTAAATTAAACAGCAAACAAACACTTTTCGACTTGAATTAGACTAATTTCGACTAAAATGTACTTTTAAGTGCAGATAATAAAAAATGCAGTAAATAACTATGAAAACAGTTAAAACTTGCTCTAGGTAAGCAGTAGAAGGTAAAACAAATATAAAAAACAGCAGGATACTTAATCAGGAAAGCAGTCGCTTTTTTTCAGTTCTCTGTAGCCAGGAAGACTCAACAGGACCACGTGGAGCTGTGTCTGAGCAATATGGCTTCAAAAAAATGCCAGTGGCAGATTTTAATCAGGGAACTTCAAAAGAGCTAGAAATGGTCCAAAATGACCAATTACTACAGCTTCTTGTGCTAAGGTCACTTCCCTCAAGGACAGGTAGGCTATTCAAGGCTCCCCACTCCCACTGGTGAGCTAAGAAACTTCCTTCTATCCAAGTAAGACAATGGACAACACAGGAACTACAACACTGCCCAGGATACAGCAAGGTCTGTAAACTGGTCTAACTAGTTTAGGAGAGGCAGGAAAACAAGGAATATTTTTTTTTGTTTTTTTTGTTTTTAAATAGAAACACACAGAAATGCAGAAAAGGCAATAAGTCAGTTGATGTGAGTGTTATGATAACATTGACAGATTGATAGAGGTCTGCCATTTTGAATTTGGATTTCATGACAGCAGCAGTGCAAATGATTACTGAAGGCAAAAAATGATTGTTACTCTGGTGTAATTTACTGAGTGGGCATACATGGGTATAAATGCTTTAATTTATTACAGAGCCTTTGCTGTGCTAAAGATATCAACAGGCATGTGTAAAGAATTTGATTTTTTTGGGGGGGTGACAGTAAGGAATAAAACATGGCAGTATTATCAGTACATGACAATGGCAGGGGATAGGGCAAGGATGCTGTTTTGTGACAAACGTGATTGCACTCATGACCTAAATGACCTGTAAGTAACATATTGCAATTTTATTTCGCTATATTGAGATTTCTATTATGTAATTATATGGCTTGTGTTAAGTAGCAGTTTTATTTAATGTACGTGGCTGGATGACTTGGTCAATGTTTCGCTGTAAAAGTTGATGATTTCCCAACATTATTATTATACTTTCCATACTTTCTGAATGTGCACCCGCACTCCCTCTTTTTTTTTTGTTACATGTAGTACTGATGGAAAATAAGGGACCAAAGTAGAGAAAGGATAACTTCAGCCATGAGGAAAATTGTGTCCTTGTGGTTGCACATAGGACATATGAGGACGTATGTGAAACGTCATTTAGGTAAAGGGGCCCAGGCAGGCCAAGTGCAACAAGGCCTGGAGTCAAGTAATTGTTGAAATCAATAAAGTGGAAGGTAGAAACCAAGCATTAATTCAGTGCAAGGAAAGGGCAAAAAGATACAGCAGCATATGCTAGAATCAAGTCCTGGCAGAATGCGGTTTCCTGTACCACTTTACGGGGCTTCAAATCATATTCAATTAAATTCAGATGAGGAGAGCCTTCTGTCCATCTGTGGGGATAACAATAACACCGAAGGTATTAGAACAGAAATAATTAGAAGTAGTCTGGACACTGCGCCATCTTACCAATGTTTGTACCAGAAGCAACATTCATATGCTTATGAATGCCGGTTTAAAATCATAGAACATATTTCTAAAGAGAGATTATAATGTTGACAAGGAATGATGTCATTAAACACATCACAATAAATTATTATCGGGTGAAATGTGTACATCAGCAAAAAATGGAAATGAAGGCACTATGCATGGTAAGTCTCCTACCCATCCCCTTTTTAGCATACCTTACTGTTTGCTGTTGCATTATTATTAATGCTTTCAAATACATTTTTATATAGTCAACATCACAAACAAACAGTTAAACTATGCCAATATATTTGGAAGATGTCAGAAGCAGAATGTGTGTTGTTGCTGCTGGTAGTGAGTATGATAACACAATACTATTTATGAGGCAGCCTGAGGGAAGTGGCAGTCAGTCACCAAGTTTAAATGCAGGTTCTGTCACCCCACAACATATTAGTAACTCTGCAGAAAGTGACACTGTACGTCAACATCAAGCTGAAGTTGGCATGCCATTCAGGGTTGTATAGGAGGAACACCCTTACACCTCTTGACCAGTATCTCCAGACCCATATGAACACTTTGCTGCTGATGGCAGGCATTCAGAGATAACAGTTTCGACAGTATAACCTTTACAAAGATGCAGGCACAGATATTTGTTACAGCTACCCTAGGAAATGTATAAAGCATTGGCTGCCCAACAGGAAATGTGCTGTGACACTGTTAGGGCTAAGAGCACTGCCACAGAGAATCAGCTTGAAATGGTCAGAATCTTCTAGGGTATGCATGATGATTTTCAGCACTACTAATGGCAGAGAAGGGATAATGCCATAATCACAGTGATGAGAAGTACGGTGCCACACCAAGCATCAGTGACTACCTCCATTCATACACTAGTTAGGACATACTAGACTCATGCAGCACTCAGCCTTACAAGGGACAAAGTACAGGTTACTGTCGAGACACATGAGGGAAACTACATGATACTACTGTTGCTTCTCAGAACAGTACTGTCAGTAGTCAAAGTGAGCAAGCACAGCACATGTCCTACAGGCCACTTTAGCATTTATCTACAGCTACCAGAACCTCACATTCAAGGTTGCAATCAGGTTACTCAGCACTGTGACAAGTGACAGCGCAATCACCTGCATTAAGTAGATCACACCATCAGACCAACTCACCTTACAGTCCTGATAATATCCCCTCCTCTAAACCAGTAATACCATCATCTAACCTAAAAATAGGTGATACATATGACTCCTTTGATCTTGAACTACTGTGAATTAGCTTCAAGACAGAGATCTCTAATTGGAATAGGGGTTTGGGGGTTACATTTGTAAATGTATGCATTTCTTCCCTGTAAAAATAGTATGTACATCATCAATGAATATTGGACAAAAAGCAGTGCTATATGGATTACCATTCCTACCAGTGGTAGGTACCCAAAACATTAAATAGTAACGAGCAAAAATGTTTAATATAAATATATCATAAGCAAGTGGCACATTAAAATGAGCATCCCGTCATGTAAATTTACACTGTTGGCACTTCATCCTCCCCAGTGCACAAATGGTCATAGTTTCAGAAGTCAGAATTTATTGTGTATAGCAGCATAAAATTAATGTGATGTGCAGTACAACAGAATAACCTAAGAAGAAATATCATATATAAAGAAAGCATTATAAGTCATTTTACTTAGATTTGCAGTTTAATAACTCAGGAAGCACTTCACTGTTGCCAGTATCCTTACATTTATATAATTAATTGTTAAAGCAGACTTTATTCATGAAAACTGGAAAAATGTAAATTAGTTTGTATTTGATGCCTTTCAGCATCAATGAATGTGAATCAATGAGCACTCAGGCACGGCAGTAAGAGGAGCATTATTTTCTAACTGAAATATTTTCAAATGAGAGACAATGTCAGATGAACAGTGAAATCAGGCCATGCACCACACAGCTTAGCCCAAATGTATCACTCCATGAATCAATTATACACTATATGTTTTTTTTTACAATAAAGTAAACACTAGCCTGAATGTCATGGTCCATAGTTAGGGAATAGATGCTGTTTCTTTACCTGCACAGCTACATACCATGCATGAACCTGCCACATGAGGTCCCTTACT
>NC_056729.1:235484717-235497217 GCF_019279795.1 Protopterus annectens | reverse complement strand
GGAAACAATTCCACTACATCCACTGTAACCATCACATCTGTCCATTCATAGTAATCATTTCTAATATTTTTAAGGAATTCCCAAGAGTCCTTACAAATATGGCTAAAGGATGAAACCATTTTTTTAAGAGAGATATCTACAAACTTTCCCAAAGGCTCTGTGATACTTCCAGACCCTGCCACAATGGGTCTAAATTTTAAGGGGTTCAGACCTTTGTGGACTTTGGGAATCCCGAATATAACCGGGGTGAGTGGTTTGTTCACCATTAAAAAATTCAACAATTTTTCATTAATCACCCCTTGTAATAAGTGGTCTTGTAGTAAGAATTTTATCTTTGCATATGCTATATTAATTTCATTTAAAGAAATGATACTGTATTGTTCAGTGTCCTGTAGTATGTTATGTATATAATCATCATAGTCATGTTTGTACATCAACCCCCCCCCCTTTGTCCGGTTTTATGACTCTGATTTGTTCTTCCCTTAATAAATTAATAAGGGAAAAACAATCTGTGGATAAATTCTCTTTCATGTTATTAGTTGTTTTTAACTTTCTGATATCTGTTTCAACTAATTCTTCAAAAATTTTAATAATAGGATGTAGGGGGGGGGGGTTGAAGGTACTAGTTCTGCTAATTGGTTCCTTAATGAGAGGTACACCTTTAAAAAATAAATTCAAATTAAGCTGTCTTGTATAAAGTTTTAATTCCATAATGGTTTTAGTTATATCTAAAGGTTTAGTTGGAACAAAGTGGAAACCTTTTGTGAACAGCTCAAAGTGTATGTCACCATTTTATGGAAATCATTTTAAACAACAATTTTATCTTTTTTAATGGGGAATTTTTTAAACAAAGAATATGTGTAGCAATGGGTACACCTTGTGCCTCTACATATGCAAATATTGTGTTGTTTTACTGGGAAAGTAAATTTGTATTAACATCACCCTGGAAAGAAAATATTCTTCACTATCAAAGGTATTTGGATGATATTTGCATATTATGGAGAGGCAGCAAAGAAAGTCTTGATGAGTTTTTAAGGTATATCAATAATACCACTAACTTTTTAAAATTTACATCTAACATTAGTGATGATTCATTAAATTATCTGGATGTCAGTTTAACTAAAAACAAAGAGTTACGAAGGTTTGAATCATCAGTATTTAGAAAAAGCACCTTCTCTAATGCATTCTTGCATTTTTGCAGCAGTCACCCCTTTTCACAAAAGAAGGGTATCTTGAAAGGCCAATTTATTAGATCCTCAAGAATGTGCAGCACAGAGACATTATTTAGTAAAGAAGTAAACACATTAAGGAATTTATTTTTAGAAAGAGGATACCCCCACACATTAATTAACAAAATGTACGAAGAAGTACTGATTAAAAGAGACAATATGTACGCACCTTTACTAGGATTGACAAAAAGATGACACAGTATCCGAGACTAACAATACTTATGCACAAAGTCAAGAATTTGACTCCAAAACTGCATTTGTATTTACATATAATAATAATGCCGTGGAGTTTAAAAATACTATAACAAAATATTGGCCTATTTTGAGGTCGAATGAAGAGACCAATAAATGGTTGCCTACTCAACCAACATTTGTTAATGCTAGAAATATGAATCTCAAAAATATATTTGAGAGACAAAGACAACACACAAAGCATAACATGAATACCACCACGTACTTACAAATGTAATGCCTGTAAACAATGTACACATATTATGAATTCAGGTCTCTTTATATTAAATCTAGGAATTTTAGGGTTAGATCAGATTTTATTACAATTGTGCATCTAAAGGATAATTTACATAGGTTGTGTCAGGTGTGTGACAGTTTCTACATTGAAAGACAGAGAGGACGTTGCGCAGAAGGATATATGAACATTGCTATGACATCCAGAAAAAGAAAGAATCCAATGCTTTTTATAAACACCAGACATTATGTCCTAACATGACTTTAAAATTCTTTGTTTTGGAGCAAGTTCCCTTAAACCCTAGAGGTGGTGACTGGGAGGCCACTATAGAATACAAAGAATTAACATGGCAGCTCAGATTAAATGCAACCAAACCACCTGGTTTGAATGATGCTTTAAGTATCAGTAGCTTATTAAAATTGAGACGAGCAAAGCTATAGACTCAAGGTGTTTAAGTTAATGTTTATTAGGAGAAACACAGGAGTTTGTTACACATGATGTAGTCTTTTATAACTTTACTGACTCTTCAAAACATCACAGATTTTAATATGTCGTATGCATATTATTAATTATTTTTAAATTCACTAATCATATGCACAACAAGTTAATTATTAAATTTTTGAACATAGGAATTGTTGAACATTATTCATTCCCAATATATCATGCTACCACAAGGGTGCATTATTTTAAATATGTTTTAAACACAAGTTTTTAAATAAAAGTTAATAAGTTTATAAATACAACAATGTACACATTCTAATAAATTCAGTAGGATATTTATCACATATATCAAATATATTTATTATATTTATTATATTTATTACACTATATTGATATTATTTAATATTTAATAATTGCAATAATATTTATAACATACAATAATTTATTCATTTATACATAGTGTACATGGTTATAGTTTTTATGTTCATATTTAACAATAATGTTAAAGAGATTGTATACAGTTTTGGTTAAGGAAACATGAAATTTTAAATTACAAACATTAAGTTACAGCACATTGCTGGTATTGAGTTATAGGATTTTATAATACTTTAAGTAAGAAATTCATTATAAAGATTTCACAAAGATTTGTTTGTTACAATTACCAAAAATTAGTGGGTTTAGAATGTATAGATGTTTAAAGAACATTGCTCACTATATTGTGTTTTTATATTGTAGTACGTTTTGCTTTTGTCACATGTTTTAAAGAACTGTCTTCAAATATGGTTCAGTTTAAATGCAAAATTCGTTACTAAGTAACAGAAACGCATTTTAAATGAATGTAATTGATTAATTGTATTATTTTCTGATGAACTGCCTTATTTAAAAGGCGTTCAACACCCTGCTATTTCATCTTGATAAAGCCTGTGATTCACACGCTTAAAGCGCTTGATTTATTTTCGCTTAATTTATTGGGTTGTTCGTTCTTCAATAAAAGGAATTACCTATTTCAAGTACCTTGGAGGAGTTTATTGGGCATTGCTGTGCTTTCTGCATACTTTTGTGATATATATATATATATATATATATATATATATATATATAATTGTATTTACTATTTGTTTACCAGAAAAGTCTGACTTGGAGCAAAGCCAATTTTCAGTGGAGGCCCAGGGAGAAATGCTCCAGATGCATGTCATTGCAACGTGTATATGTAATTACATTTATATATTAGGTAGATATAGAGATACAGGCACATACTGATGTCCGCACGTATACACACACACGCGCACACACACACACACACACACACACACACACACACACACACACACACACACACACACACACACACAGGCACACACACACACAAACATGCATTCACACATATGTTTTTTCTACAGTCAGTCATCAGTTTAGATTGCCAGAATGGAAATTGTTGACTTTGCTGACTGATTCTTACTTCACTGACCACTGTAGCAATCAAACTATACTATATACTTGTTTTTTGGATAAGACGTTAAACCAATGCCCTATTTAATTGAGTTTTCTGGTAGCTCAGGTGGATGTAAAAGATTCCACAGCACATATTAAAGAGAGTAGGGGTTCTTTATTAAAAAAAATATTATGTACAATACTATTTATAAGCTTACATATTTACAAATTTACACAGTATACAAATTTTCATTCCTTCCATTATAGTCATACAGTCTTAGATATTTTACTATTCATTATATTTTTCAACCTTATTTGAAACCAGTTCCTTTTTCCACAACCATCATCTAATTGTTCTTAAAATTACTGCTAGTCCCTATTTACTATTTCATCCCCGGGATTCACTAATCTTCCATGCAGGAATAATTTATTCCTGCACAGAAATGACTGTTTAAGGGCAGCACAGAGGCACACCATGCATACTAATGAAGGTATGCTGCCTCTGCTCCTAAACGGACATGGAGCGTGGATGAATGCATGGGGTGTGTCTGAGAGCAGAGCTCTCACAATACACATGCCCCTGCACTCAGGAAGTGCAGTTTGGCAATTGCAATGAGCAAGAATGTTCATAGGAGGTTGCATACCTCCCAATTGTAAAAATCTTTGCAGAATGTCTAGATTTGTCACCCATACAGTTGGCCTGTAACCCATTTGTCCTGGCAAATCACTGGGATGATCTCAGGATTTAAGTCAGTAAATAATGGCATACATTTCAGTTTCAGACTTCAAAACCATCAGAAAATGTATTTTAAAACATTCCTGTTACACTAGCAACTTTCCCAGGTTTATAAGAGCAATATTTAAAATATATCAGTAGTTGGACCTCATGTTGTCAA
The DNA here is from genome assembly GCF_019279795.1 of Protopterus annectens. NCBI lineage: Eukaryota > Metazoa > Chordata > Ceratodontiformes > Protopteridae > Protopterus > Protopterus annectens. Next base: position 235,492,754 of record NC_056729.1, on the reverse strand, counting down.
GCTTTGTCCAGATAATTTGCATGAAAAGGTTGAGAAGCATGGGGGGTTGCTAGAATGTCTGCCAAATGTGCAGATGCACACAAGAATCCACAGCAATAAGTGTAATGTTTCCCTTCCCAGAGAAAATAACAGTAGAGAATTTTTGTTTATCAAACAGATTACATTTAACCATAGGTGTGTGGGTTTGCTCATTGCTTAGCTATGCATACTGTAGCTTAAATAGCAAGATACATTCAGTTGAAGTAGTACTGCAATAGTGTAGTGGTCAGAGCATTGGCTTTGTGAGCAGTCATTCCCGGTTCGATCCTCACTGTAGTAAATTCCATTTTCTATGTGAAAGCAATTTATGAACTTTTTTGCTGTATAACCTACTAAATAACATAAATTTTTGAACTGGAGTACTGCAATAAGTGCAAATGTGAGGTGTCATTGTAATAATGTGGTAAAATCCACATAAAAACACAAGTGCCCAATACAGTATACGTACACATAAATCAGGGTACTAAATGAAGTTATAATGTGTAATGAATGATAAATCCAGAGCATCCAAACCTACCACTTTCCCAAGAACCATGTTTCATTCTTTCTAAATTAGTGCAGGGGTAAGTGGGAGTAAGCACTTTTAAGCAGTACTAAGTGGGTTTAAGCCTGTTCACACTGGGGTAAGCAATGCACACACTCAGGTTAAGCATTTTTTAAGCTAACTCTTGCTAAGCATATTTAACCAGAACTTAGCATTGCTTGCCATCACACAGACCCACTTACACCTGCTTAAAAGTGCCTTAATCACTCTGTATGCAACAGCCCCTGTTCTGCCCAGCAACAAAATAAACAGGCCTTGCAAGTCTTGAACCCAGGATCCTATAGTCACAGCAGTTAGCCAGTAAGCCATCACAGCGTACATAAAATTGAGGTATACCCAAACAGATCCTCACTATAGCAAAATCACAGTTTACATCGCTACATCACTCGATGGGTTGCCAACTGGGTTACTGACAAAACCCACATTGTAAAAGTAGCCAACTCCAAATCCATCTCCAGACAAGTGACAAGTGGAGTACCTCAGGGTACAGTCCTGGGACCATTCTTTGGCATCTACTTCTCTGAAGTACAGGCCGACACTAAGGGACTTTGGCTAGCAAAGTTCACAGATGACTGCAAACTGGCATTATTGAATCCCCAAATGATGTGGATATTCTACAAAAGGGCCTTACAGAAACAGATGCTTGGTGCCAGAGCCATGGGTTCAAGCTCAATGCCAAGAAATGTATAGTTATCCCCTTTGGGAAAAAAACATGTACCCATGAGTTACCACATAGGTGGCAGTACACTAAACACCGAAAGTGTCATAAGAGACTTAGGGACACAGGTGGACAGTGGTCTCACCTTCAATAACCACATCACCACAACAGTCAGGAAACCCTTCTATGTGGCACATCTTATCACTAAGGGCTTTTCATCCAGAAAAAAAGTAGGTCATTGTCCCACTGTACTCATCCCTCATTAGACCCATTATAGAATACAAGGCCCCATTTGGTATGTACATCTCTAGATATCTGCAACAACTGGAAAGGCCACAGAAATACCTCACTAAAAGAATCACAGGGTTAAAGCAGATGCCCTATGCTGACCATCTAAAAAAAAACTCCAGCTATAGTCTGTTGCATATCGTTCACTCAGAGGCGATCTCTGCTTAACATACAACGCCATGTCTAACCCAGAGCCATTGGACATGCTACACTTAAAGAAATCCCAATCCCTCAGAGCCACACACTCCAGGGATCTAAACCTTTTCATCACAATGAACAAAGCATGCTGGAGGGATAGGTTCCTTATCCAGAGACTCCCCAGACTCTGGAATAGACTGCCCATACATGTCAAGCAGAGCGCCTCTTTGGCCCTCTTCAAAAGGAACCTTGACAATTGGATGGGAGACAGGAAATTAACCCTGGGGATTATGTCAGTCACCCTGCTAGACAGGGGTCCAGGGAAGTAAATATTGTGGGAAGAAATAGCCAAGAAATTGTTATGGCTAGGCTTATGTAGGCCCTAGGGCCAATAGCCTAATACCAACCTATAAACATATGAACATGTGAAAGGAATCTATAAACATTTTTATGTTGTATAACCTACCACATAGCATATATATGTAAACTGGAGTACTGCATTAAGTCCAGATGTGAGGTGTCATTGTAATAAAGTGGTGAAATCCTCCAATAAACACATGTACCCAATACAGTGTATGTAACATGAATCACGGATACCAAACAAATATATAACATGTAATGAATGATAAATCAATGCCAAACAGCAAATAGTGTGCACATTTAAAAATAAGCAACGCTAAGCATTGCGCACCTCTGGTTACTAGGTGTAAGCAATGCATAGCCCAGCTAAATAGATTTGCCCGTTGGTATGCCCCTTTAAGCAATGCCAACCTAAGGTAAGCAGGTTTGCCCATAGCTTAGCATTTTCAAAACCATCCAGTCACAACATAGTGCAGGAAATTAGCCCTTTTTAAACCCCACAGGCAGGAATACATTTCATAACTGGTTGCAGCTTCCTCCTCTAGGCACTATGGCCAGTGTTGGAGAAGGATTGCACTTCCAAGCACAGAACTGGGGCATCCAGGAGTCGAAAGTCATGGCAGGACTCCTTGTTAAAGACAATGAAGAGAGACTGCTGCAGTGACAGTACCAGGGTTCCCAATTTAAAGCAGCAGCCTAGGACCATCTCGCCCATAACCTCACCAGTGCCATTGGCATCCCTCAAACTGATGAGCAGGTCAGGCATCACTATGCTGAACTGAAATGGAGGAAGAGGGAGCTCTTGGATCAGTGGATCCAAGAAGCTAGACAGACGGGTGATGTTCCAGCCGTGTGTAAGTATCATTCTACTACCTGTTTAATAATTGCAAGCTCATGTATATTATGGATAGGTATGGCTAAATATTCCTGTTATGTCTTTGACAGTGGCAGCAGAGTGGGATGTGAATCAGGAAGGCCATGCCTGTACACTGCAGAGGCTGCATCGTGCGGCAGGTTAGTAATAATCTTGCATGTACTGTCATAAGAAATAAATCTAAAAATGGTAGAAAGGTAATTGCCAGTATAAAACCTGTATTGTGTATGGGATGTCCCAAATCCAGGATCCTACACAACATATCCACAAGAAGTTAACAGTAATCCATCCCACCTGTACGACGTCAGGATGGTATCAATAACATATAATGCTGTACAATCTGGTTACCATAGGGAATGTACAATGAGAAAGCAATAAACATTCCAATGATACATACACACACACACACACACACACACACACACACACACACACACACACATATATGCAGATATATATATATATATATATATATATATATATATATATATATATATATATATATATATATATATATATACATATATATATGTATATACACATACACACCATATACATATATTACTACGTATAAATACGTATAGGAAGATACATATTTAGAGGGTGCACAGCATATTGAACAGCCAGTATGCCTACAGTTACCACCTTTTAAAATGGACAGTATATGATTCTCTCATACAAAAGACAATTATTGCATGAAACATATACCCACAGAGAAGTCAAAGGATATGACACCACACACTGGTTTGCATACATAAGAAATTTTTATTTGTGTACTATTACAGTTGTATATGCCATGTCATATAGCTGTTAGGTGTTTGAAATGCATACTAACTGAGTAATTCAACTCTCAAGCTAATCATTTTATACAGTAATCCAAAAGCATAACATATGTTGCTGTCCAGTCCAAGGCCTTTAAGTAGTACAACAGTAAAGAAACACTGGGCCAGAAGATAACAATCAATCAACAGTAAGTAATGCAGATGTAGTTCAGCAGCCTCCAATTACACTCTGTACTCAACCCTTAAGGAGGAAAAGAATTAAGTTGTCACAATGAAGATGTATCTGGTACATAGGTTCATAGGTAGGTACTAGGCTATTGGCCCTAACTTAAAACAGCACTATCACACTGACAAACAGAACAGTCTGTATGACAGTAAGCACTAGGCCAACAATGTTTCCAAGGTGAAATGATTGAAAATGTTCAGCCATATGCCTTAAGGTGTCTTACTACTGATATCCTTCACATGATGTAACAGCCTAGGTTATATACGGTGCATACCCCTCCCCCATAGAATGACTTACAAGGGCATATAACAGTGTTACATACACTGACCTCTGGACTGCACAAGAGCACCCACATTTTGTCCAGCTGTAGCCCATATAAATATGGACCCTACGCCACAATATATATGGGGACCACAACATCACTGGAATGATGGCAGGAATGGCAGCACAACATAATCATAGTCCACTACTTAACAACCTCTTACTGCATGACATATGGACAAAACCTGGTATATAGGTGAAGGACAGAGGCTGGAACACAGGGATATATTTGCAATATTGTTGTTATACACTGAGAAAGTTGTTGGTGTTACAGGATTGTTTCAAACATACCTCTAGTCAGGAATTTGAAGTCAGAAACACAAATGGATATAGCCATGTACTGATAGCACCCAACAGACAGAATGCTAGTGATGTATCTGAGACAAGACCTGTGTAGTGGACAGAAGAAACATAACAGGCAATCCTCTGGCCATCATGTGGACAGTCCCATGGTTGAGAGCTATGCAGAAAGACTACATTCCATGCTAAACTAATATGTACACACAAACCCTGTAACACTAATATTATACAATGCATATAACAACACTACTCACAGTGTCTGTAGGTCTGGGACCTTATACAAATATGTAGCTGCCCTGTGAATGCAAGTCCTCTTGTAAGAGGTATTGCTACCTGCTGTCTGTAACACTGCTGGCCACACACAGGAAGGATGTCCTCCATACAGAAAAGGTAAAGGGACCACGCCCACATGATTTAGGAATTTATAGTAGTGGGTTGCCATGACAGTGGTAATTGGAAGTACTACACAGCAGGCTGCATACAGGTAGCAAGTGATGGACATTGATTGGTACAGAGGCCATTACCTGATCATGTGCATCACCTAAAAAATCCATGCTGCAATCTATTCAAAGCAGCTCAATCCGTGTAGTGGAGAGAGACAGATATATATATATATATATATATATATATATATATATATATATAGAGAGAGAGAGAGAGAGAGAGACAGACAGAGAGAGTAAGAAAACAAACAAACAAACAAACTCACATCCATCCATCCATCCAGCAAACTGTATCCAGAAGAGACGACATTCCCACAACAGGTATTTGAAGTATATATGCATGCGTATATGCAGTAGATGGGGAGGTCTCAGGGTGGGTCCCAAATGTGATGTGGCCTGGTAATATGGCCAGATAATATGGAAGAGGTGGTTCTGCTGGCAACTGTTTCCCAAATATGCCATTGTGTCACTGTTATAGAACATATGTGTTTAGTAATAGTCCACACATTCCTGGATTATGTCTAACAGCATGCATAGATATCCCCATTAACACAAAACAACAGATGTGCAGCACTCACATAGCAAACAGAACACATGCATATATCGAACCGTAGTGGCCCTTACAATGGCATGCTGGTGACGTCCATAACAGGCCACCAATGATAGTGTTTCAACATAGAACATGACTACAAACACATAGCAAAAATTGTTGTAAATACGATATATGTCCCAATGGTAGGTCTTCTGTAGACATACCCATTGAGTTGTGTGATCAGATTGTTGTTGCAGATATGGTAGGGGGGAGACAGAGATGTGTATTAACAACTATGATAACCTTGCAGTATGAGGTCCTCAGACCAGTTTCTTTCTTTTTGTTTTTCAGGCAACATGTCCAGGGAATGGCTGCCTATATACACAGTGAAGAATGATGTCATTATCACATACCTGGTGCAGCACTACAACACCCTGTTCAGCCGTGCAGCCCATGATCTAAAGGAGAGGACTGCCCTGTTGAATGATCTTGTCCACAAAGTAAATGATGTCGGCCTGCATAACCGCAGTTATGAGCAGGTCCGACACTGATGCACTGATCTACTCCCCCATGCCCATAGGCTTGCTGCTGCGGTTAGGGGGGGACCAGCTTGCAATGGGGGGGTCATGCCATCCAGCCCCCCTGACACATGTTGAGAAGCTCCTCGCCAGCCTCGAGGCACCTGCCCACCCTCAAACATAACACCTGGCAGAGAGCATAGTGGAGGTGGGTGCTACCCATACAATGGCAGAGGAGCAGGTAAGGCCACAGGGCACATCATTAGACCACTGTTGCATATCCATCCACATCTGTAGAGTTAGATCATGCATATGTGAGATGAAATATATATAGTCTGTTGCTGCATTGTAGTAATAAACAGATGGTGCATAATCTGTAGTATTGTGGGTTTGTACTGTTGATATACTATAATGCTGCACCCACCCTGTACCAATGCCACAGGTGTGGCTACTGACATCACCTCTCACACACAATTATGTAAGTCCCTCTGGTATGCCTCCAGGGCAGCAGTCTGCAGCTGGTGAGTATTGTGTTTGTTCAGGTTTTTCAATACACCAGTCATTTTATGGCCATGGTATATTCCATGCACACATTTAACACACCTACCCATAATGCATGCTGTACATGTTCATGCATTGTTGCTGTTAACTGCACTGCATCACAGTGTTCACCATGATGGTGTATCTGAATGGTATGTAAGACTCCTGCAATATAACTAACATCCTGTCATTGCAAGTTGTGTGCACAGAGATGAACATAATGGTGGGACAAATTACCTACAGTAGGGTCATGTCTGAAACATCACCATTATACAGTGCTTCAACAGTGTATATACCACTAGTACAATGGCAGCTGTTACAGATCTGCACTATGGCATATCATAATACTGCATTCCACAACCCTTACAACCTGTAATGTGGTCCTAACATGAGCAATGAATATGTAATATTGAATCCTATGTTAAGACAGCAAATATGGGGAATACATACCTTCACAAACACTGGAAGCATATGTGTGCATACACTCCAGATAACATATTGTGGAAGCAGCTTTTGAGGTAATGACAGCATGCATTCTTCATGAGTATGGAGCTTCCAGCAAGTACAGGTCCCCAATGTCACACCAATAAATGGTCTACTGTCCAAGACGTTTGGCCATCAAATGTGCCTACTTACCTGCAACAGAGGCAGCCATGGCTTGCACACATCTTACATGCCATGGAATGGATCCCATACCCAACAGGTAGCACCCAGGAGTTGGACATGTAGCCATAACTCACCATTGCATATACTATGGCAAACAGTGCAGACAGTCATGTATGTGGCGAGGATGTATGGGACAGGATTAATGTAGAAAATAAACAGATGGCCATCCAAGACAGATGACAACACATGTTACAAGCTGGTCGTGCAGGCTGCCTAGTAACATGCCACAACACTGAGGGAGTTGCAGGAATGTCTAGCAAGTAGTGGCTGTGCAGTACTCGTGTCAGCAATTGCCTGGACTCTGCATACGTTTAGCCCATGGGTTAGGGTAATCATTGGGACAGTTGTACCACAGGAAACATCAGCCAGGCCTCTCTATAGGTAGTGTATGCATAACAGCAAAGGTCCCCAAAAGGCATGTGTTGCAATGTGTACTGTTGTACCAAGACCACAATGGAAACCTACAGACAGTATCAATTAAGATACTTGTGCTGCAAAGCCAACACCTCACCCTCCACAGGCCCACCATCCCATCTGTACCTTGCCGGTGCCAATGTACACCTGTATGTTTACAGACCAAGAAAAATGGGTCAGAAGATGACTTGCCACTCAGCACTGTTGAAATGAAGTTATGAGAGCCAAAAGATAACTGCCAAATGTTGCTCACAGGAAAAAGGATTTATTGTGAAGCGCTTTTCATCTTGCTGATAGCAAGACATCTTCAGACATAAAATCACTATCAATTAGAACCACATTTAATAAAATAAAAACACATTTCAATAACATAAAAAATTAAAACTTTCCAAAA
>NC_056729.1:235419925-235484217 GCF_019279795.1 Protopterus annectens | reverse complement strand
CAGGTAACTTGAGTGCAATGTGTTACAAGTAACTAAATGCAAAAACGACAAACAGTAACTTTCTTTCAAGTGAAACAAGGAACTAGTACAGTAAGCAATGCAGATATCACTAGTGATCCACAGAAGCACTGTGAAGCCGTGTATTAGGTGGAATTAGCTTCCAGGGAAATAACAAGCAAACAAACAACAAGCATATAAGCAAAGCTAGATTCAGCAGGCCTGGATCTAGTCTATGCTAGAGCAAACAAGGTGTACCAATTTCAGTAAGATACAGTTCAAATATTCAGGCACTATAAACCTTTAACCAGAAATTCCAAGCTCAGAAGGGCAGAGTCCAGCCTCTTCTCCCACAAGAGTGCAGACCATGAACCTTCTTAATGTAAAATAACTGGCCTGAAGCCCAAGTGCCTAAACCAGAACTAATACCCTTGGACACTGGGCTCTCAATCAGCAGTTTCCAACTTAGAAGGATGAAAGCTACCTGTCCTGCCACCACAGTGCTTGCCACAAACCTTCCTAATGTAAAACAACTGGTCTGAAGCCCAAGTGCTTAATCCAAAAGACTTAGAATGATAGCTACACTTTAATCAAGTTACAACCAAGCAGTAATAAATACAATTGAATACTTTAGAGAATGTCTGGATTAGTGCTCAAGTTACACAAACAAAGCTAGATCCAGCAGGCCCGAATCCAGACTATGCAACAGCAAACAAGGCGCACCAACTTCGGTAAGAAGCAGTTCAGATATGCATGCACTATAAGCCTTTAACCAGAAATTCCCAGCTCAGAAGGGCAGAGTCCAGCCTCCTCCCACAAGAGTGCAGACCACGAACCCTCTTAATGTAAAATAACTGGCCTGAAAGCCCAAGTGCTTAAACCAGAATTAATACACTTTTAGAATAACAGACACTGAGCCCTCAATCAGCAGTTCCCAACCTAGAAGGATGTAAGCTACCTGTTCTGCCACAACAGTGCAGACCACAAACCCTCTCAGTGCAAAACAACTGGTCCGAAGCCCAAGTGTTTAAACCAAAAGGCTTAGAATGAGTTACACCAAGCAGTAATAAATACAATTGAGTATTTTTAAGATGATGCAAAAGTAAAATGAAGTAGGTAGAAACACAAGTACAATAAAAGCAGATAAATTTTTTTTTTTTTTTTTTTTTTATCTGAACAAGTGCTGAGATCAAAGAAACAGATTTGAGTGCTGAAACTAGAAAACTGGCTAGTTATACGAAAAAAAAAAAAAAACAAGCCAGAATGCTTCCCTCAAACACAGAAGGGCCTGGGGGCTCAGAAGCCTACAAATAGTCTATGCCACTTAACAGGAAAGACAAGAAATAAGCTTAATTTTTTTTTTCTGTTTCCCAGATGCTCTCTTTGTACACAGTAGGAGTGCCTGAAATCAGAATATGATCTCACTGCACTCAGTTGAGTGAGAAAATGAGATGGGCTCAGAGGCAGGCTGAGGGGCGGGCAGTTTCAAGGCCACCAAGATTAACACCAAAACAAAAACAGGGAGGGTGGGTGGGAATAACTGAAGAGCAGAATAACTGCCACTTGAGTTAAATATTCCTTCAACACAGTTTAAATCAAATTAAATACTGTTTTTTTTTTAAAAAAGTGCAGATAGAGGTACTTAAATTCTCTTATACGTCCAGTTGAATATAACCAAGTTCTTAGCCGGCCAAAGCTGAGGTTTTTAAGCAATAAAAATTTCACAATGCACCACTTAAAAAGGCAAGGACAAGAAATCAAAGAATGTGGCTACCCCCACACCTGTAATTACTAGCAAATAACACACTAGCTTCAGTTCAAGTTACTAAAGAGCAGAATAACTGCCACTTGAGTATTCCTTCAACACAGTTTAAATCAAATTAAATACTGTATTTTTTTAAAAAAAAGTGCAGATAGAGGTACTTAAATTCTCTTATACGTCCAGTTGAATATAACCAAGTTCTTAGCTGGCCAAAGCTGAGGTTTTTAAGCAATAAAAAATTCACAATGCACCACTTAAAAAGGCAAGGACAGGAAATCAAAGAATGTGGCTACCCCCACACCTGTAATAACTAGCAAATAACACACTAGCTTCAGTTCAAGTTACTAAAGAGCAGAATAACTGCCACTTGAGTATTCCTTCAACACAGTTTAAATCAAATTAAATACTGTATTTTTTTTAAAAAAAGTGCAGATAAAGGTACTTAAATTCTCTTATACGTCCAGTTGAATATAACCAAGTTCTTAGCTGGCCAAAGCTGAGGTTGAGCCAAGGGAAACCTTGTTGTGTGAATGGGTAACAGACGATAAACCCCTGGGATCATGTGTCCCAGAACCATACAGCCAGGGGGTGGGAGAGCCTGTCCAGTTTGATTGCTGCGAGACCTGTTGGGGGAATTGAATGGTGTTGAATTGTCAAATTAACATGCCCTCTTTATTTCACTAAGTGTCCCTATCTCCCTCCACAACCCAGTCTTCAACAGCTTTCAGCAACTCTGCCTGGAATTGCTTCATTGGCTATGCTTGACAGAGGCTCAGTTATTTCATCAATGGTGCAGGGAAAGCCAACACACTATAGCTATGCTTCTAATTCCCCTTGGGCAGATAGGTAGTAGGGTATCTGTGAACCTCTAATGTGCAGGCCATCATAGCCATAATATGTGAATAAACAGACCTTCAGGTCACAAAATACAGTGAGAAATCACCTTGTAGTCAGGAAAGAGTTAAGTACAGCAAGAACATACAGAACACTAATACTTAGTCACTCCAAAAGCCCATCTTGGAAGCTAGAAGACTTGTATAAGTTTAAGGCTTTCTATTGCTTACCAGTAGGATACCTACATGGGGAAATTAAAAACAAGCACAGATGGGGAACATGCATGTAATGATACCATACTGGCCTATGTGTCAGCCTTAGGTTTTGGAATACTGGCCACGGCTATTGGCACCCCCATGGTGCCTTATTTAGGAGAGTCTCAAAGGTGAATATCAGCTCCATAAACAGCACAATAGCAGATTCAATGAGTATTATGCTACTCAACACCAGGGGTTGTGATCACAACATGCATGCACTCACAGCACTCCCCAGGATGGACAACATCAACATCTGTGCAGTAACTGACATCTGTCTTAAGGCTCCTGAGAGCACACCAGCACTACCAGACTACAACCCATACCACACATTTCAGCCACAGAACATGGACTGGCAGACATGAAGGGGCTGTATCCATATTCATCAGGGATTCCAACACCTCCAGGTTATTTGGGCAGCATGATACCTCTGAGATCATCCGTGTGCAGCTAACATCAGCCACAACTGCAATGTAAACTGTGGCCTGCTACAGATCACCCTCCATGACCCAGGACCTCCACTCCACCTACCTGGAGACAGTGGAGAATATGACAGTCCTAACGCACACCCTGGCATTGGTCGATGTCAACTACCATACCATTAACTGGGAAACTTACTCCGGTATTCACTTCCAGGCCCAGCGCTTCCTGGAATTTATCACCTCATATGCCCTGTATCAGGTGGTAACCTCCCTAACGTGGGGTGGAAACTACTAGAAGTGGTCATCACCAACATGGGCAGAGGTTAACCAGTCACTGGTTAGATCTGACCATGAACTATTTACTGTTTCCACACCCAAGCAACTCCCCCACCCACGGATACCACAGTATATACCTTTCCTACAGGTAAATTTACACTACTAGTGACAGGGGTGGGGGGGATTCACAGCCCCCATGCTAAGGGGAAACACTGCTCAAGATACAGACAGATTTACAAATGCAGTCTATAAGCACCTACATGGATGTATGGATCATGCCATCACTGGTAAACCAAGTTTAACTCCTCCTAGACAAGGACATTGGTCTGGTGGACCTCTACAATAAACAGGCTATACTACAGAAGTAGGACAGTGCTCCAGACACACAGCAAATTCCACAAAGGGCAGACATCCGTGACCACTATTAGTATGATACGTAGGTCCCTCATGACATCATCCAAGGCTAACATCAGCAGGAGAATATGCAAGGATTCGAAAGATAACCACAAAGTCTTCATTGGCTATGTCAAGGATCTACGTGGTGACACACATATTTGCACTGTGCCGGTGAAATATAGTACTAAATATGCTGACCCTACTGATATCGCTAACATCCTTGCAGATACATTCAGTGCATACTTCACCCCCTAAAGAGCTCACAGCACTACCCGAAAGGCACAGTATCCCACACATCAGAGACACACAGGTGGAAATGGCCCTCTCTAACAGCAGAACACAGCATCAGTGGAGGCAGATGTTGTCCCAGACTGCATCTTGCAAACTGTACAAGACAACCTGCCCACCAACTAATTAAGCTTTCCTACCTCAGCCTCTCCACAGGCTACATGCCCATACAATGGCACGTGGCAACAGTTATCACACTCCATCAAGTTGGAATCACAACTGACCATGGTAACTACCACCCCATAAGCCTGACTAGCCTGGTCTGCAATGGTATGGTTCTCATCCTCATGGCACTCATTAACAAAGACATTGGTAACCTCAAACATGTGACCCAAGCCAGGTCAGCTTGGTTGAGTGCAGTTCATGCCTACTGACCCTGATTGACATCTTACATACAGTCACCAAGACATTAGTTGATGGGGGAGGTGGTTCACACATACTACCTGGACCTCACCAAGGCTTTTGACACCATGCCCCACTCAGGTATTATTGATAAACACACCAGCCTGTACATACACCCATACATCACAGGTTGGGTTGCCAACGGGCTTACACACAGAACCCACAAGGTACGACTAGTGGTCTCCAGGTCCAACTCTTAACCAGTCATGACTGGTGTCCCACAGGACTCAGGCCTGGGGGCCCAACTGTTTGGCATATACATCTCAGAGGTACAGACAAACACAGGTGGACTACAGCAGACCATGTTTGGCAATGACTGTGAACTGGGAGCCATGATTGATAGTCCAGCTTCACAGACATCCCTCAAGGGTCCTCATGGAGAACGTCACAGGGTGCCAATGAAATGGCCTCCAGCCGAGTGCCACTAATTGCATGGTCATTCCATTGTGGAATTGGCACCCACATATTAACACATAAGTGGCAGCCACTTTAATATGGACAAGGTAATGGTGTATCTGGGGACTAAGGTAGATAGTGATCTCCCCTTTGACAGTCATATCTCCACAGTAGTTAGGACATCCTTCTATGTAGGCCATCTGATTACTAAAGGATTCCCATCTAGACATACTGGAGTTATAGTGCCCCTTTACTCATCACTCATCAGTCCCATCATAGGGTATTATAACCCATGTGGGATGTACCTCAGAAGACACTTCTGACAGCTGAGGCATCCACAAATGTACCTAGCCAAGGGGGATACTGGCCTCCAACATATGGCCTATGCAGCCAGACTGAATAAACTCCTGCTTTACTCAGTGGCATCTCGTTTACCCATAGATGATCTCCGCTGGTCAACACAGCCATGTTGAACTCAGGCTTAATGGATATGCTCCACCTATGGGAATTCATGTCACAGTATGTCACACACTGTAGTGAACTGAACCTTGCCACTACAATAACTGGAAGATGCTGGAGGGACAGCTTCCTGTCACAGACACTTCCCATACTTTGGAACAGCATCCCTAACTACATTATACAGAGCCCCTCACTAACACTCTGAAAGAGAAACCTTGAAGAGTTGATGGGGAAGAGTAGATGCACCCCAGGGATCCCACCATTGGCTCTGCTTCACAGAGGGATAGTTAATGAATCAATGGGGTGGCAAAAGCTGACACATTTTGGCTGGGCTTATGAATGGCATCTGGCAGTTGGTCAAGTATCTACCTATGAATCTATACATACAGTATCTGCATATGCTGATAGCTTAATTTACTGTTCAGGTGTTGACTTACCTTGTGCCAATGACAGTTGCGTGTGCAATAGTTGAGGGCTGCCTATGTTGGATGCACACAATAGACTGCCTGTACATGACAATTTACAGGTAGTCTTGTGTGTGTGCCATCCATTTTTACTGTGTGTGCAGGTTGAGAAAGATGTCAGTCCCTAGGTGCCTACACTGTCAGTGTATGTGCTATACGTTCCCTCTTTGCCAAGGCATGGACATACTGGGCACGCCTCCATCTGGTTACTGGGGCTGGCTCAGGGTGCTCATGGTATGAGTACCTCTGTGCCTGTGGGGCCCTTGGCAATGGTGATGGGCTGTGAGGGCTTTCACCATTCTGTCCATGCTGCAGCTGTTTCCGCAGGACCATATTGTGTAGCATGGTACACACTATGAAGATGTGGGCACATGTGCCTGAAGAGTACTGCAAAGCTCCACCAGATATGTCCAAACAATGGAACCATGATTTCAGCATCCCAAACACATGCTCTATGATGATTCTGGTTTGTGCATGTGCCTCATTATGGCATTCCTGTATGGGTGTGTGTGCATTTCTGATGGGAGTCATCATCCACGGTACCAGTGCATAACCAGCATCCCCCACCAGTTGGCCATTTGGGATGTCCCCCCTGGCAAATAACCAATACAGCTGTGAGGCATGCCAGATGTGGGAGTCGTGATAGCTTCCAGGGCTGCCAGCACACACATCCACAATAATGCCCTGCGCATAGCACACGATCTGGCAGTTGATGGAGGGGTATCCCTTGCGGTTTATGTAGCACCTACCCTGCTCACCAGGTGGTGACTTGATGTGTATGTGCATGCAGTCTATTGCACCCAGTACCTCCGGGTATTCTGCCACATGGTGAAAGAGATGCATATTGCTGGCCAACACCTTCTGCATTCAGGGGAAGTATATGTGCTCATTGGCATGTGGTAACATGGCATCCAGGAACTGGTGTAGTACCCTGGATGCTGATGCCTGTGAGATCCTCATGATATCCCCAGTTTGTCTTTGAAAGGTACCTGTAGCTAGTATTCTCAGGCTTAAACATACCTTTGTATCCACTGGGATGTGTTCCCCTCTGTTTGTTCTGGCTCTGAGGCATGGCTGACACAGCTCCACAAGTTACTGTAGGATGTCCCTGTCCACCATGTAATGCTCTACTATCTCCAGATCATGTAGCCCCTGGTAGATTACCCTGGGTCTGAACACTCTCCTTCTCCTCTGGTGCCTGAACTGGTCTTGTGCATCATCCTCCACACCTCCTTCAGTCTCCAACACATGCTGGTGGATCAAAGCTATGGCAGCCCCTAACATGTACATAATAAAAGTTCCCCATATGTATACACTACTGGTGCAGAGTGTATGGGAATACACAAATGTGTGTGAGGTGTTTTCACACTTTATAGTATTGTGCTATGGATGCTGCTGATGTCAGTGGGTGTGTATAAGCTATTCCAGCTGCAGTGTGTCTTAATTATGGGTTTTGCAAAGAGTACTGCGAGTGTGGGGCTTTTACTGTGGAGATCTACTTGCCTGCCTTGATTAATCTGTTGCCCTTTAATTCACTTTTAGACCTGGATCCCCTGCAGTTATCAGGCATGCATCCACCTGCCGCCTTTCTTGTTTTGTACTTTCCCTACCCAGTCATGGCAAAATGTGCCTTGTAGCTGATATACTGCATATCGGCTTTGTTCTGTTTTGACACTTTACTGTTTTCTTTGCAGTACAGCCCCTCCCCTTCCCTGTTCTGCAGGTAGCTGCTTGCAGCCTTGTTAGCTGTTGTCAATGGCCCACTGTAGACTCCTAGGTGTTAATTAGTCATTTGTACTCCAATTTCACTACTGCAGCATTTCCTTATTTCTTTCCTATATCCTTCCTGTTTCAGCTGCAGTGCGCACTGCGCATACCCATTTACCGGGTTTATGCGTGTTTTCATCTCTGTTCACATGCATACTCAGTTATCTTGTGTACTCTCAGCTAAGCATAGCTATGGAAAATTTGACACACCCCTATCCTGCAGCTTTGCCTAGCTTAGGGCAGACTGGTTTTGCAATGCTCCAATGTGTTTACAGCAATGGCGACACACCCCTCTCTTGATGTCATCTTTATCTCAAGGGCACACCTTGGTATTATAACGCTACGCTGTGAGGTGTATCCTTACACCAGCGGGGAATCTGCGATTCACTATTACTCCTCTCATTTGCATGGCATTGCCTACTAATTCCTAGCTACTGTGCATAACACTGTCACTGCCTCTTAGCAACCCTTGCGCCATAAGTATGGTGTAGCATGCCTGCCATTGACTATTATGGGGAAATTGTGATATGTGTTTCATTGCGGTTTTATTCTATATTTTTATATATTCCTTGCGATCCCCTTTGCGGACTGCTGCCCTGCGGTTCCACATCGCGATAGTGACTATATAATTAATTTTATATTTTGTACATGTTTTTATGCCAATGGCTATATATTTAGACATTGGCATATATTAACAATATAATACATGTGTTTGGTCGGCTGTCATGGCTCTGATTTTATGTTTGCAAAAATGTAAACCATTTTCTACGGTTTACATTTCTGCATGCTTACACTACGCCTGTACCACTTCCTGAATTGCTACATACCTTCATTTGCATGCTGCAGTGCTGCACATGGGGTAATTAGCATACTAAGCTTGAGAGTTGTGTGGGCGTAGCATATGCAGGTAGTGCACGTGGAAACAACTCGTAGTTGAATCGCTCGGCGGCCATCTTTGGTGTTAGAACACCGACGCTACTTCTGCACCTGGAGCAATGAATCCCAGGGAATACAAGAAAGGTAAATCTGCTGTTCGGCAAATAGCAACTTAATGAATGCTGTCTAATCAATGCAAACTACTTGGAATCACAAGTATCTGTATCTCTCTCTCTCTCTCTCTATAGATATATATATATATATATATATATATATATATATATATATATATATATATATATATATATATATATATATATATATATATATATATATATGTATATACATATATATATATATTTATGTTGGCTTTACTGCACATTCACAGTAGTGAAAGACATTTTTTCTCAGTTACTAGGTGTTTCTTTCCCAGCAGCTGTGACACCATATTATGTTTAATTTAAGGCAGATGGAAGCTAGAGCAGGTAAGCTTTCTGCAAAAAAATGTTTTCCTTCATTCATCAACCACAGCTGGTATGGATTTTGTGTTTTGAGGATTTTGACCAATCCAGTTTACTATCATGTAGGTATCATCCTGCTTCTCTTAATGGGTCCTTTCAGAAAAAAAAATAATGAAAAAACAAATCATTCCTCTATCAAAAGATATAAAGAATTATACAATGACTGTCCATTAATATTCAAACATGAGCACACTGATTGGTCAGCCCAACCAGTGCACCCATTGTAAATCCGAAAATATACCAATGGAAAAAGGTCTAGTCACCCGAACTTTTTTCCATTAGTATATCTCAGAATTTTTGTTACTTTTCTTTCTTTTTTTAAATAAAATAAGAAAACAGGCGACCTTAAACGAATGAGGGAGATGGTACAGAGAAAAATAAGAGGATAATCAGGTGCGTTTTGCAAAACTAAAGAAACTTACCTGATTACCCTTTAATTGTGTCTGTCCTGGCTCTTCTGAATGTTAAAAGTCTCCTAGTTTCTTTTTTCTTTTAAATTAAAAAAAAAAAAAGTAATGCAGATCTGCTTTTCTCCATTGCATTCTTTGCACAGCACTGTTGTATTGCGTAAGTGTGGGAACACAAGTCCCATACACATGCGCAGTATATCAGACAAAGCCCCAGGATACTGGAAAAATGCGGAAGGGCACCTCAGAGGCAGTATGCAAAGACATATTTTTAAAAAGTAAGTATTTTTTCCCTTAAATAATGTCATTGTATAAAAGCAGTAACTGACTCTGTGGTGTGGTATATTGAAGATTTATCCATGGTTGACTTTATTTACTCACTCAGGCTTCACCCTCATGATTAAACCACATTGACCATGGGTAAATATTCAATATACCACATCATCATCGGTTATTGCTTAATTATGATATGCTCACCAATTGTAACTTCCTTATTATGTGTTCAAGACATGGATGCCAAGAAATTCATATCAAGAGCAAAGATCAAGAGATGAATCAGGCATCCATGTTGAAAATAAATAATTTTATGTTATGAGCCTAAATCCAAACATAATTCCTTGTATTGCATGGAGATTTCTCTGCTCCATGTACTACTAGCTACAGAAAAAAAAACACAGAACAAGAAGTGCTGTGCCGGATTTGAAAACTGTGATGCTTTTGGGAACTGCTTTATGTCTTTATGCATCCCCTAAGTAAGGGAAGCAACTGGTGCCCAGATATATTTTAAGTGAGTGTAATGTAGCAGAAAGAACCACCACTATGATAAACCTTCACTGAGGCAACCAAAAGTCCAAACAGAAGCAAATGTCCAGTGAAAGGAAACACTTGACATGTAGAAATAAAATCCAAGCATACTTTAATAAATCCAAATCACAAGGTCACAAAGCTTTCAGACTTGCATCCTTTTTCAGTGTGTAAAGAAAAGATTTTTCAGCCTCATTTAAATGCTATCAGTATAAAATCACATGACACAGTTCATTAAAATAGAAATTTCTTCTTAAAGGTATAGCCTTAAAAATCTAGAGTATCAATGTGTAGCATAAAGAATACATGACATAAAAATACAAAATACATATGCAGATAAAAAAATCATTCCACTATTTTCTTATAACCATTTGTTTCTTTTTCAATACTGGTTTAAGACTTATATTAGCATTAACTCCAGGTTTAACGTCTGCCTGAAGTAGTGTTATCCATTCATACTCACTCATCTCTAGAGCATTATTAACATCAGCACCTCTAATCTATGGGTACATAACATTCATAACACGGAATTTAAATCTATACTTAAAGCCAGGATCCTCAAGATGTTTTTTTCTAGTGCATTTGTGTTCACCTTCCTCCTGGTGTCTGATTTATGCTTAATAATTCTATCCTTCAACCTACATGTGGACTTACCTACGTAAAATGCAGTACATTCTACACAGGTAGCAAGGTAGATAATGTTGCTAGTATTGCATGTAACTGGTGCTTTAAAGACATATTTTTTCCTGGTTAGGGGTGTATAAATTCATTAGCAGGCAATATATCAGAACAGCATGAGCAGTTATGGCATGGAAACATCCCTACTCTAGTAATTGGTCTATTCTCTTTCAACTGTAAGTCTTTATAACATAGACATTTCTTCAAACTATTACAGTTTCTATAGGAAAAATTAGGTCAACACAAATAATATTCCTAATCTCTGGTACTGAGGATAGTAAACTCCAGTTTCTAGAAATAATATTTTTTGCATCTCTTGTCCTCCTATTATACATTGTTGGATAGCGTAAATGCTGATATTTAATACTTCTGTTTTCAGATCTTCCAAATGGTCAGCATGATAACCCCTTTCCTTAAAGTCAGAGATCATCTCATCCATTTGTTGTTTACATCTCTCTTTACTAGCATTTAATCTACTGACCTGCAATAGCTGACTATTTAATACACTCTTAAGCATAGTCAGCATGCATACTAGTCCTGTGTGTGTACTTGTTTGCATGCACTTCCTTTTTATAAATCAACGTAGTGATGACATTCTCTTCCCTCTCCGTTCTAATGTCCAAGTAATTCATTGCATTTTCAGAATGAGAAATAGTAAACTCAAGAAAGTTAGTACTATTGTTAAGATACTTAACAAAAATGTCAAGTTCTCCTATGTCACCTTTCCATATTAAAAAAAAGTCATCCACAAAACGCTTATAAAACAAAATGCTCTCTACAAATTGCAATGGACCTGTGCAGATGAATTGCTGTTCCCATTGCCCAACGACGATATTCGCATACGTATTAGCCACATGAGTAACCATAGCTACTCCCTCTTGCAGATGAAAAATATCATTCTAAACATGAATATGCTTTTGCTCAATACCAATTGTAACAGCTCACAAACATTTTCAGTTTCTCTTCCCAACATCTTTCCATGTTTACATAAAAACTGCCTTATACTATCAATGCCAAAATTATTAGGAATAACTGTAAAAAGCGATGTTTTATCCATTGTAGCAAAGATGTAACTCAATTCATAGTTTACTCTATACCATTCATAAAAGTAATGTAAAAAAAAATCATTAGAGTCCTTGATGTAAATTTTTAATTTAGGGAGAAACTTACTTAAAACATGCTGGAGGTACATTGAGATGGACTCGGTGACCCATCCACCTCCAGATATAATCAGTCTCATAGGAGGTTTTTAAATGCATTTATGTATTTTTGGGAAGGCCATAGATGATAGGTGTAATGGGCCATGGAAAGCAAAAATAATTAAACATTTCTAAAGAAATATCACTATTGATCTGGAGTTCATAAACAAGTTTCACATTAGAAATAAATTTTTAATGTCATTCGTACAAATTTCTTTAAAAGTAGACTTGTCACTTAAAAATTCTTTCATTACTGTTTCATAATCAACTCTATTCATAATTACTAAGGCCCCACCCTTATCAGCTTTCTTAATTATGATTTCATTACTGTTCTGAAGCCTCAAAAGTGCTTCATATTCAATAGGTTTTAAATTGTACCATTTTCTTAAGTCCTTGTGAGCATAAAGCTCCCGAAGCTCCCTTTCACAAATAGTCGAAAATGCAATCAATAAGGGGGGGGGGGGGTGCTGATACGAAAGTACTTGCTTATTTACAAGTTTGTATAGTACAAGATAATGTGTCTTTAAAAATAGTGAGTGTAATGTAGACAGCAGACAAAAACAATGTTGAAATGAACCTGTTTCATCTTCTGCTTTTATTTACACTCAAATATTAGTTAATTAACATTCTATTTCAGTGGTACTATAGGGCTAGATGCAATATTAACAGCATAGGGGGTGCTTAACAATTGTTAAGCACTCTTCTAAGAATTGTTAAGGTCAGGTCTCATGCTATAGTAGCTATGAACCAGGATGCCATTTAACTGCTGTATGAGTGTAATACAGGTGCTGTATACACTACATAGAGGATTATGATCAGGCCACCAGTCATAACTGGCTTATTATGTGCTCGAGACAAGGCTATCAAGAAATGAATCTCAAAAGTGAAGAACGCATGCATATTGTCTGCATAGGTAAAACACACACACACACACACACACACACACACACACACACACACACACACACACACACACACAAGCGCAGCAAAATCGGTGTGAGTGCAGTGACATTTGAATAAATGTGAATACTCCTTCAATTCAATTTCATTCACATCATACATCAAAAGAAAAATGCTCCAAGAATTCAGCCACTTGGGATTCAGCTGGATGGCATTCAAATAAATATCAATTTGTGTGTGTACATACAAGTGAGGGGGTTAGTGACAATACTGTAGTTTCTGTAATCAGTTTTATGACAGGATCGAAACAATATTTGATGACAAATAAGTTCAGGAATTGCATTTGTTATCCAATAAGAGGTCTACAGTCCAAAATAAATAAATTCGCCTTTTAGGCAGACTTTTTCAGAGTTCAGCAAACATTTACTCTTAGATAAACTGTTCCTTTTTAAACAGGACTTTGACAAAGTAAGTGACATAATAGAACAACACTTATGGAGACCTCTAGATAGCAGTACTAAATAATTCATTTGTTTTTTTTATTTCTTCAGAAGGGCCTTGCCACTTTACTAGGATGGTTTTCTACAGCAGGGACTAACATGTACCTAATAGCCTGCTCTGAACTCTATCTGAAGAGCATCTCTGATACATGTTGTCAGTTACGCTTGCTGTGTCCTCCTTATATGATCTTTCACTATAGATGCAACAGTTCTTAACCTGTCCTTTAGTTCTGAAAAAATGCCTTATTATACACTTAAAATCGATGATTTCTTCCTCATATTTCACAACCGTGGGAGATGTCTGCTATTCAGCAATTCAAATGGTGTAGACCTATTTGAGACATGTGATACTTCTACAGCAAATGGGAGATACTGCAGTATTTGGTCCAAGTTTTTCCATCTATATCTATAGTCTTTAACAACACATTTGTAAGTTTTAATAAATTATTCAACTGACCTGTCTGTTTGAGAGAGGTATACAAATGCCCTTAGCTGTTTCACTTAAAAATGTTATAAAGTACACACATCACTCTGAACATGAATGGAGTGCCATGGTTAATAAGTATTTCTTAGAGTATTCCTACCCTAGAGAAAAATACTACAAGCTCTTTCACCATGAACCTTGCAATATATCTTCCCAGGAGTACCCAGGAAATGTTGTTGCAAAATCAATAACTGCCAAAATATACAGATGGTCATTATTTGCTTTCACAAGATGACTCAGAATAACCATTGGTGTTCATTCAAAAGAAACTCTACAACTGGAAAAGGTATAAGAGGATTCTTAAAAAAATTAGCTGGAGTGTCCTTTAGCATTCAGAACAGGTAGTTCAAAAGTTCTGTGTGCCCCTCATAATACCCAAGCAATAAAATCAAGCCAAAACTCTAGCATTTGCTATATCCCTTCCTAAATGACCACCCCAAATGAATATGCACTCTAATTTAATAGAAAACGTTCTAAAAGGATTTGAAATTAATAACAATTTCTTTGATTATTCTGTTTAGCAGCAGGTCATTTCATAGCTTCAGGTAAGGCTATGCACTCAGCTTGTTCTGGTCTTTTAATTCTCCATCTACTTTCTCTCTCTCTGCCTGCCTCTTTCTATTCTTTCCAGCTTTATTTAGGTCCTATCCTCCCACTGAGCTGCCTTAAAGCTGACATGAGTTATCTGGAGATCAGTAAAGTCAATAGTTCCCCTAGTATTCTGAAGTGAAGAGAATGTAACTGGTCCCTCCGTTATGAACAGCAACTCCTGAAAATATGTTTGTTCTATCAGTGGTACTTGTTGTTTCCCTTTCTCAAGGATGGCTTTATCATCTGCTTGTCCCTTAAAATAATGCTTTTGTTTCTGTTTGCCTAACTGTTTCTGTTTGTCTTGTTTTGTGGAGCAAATGCACGCTTTTAAGACTCTTTTCAGGTTCCACTTTTTATATTTGTTCACGTTAAGGCGAATCTATAATTTCCTCAGTTTCTGTCCATGTTGCCCTTAGTAAGTACATATTTGTGGTCTTTCTCTGTCAGTTTTTCTGATGACATTTAATAGTTTAAACAGTCATTTTTGTTTTATAAAATGCAGTAGTGGGTTTGCTAACCCTTGTACCTAGACATATTAGCACATTAGCACTTTGGGACTGCCTTTCACTGTCTGTAAACCTGTGTCTAAGCAAAATGTGTGCATTTTAACATGAAAGGTAATGCAGCAATATGTCTGTATGTAATGTGCATGCTCATTGTGGTTTGCTATTTTTTTTTTTGTTTTGGTGATCAGACACTCACTGTGTGATCTGTAATGTAGACAGCAGTGTGTGAATACATGGCACTTACAGAAATGGACTTAGACTATTGTGTGCCTATTTTATTATACAGGCATGTGTACCAATGGAGATGTAAATATTCCAATAGCCCAGTACACCATATTCATGCTATGTGTACATGTTGAAGTGCTGTATGAGGTAAGGTGAGGGTAGTAAAAACATTGCTGAAAACTCTTCATGAGATTATAATTGATATTGCATGCATATGTGATTTTGAGTTTGTCTGATGATGGGACATGACATTGTACACATTCTTTATTTCTTTATTTATTTATTTTAGTAAAGGTCTTAATGAAGTAGACATTATGCTAGAGTGGGGAAAACATTTCCTTTAGTGCACTGTTTTCCAAGGAATATTCTTGCCTTCATGTTTGGTAGTGGTATAAGCCATGCCTTCATAGTCTCTGTTCTGAAATGTTACCATCATCTAACCAATGCCCAAAGCAGGCATCTCTGACATTCCTGTCTGACTTTTGTTTGCCTTCAGAGTCACCCCTTCACCTTTAAATCTACCTTGCACTTCTCTGACATGTTTCACATGTTTTTGCCTGTATCAACTAAAAATATCAATATCATTTAAGCAAGCCAGAGCATAATCATCAGCTCTTGCTACACAATGAGCCACTGGACTAGGGAAATTTGTTAAACCATCTTCACTCCCATAAGCTACCTAAAGGAATTGATTAATAGACCCCAAATGGAGTAATGGATACTGTTCTCTCCATTAATGTAGTTAACAACTTGGTCAGATCAATAGTGGTTAGATAATGTGATCCACCCATCTGTCCAAAATATAGGGTAAACATCTCTTTCTGTGTGACTGTTTATTTTTCTAGTCTCTGCACTGAACATTGTACTCTCATCATCATTCCCCCATTTAGCATACTGCTGCGCAGTCATGCACACACCTGCACACTTTATACATTACTAGTTTACTTTATTCATTGTTTTCTGTATTTTTGTATGTTTTTTCTACTGGTTTTCATTATATAAACATTTTTTTTTGGGGGGGGGCTGGCTGTAAACATGAAAATTGTCATGGCAGGTGTCTTTTTTTCTACAAACTGCAAAGCACTGACATTTTTCTGAGCAATAAATAACTTAATTTTTATGCACACTAATACATATGGATGGATGCTTACTATATATTATTACACTGATATATATTTATATGTATAGTGTTCTAATCAGATGTTTATGGCTAGACAGCTAAGTGTATTTTTCTTGTATCTGTCTAATTATGCAGTAAAAGGAAATAGTACTAAAGTATTTTTGATTTTATTTTCTTCCTTGACAACCTTTTGGAAGTGTTCATATGTCTTGACCTGTTCTTTTACTTTTTGAAATGTCTGACCAAAGCAAACAGTTGCATAACTTTCATTTTTGTACACTTTATTTACTTATCTGCATTTGTTAACCAGAGAACACTGATCCACAGTGACCCATTTTAGATTCATCCCTGGAACACTCTCTGATTTTGTATCTTGTAAACAAAGGTAGACTGAAGGAATCATCCCTGCACCAGAAAAAGCAGTGTGTTAACAGCTAGTGGCCTTAATTCTCTGCTGTAACTGTCAGAAAATTAATGCTCAGATGGCCTCGGAAATGAATATTGTGGGCTATGGTTCAAAGTGCTGTATAGTATGCCCTTGGGACTGTATCACTTCTTTCTCTAGCTCCATTTCATGAGTCTAATCTTTGTATAGCAAAACCTTGTTCCAGTATAAAAACTCTTCCTGCCCTTGAGGATTGGGAGCTTTCTTGAATACCTCCCTGAAATTTTGCTAAGTATGGTCTAAAAGCTGTGCTTGCTATAACTATCTTTTTGTTATTTTCGTCTTCCGCTGGTCTCCTTCTAAGGGATCTCAAGTACTTTTTTCCAACCTTTTTTTCAGATTTGGTCCTACTACTATCAGTTATTTCTTTCCCTACAGTAAGTCCTTCAAGAAGAATCTGAACACTGATAGGTTTCCTTATGGTTTCAGTTATTTTTGCATCTTTTCCTGAAGTGGCCATATACCAACCTCTGTAGAAGGCCTAGACAATGGCTGGGTCTCACCACTGCTATTTCTTCTTTGTAATTGCCTCTTGATTTGCTATGTGCAATTGTAATTGCCTCATGACTGACTATGTGCAACAGCAAGTACACAGGTCACCATGATATCTAACTCATTATTTATAAAGTCTTCTAGTGAGATGTCAGCAAACACTTCCACTTGGTTGTTTGCTTTCCTCTTCCTAATCCAAGTTAATCCTGACCAATGACACCCTTAATGATGTCCTCTTCATGGCCTTAACTGGAATAGGCTGCACAAGCTGGTGATATTTCTCTCTAACAACTGCAGGCTCAGCAATAGTTAAATCTGATGCAGTATACATCTTAGCAACAGCTTCTCTTCCTTCCATGAAGATCATGTGCAGGGTCTTGTGAGAATCTGAAGTGGTTGCAGTTTTTCAACAATGTAACAATTTAGCATTGCTGTTTTTATTAGCTTCCTTGTGTGGCTTTTATTTTCAAACCAGTCGCTCTGGGCATTTGGACTGTATATGCATGTGATTATAGTGCAAACAGTTTTCGCAAAGACCTTGTCATGTACTTGAACCAATGCTTCAGATGTTTATCTGTGGAACCTGCTGTGAAGGTAAAGATTGCCCTTCTGGGTTCCCTTAAAACCATGCATGACAAAGGGTACTCATTTCTTATGCAGCAGTGCCAAGCAAGATAGTGAGGCCCCCTTCTCCCCATTTCCTGAGAAATGTATTTCCAAACTGACAGTCAGACTGTCATCTTCTTGGCAAAAGTACTGAATGCTTGCTTACTCATCATAAAGGTTCCAAACTTTTTAAAGTTATCACTTAACGTACATTCACCCACTTAAGAAAATAATTGCTTATTTCTTACTTTATTTATACACATATTTAATGCATAAGCTTCAAGAATAATTTGTAAACATTCAGACAAAATGCTTTTGAATTTGGCAAAAGCACAACAGTCTACACCAGCCATTGTACCAAGTGTATGCATGTATTTGTCTGTAACCTGAAGATTTGAAAACGTCACCCTCTATTCCTAGTTAGTTTAGTGCTGATGACACATTCTCACAAATGCTCAAATGAAATTATCAAACTGGTACAAACCTTGACATTTGAGCTTAGATTTTTCAGTCATTATTCACATGCCTTTGACAAAGGGTTAGTATTTGGACGTTATGCTGGTACTATTTTCCATCCCATGTAGCTTTTGTTCCTGTTTTATTCTCTCAACTGCCTCAACTTCTAGGTATTTAATTTCATTTCTAGCTATACTATACTTTATTCTAGATGGGGCGTGAGATTATTAGGGACTGGACTGAGTTACTTTGCAGCATGCTTCACTGTACACATTTCAAATGAACATAAAGCTGCTATCATCTTTATCTTGGTCATACCAGCATAAGAAAATCCTTTCATTTTGCACTGCTTAGTTAGCTGTGACAATGCCAACAGTCTGCATAGCTTAATTTTGCCTGTTTTTGTAAGGATTTTGATTGAAAAATAAAATGACTATGAAATACATATTACTGTATGTTTACCTTGTGGTTGCAAGAGTATGCATGCTTTTGGTGACAAATGTTGTTTTGCAGTCTATAAAATCCAATTCACATGTTCCATTTTCTGCCTAACGACTAAAGTGGAATAGTCACATATTATGGATTTTAACATCCACAGTTATGCTGTTTAAATTTTAGGTGACTAAACCAATAATATGTCAATTTGAATCCAAGTACCGATACCAATTAATAAGCAAATGAAATTGGCTTAAAGGATTATTATAAATGTGCACTGCTTTACTGAATAATAGTGAAAACATGCTTCACTAAAATGAGCTTTACCATCTGTAGTTCAGTTTCAGGGTTATAATCATTCGTTGTACAGTACTTCAACCATTTCAGACTGAGTCTATTGGCTTCCAGTGCAATCGTGGACAGTAACGTAAACTGAATACAACTATTGTGCACACAAATTCATGCAAACTGTTAGAGAATAGATGGTAAATGGCAGCTGTCCACCACCAACATCCCTTCAGAAGCTAACACTATTATTATACTAGACAAAAGTAGCTGTGACAAACCAAAATGCTGCCAGCCCAGCTAGCTGGAATTTTGTAAATAATTATATGTCACTTGAAAATATTAATGTGATTTATATAGAAATGTGACACTGCCAACCCATTTATCTAGAAATCATATGTCATTTTGTGAATATTAATATGATCCATAGGCTTGTCTTACAAATGTAAGAGAACTGCATGTTATCCGGATATTAAACTACTGGTGCAGAAGTGTGTGTTGAACTGTATGTTATGTACTGAGCTTCAAGAATGTAACCACTGTACTCTGCTGGAAAAGAGCAGACATGTGCATAAACTATATACCTTTGCAGATGTGTGTTTTAATGGTAGAAGTTGGAACATACAGACAACTTGCAAAACTTCAAGAAAATAAGTTGAAATTGTTTACGACTGTGCTATAAAAGTTAGTTAATTCAAAGAGACAGGATGTCTAGAGCTAGGAGTTTCTTTCTATTGTCTTGAAACAGAAATAATTACTAGGTTTAAAATGTAAACATTTTAACTGTTTTACGACTTCCAGTTCTAGGCAAATTTTGTTTTAAAATATTTCCTGTGATTCTGAACTCTGAGGTCACTGTGCTGAGTTATTGAATATTGTCTTGTTCTTTTATTATTATTATTATTATTATTATTATTATTATTATTAAATATATTTAAAACGTTTAATTGTGGATGGTTTGTTTAGAGATATTTAAGCTCTTAGGGTACTCGCATATGCATTTGGTAACACTGTACAGGCCACTTCTAAATAGTCTTGAAAGCACTGATCATACTTACCATTTGGATAATAGTAACATTACACAGTAAGATTGGTCACCCTTTGGGAAGGGCCTTAAAGTAGCTGATAGGGGTTCTAGTGGCAATGCTAACTACCTTATCTTCTAGCCAAAAGCAGCAAACCTGTGTCAGCTTTTCCCAGGTGTAGGTTTGGGTATAAATCAAATCTCAAAGGGGGTGCATGTCAGCTACTTGGGAAGGGCCACAAAGCATTGGTTGGACAGAGAGAGTTCTAGGAAGACTTGGCTTGGAACCCTGGCTAAGGACTCAAGTCTATAGCAGTGCTAATGGGGAGTCATATTGGAGATCTGGAGAAAAAGGGAGAAACCAGCACCAGACTGACTGTGATCTCTGTGTGCTTTTAAGGGAAATTGTACTCCACTTTGTATAAACTTGTCATCCTCCCAATGTGGACGTCCCTCACTGGTGCTAGTGGTGAAGATTGAGGCTCCTTGATTACTGGGACAGTGCAGGGGCATGACAGTAGCAAAGCAAGAATGAACCTTACTGCTTAATCTTAACTTAAGCTAACTTTTAATTATTTAAATACTACCAACTAGCTCCGAGCTGTCACTTCTCAAAGTGTGGATGCCACAAAATATATGGTACTCTAGCAATATGCAGAAAACATTAATATAGTAAATTACCCATCAGCAACAAGCATTTGGAATTGAATAATACATTTCTTTACTTAGAATAAGAAAGTTAAAACACTGTATTTGTAATTAAACATACAAACAGTTTATACCTTGCAAATTAGCCAAAGGAACATTGAAATAAACTTTGATAGTCTTCTGAAAACACTAGATAACAACCAGATAGTTTTAAACTATTTTACCTAAACAGACAGCATTGTTCTTACTACTTAGCTTTCAGAATTAAAATAAATTTTTGGAGTCTTTAAAGGCAGTTATTCAAAACTTGAGGTCTGTCCCAAGGGTATGCTCCAGCAGGTCAACTGAGTAATTAAGTTGCACTAACTGTCTCATTAAATAGTTTGCCCATGCTTATGTAAACTTCAAAAGGAGTCTGTGCCATGGCAGAAAATGGTTAAATTTAAGTAACAAATTGAAAAAACAAAAAAAACAATATATATATATATATATATATATATATATATATATATATATATATATATATATGGGTTACCCTCAGATTATCAAATGTTCAAATGATTGACACTGATATGGGGGAGACCATATAATTGAACATTTAAATGTTCGATAATCTGAGGGTTTAAAATTGGGGATAGATACTAGACAACTGAGGTTGTCTACTAATCCCCATGTATTCCAGTCACCCCCGTTACCTAAATATACCATCTCCGAAATCGCACTATATTCTGGTAATGGGAAATGATGGAATATGGATCTCCGTACAGCGCAGAAGGGAGTATTTCCCATTACTGCAATGTAGTGCGGTCTCAGAGTTGGAATATTTAAGTAGGGGGGTGCAGAGGGGCTTGCCCCCCTGTTATAAACAGTTTACTTTTTTTGGATTAGGTTTTTTTATTTACTTTTACATTGTCGAACATTTGAATGTTCGATGATATGGTCTCGATCATATCAGTATCGAACATTTGAATGTTCGATGCTGTAAAGGTAACCCATATATATATATATATATATATATATATATATATATATATATATATATACACATCTATATGTAATATTTCCTGTGGTGTGGCTTTTATTATGATTTGACTTTTGGAAGACGACTGTTGTTTCCACAATTACATGAACAAGTGAAAGTATAGTAGTGTTGGGAGGGTGGCCTAATGGTTAAGGTGTTTGCCTTACAAACACAAGGTGCAGGGTTTGAGTCTGACAAGGGATAATTGGCTAGGTTATATGGCGTCTATGGGCAGAGTTAACTCTATAACATTTAGCAAGTCAGAGTCCAAATAATTGAGCTAATTCAGCATTTCCAAGAAGCATTAATTTTCAAACAGAGCAGACTTGTATGAAACAAGGATCAGTAAACTGTTATACAATTTTTATAGACCCACACACAATTATATAACATTGTATACATTTTCTTTCACTCATTACAATTTGTTGAAAAGGCAAGTAGAATGTGACTTTTTTAGTTTTATCTTTTAAGGAATTATTTACATTTTTTAGTTTGTTACAGTTTTAATACAACTTAGTTTATTTCTTTTACGTTTTCCTTTGAAAGAGAAGTAACATTTTATTTTTTACAAATTCTGCAGATTTACTAATGACATGTATACTGTATGTCACACTGGAACTAAGATCATCAATAATCTTTGCACAAAGAAAGCATTGCTTATCAAATATGTAAGAAGGTAAGGTGCTCTACATAATGCCCAGCATCTGCTGGAGCTCAAAAAGCATTGTGCAGCCATGTTAAGGTAAGGCAGTGCTTGTGTACATGATGTAAACAGAGGATTTGTACACAAATCTGTGATCTACAGTTGAGTGCATGTGCTCAGCACAACAACAGATAGGCCAATTAGGAATGCGTAAAAGAAATGGAAGCATAACAACAAGTGTACAAGGGAGGCTGATACTGTTGTACAGTGCAGTGAGTGCAGCAATGCGCATATGATAACTTCATTTGCATTGTCATGTACAGAAAGAAAGACAAAACAAAATGTAAATGTGCAGAAGGAAAAATGTTGTTTAAAAAGAAGTGCAATTAATAAATCTTTACAAATTACCATAGCTATGTGCATCAAACCACTAATGCAGGAATAATGGAAAAGCACATGCACAAATGTGTAGGAAAATTGAAAAAATGAAGGAACTCCTGTATATACTGCATATACAAGTAGTACAGTGGAAGTAATAACAGCTGTGGCAGTAATGTGCATGTTGTGAAGGAAAGTAAGACAGCTTGCATAAAATAATGCTATGCATGGAATCTAAACTGTCATGATAAATAGAAAGAATATAAAAAGAATGGTATGGGTAGCTGCAGTGGTGCAGTGGTTAGCATTACTGCCTCACATCAAGAGGTTTTCCGGTTTGATCCTTGGCTGGGGTGCCTTTTGTGTGGAGTCTGCATGTCCTCCCTGTGGTCGTGGGTTTCCTCTGGGTGCTCTGGTTTCCTCCCACATCCCAAAGACATGTGGATTTGATACTCTAAATTTGCCCTAAGCATGCATGTGTGCGCCTTCCGTGGAAGGCTGGCAACTAGACACTGTAAAACTCCACTGCCAGTCATAAGTGGACAGGTGATCCAATGTGGTGACCCCTAACCGGGAAAAGCTAGAAGAAGAAGATAAAAAATATGTTACACTAAAAATTGTTAAATATTTGTAAAATATACCAGATGAGATATATGTACACATGAGATATGTTACATGTCAGGAAAACTTTACTAAGATGGAGATCTTGCCAGACTGAAGTCATGTAGAGGCGATCCATTAATAACTGCTGCATGTGTATGTATATCATTATATGCTTATGCACAAGCTTAAAAGCATGAAAGCAAGACCACTCATAACAGTCATTTCTTAGGAGAAGTGATTACAACAGAATGTGTTTGATTTCATTACTGTGTAAGGACAACTGTTGCATGCACTGTTTCAAAGTTTTTTGTGACTAGAGTAGAAAGTGTATTTGTACCTATGCAAACATTGTGTTAGATGTGTATTGCCTACTGCTGCCATGCAAAGTTAGCACAGTATGACAAAGTACACTTCTGATGGATTTGTAATATCATGTTAAAAATCTCTAATGAATTGTATATTGGGAAACAAATCCATATGTTTGACCTAATAGGGACTACAAGACTTGGGGAACCCTCTCCCTGTGTAAAAGTTACCAATAAGTGGAAACATACACATCATATCTGTTGGATACACCAGTATTATCTGTTACTATATTTAGACAGACACACACAAATTACACAATGCTGGACTGGAACACCTGCCTATTAACTTCATACTCTATAGTAACAAGTATTAACCGTTCATGCCACAAGAGAAGTCTTTTTACAAGAGACAGGCATTACATATTTGAAGGGATGACTTCATCATTTGTTGAAATGAACATATTTCACCTAAAAGAGAGTGCAAGACTTGGGAAGCCCACTGCTTGTGGAAATATTGCAATTGAGTGGAAGTGTACACATCACATCTGCTGGATAAGCCAGTCCAGCTTGTTAGCAATTGCTGACACACTCATTCAGGGTACATATTGCTGGATTCAAACACCTGCCTTTGTAAATCTATGTTCTATACAACCATGTATTAACTGTGATGCCACAGAAGAAGTCTTATAACAGGTCTCAGACAGCATGTACTTGTGGTTTTCACAACATGTTTAGAGTAATGGGCAATGTGGTCTGACAGATAGACAGACAACATCAATGTTTTGATTACAACTCACAGCATACTCCAGCAAAAAGTTACACATCAAACAATTTATATTAATTGTTGTCTTAGGGAATGATCTACATGTGGGTCATATTAAGGTATATGAACAGATATGCAGTGGGTGATTGTCACAGATTTCAACCAGATGAGTGCCACCCATACATTCCTGAATGTTCTTCTCCAAATCACTGCATGAAAGTCTTGCATTTAGTTGTAGATCACTGACAAGTTTCTGATATGTGTGTACATTGTGTCAGGCAATAATTACATGCTATACATAGAAAACGTGCATTGCACACATTAACACTGTTCTGCAATTATGTTTGTATTTGTAAAAGTTCACTGGGACATACTTGACAGGGTGATGTGAGACAGCATTATACCTATTTATACTTATTTACATAGGTTCATAGCTTGGGTCTATATTATAACATCGAAAACTACAAAGATCGAATGTTATAATATAGAACCAGTTTTGTCGAATGCTGAAAACAGTGAAGGTGCAGGACACTGAATTTTTCCCCAGGGAAAGAATTCAGTGGGCCATTGCTGTGGCTTCGCTGTTTTCACCGTTCGATATGTTGGAGCGTTACTGGTCAGATTCAGGTAAGTGTGCAATTGTGTGTAGGTTAGGGTTAGGGGGCGAGTTAGGTGAGTTAGGGTTAGGGCATGGGTGAGTGTGAGATAGTGACTGACCTTAGGGTTAGGGTTGGGTGAAGGGAAGTGGATAGCTAGCAGTGTATGTAAAGTTTAGTTTAGGTGTAGGATTTTAAGTGTATGTGTGTGGATTGCTGTTTTTTTGTTTTTTTGTGTGTGTTTGTGTTGTGTGTATGTTTCTCGGAATAGCGATTTTTTTCCCAGGGAAAAAAAATCACTATTCTGACTGTTCAAGTTTGGCGGATTTCGATGTTTAGGGTTCTATATTATAACATTTGATCTTTGTAGTTTTCGATGTTATAATATAGACCCCATAGATTAATAGGTGTGCATAAGCTAATGACCACAAGGGCCTCTTTATGGTTAGCCATACATCCCAAATCTCTGACAAGTTCTGGTCTCCTTGATAAGTATAAGCAGGAGTTTGGGAGAAGAACAATTTACAAACAGGGGCTTGGGAGATGAACCATTTACAGGCTGCCTGTGTCCATTAGAGACACAGGTGATAGACCATGGATGAATTTCCTGCTCCCCATCCAGTTGTCCAAGTTACACTTGAATTGGTTTAGGGAGGAACTTTGCTTTATATGGATTGGGAATTTGTTCCAGAGAAGGGGTAGTCTCTGTGATACATACCTGTCTCTCCAGCAGCTCTTTTTTATATCACATGCAATGTTTAAGGCATTAGAACTGGTAATTCTAGTGCTGTTTCTTTTTTGGATATGCAGAGCATCCATCAGGGTGCAGTCTGACAATGCCTTGTATGCCAGGCATAGATCTCCCCTCAACAGCCTGTAGGAGACAGAATACAGGATAGAATTTTGAGGAGGTCTGCAAAGGGCATGTCACTTACTCTCTGAAGTCTTTTAGTAAGGAACCTTAGTGGACATTCCGATTGTTTAATGTGCCTGGTTGGGTACATACAACAGGGGGCATTGTACTCAATGATAGGCATGATGAATGCTGAATAAAGTGCAAATATGAGCTCCTTGGACCTAGATGCCACACCTTTGTTTATAAGTTGTACAACACAGAATGATTTCCTCACTACTGTAGACACATAATGGCCAAAGGCTAAATTACTATCTATTTGTGTTCCCAACTCCCTAACTACTGGGTCTACTCTTAGGGATGTGTTATCAGTATGATAGTTGCCAGGAGTGAATGACTTCCCAAAGGATACTATTATGTATTTATTGAGATTTCATTTTATTTCATGTCTCTGACACAAGTTATTTGTATGTGTCACCCCTTCCTGGAGAACATTAGAACTGGTGGAGGATACTATGACTGCTACTAATTTATAATAATCTGTAAATTTGGTCAATCAAAGGCCCTTGACATTAGCCTTGACTTTAGAGAATTAAATGCCAAAAAAAGAGTGGTCCCAGGACCAATCCTTGAGGAACTCCACTTGTATCTGGCCTGTTTGTAGAGTTGGACACGGAATCCCATTTTATAACTTCCTGGGTCCTGTTTTTGAGCCAGCCAGCCATCCACTGGGTATGAAAAGGGTTTATACCTCACCTCTTGAGTTTATCAACAATGCCTGAGTTGGGTATTGTGGAAAATGCCTTGGCCAGGTCAAGGTACCAAGTCTGAATAGCTTTTCCCTCATCCATTGCTTTGATGACCTTCTCAAAGAAGTCCACCAGATTCAGTATGCATGAGCTGCCCTTGACAAAACAGATTGGGTTGGGTCCAGTGTTTGGAAGTTTGCTACATCATTACTGATCATTTCCATGATAATTAGTTCAACTGCTTTGCGTATGAAAGTGTTGAGACTTATGGGTCAGTAGTTTCCAGAATCAGTAGATGTCCAAAATTTGTGCTGAGGGGATAACTGTTGCTGTTCTTCATTTGTGAGGCACAAACCCTGTTTGGAAGCTATAGTGAAATAGTAATTCCAGAGGGCCTGATAGGGCATATTTCATGCTATTTAGAAGGCATCCTGGGATATTGTCTGGGCCACTGATGCAGTGTTCTAAGCCTTTGAGACTACATTGAGGACCTGTTCCCTAGTGATAGTAGAGAGAGTTATTTTTTATAGTACTTGGAGGTTTTGGGGGAAAGGCGGGTAAACGTACAGCTGAATTTGTCTATCAGTAGGATTGCTACTGTTTTGCATATGAAACTGTTGAGACTTATAGGTCTATAGTTTCCAGAATCTGTAGATGTCTCAACTTTGTGCTGAGGGGATAACTGTTGCTGTTCTCCAGTCATGAGGTACACAGCCTGTTTGGAAGCTATAGTGAAGTAGCAATTCCAGAGGGCCTGATAGGGCACATTTCATGCTATTTAGAAGGCATCCTGGGATATTGTCTGGGCCCACTGATGCAGTGTTCTTGGTCTTTGAGACTGCATTGAGGACATGTTCCCTAGTAATAGTAGAGGGAGGTATTTTTATAATATTTCCTGAGTGAAGGTTGAGGGGCAAAGAGGGGTAAACTTACAGATGAATTTGTCTTCCAGTAGGATTGCTATATGTTTTATCTCAGTATAGTTGGTTCTAGTAACAATGAGATCTGCATACAATTGTGTATTGCCTTTGAGGTTGCAGAAATAGCTAAAGAATGGAAAAACTAACTGACCTCTCAAAACAATATAAATAAATCAATAAATAAAAATAACCACAGCTCAGTGTCACACCAAAAGGCACTTTAATAGCAAAAACACAAGTTTAAAAACAGACTTAATACAAAAAAGACTAAGTGCTTTCACCCAGTACCTCCAGAGCTTCTTCAGAGTAATACATAAGACCACCAGCTTCTCTTAAATAGTTTAAATAGCTTTTTATATATAAATATAAATACCATTTTTAAACTTGTTTTTCGCTATTAAAGTGGCTTTTGGTGTGACACTGAGCTGTCTGTGGTTATTTTTATTTTTATTTTTTTTGTTTCGAATGGCTAAAGAATGCCTTGTAGTTGTCCTGGGCTTGGAGGCCAAATTTATTTAAAATTTGGTTTTCATAGACTTTATTTGTCCTCTCAGTTGTTTGACTACTTTGGTGAGACTGTTTTTATCTTGCTGGGTGCTACACCCCCTATTTTTTGCCATACTTTTCTTCCTTTTCTTATACAGGGTACCGATGTGATTCTACCAGTGTAGCTTGTTTTTTTAGTTAGTTTTGTACTTATTCCTGGTGGGTACAGCTGCCTCTATGCAGCTATTAACATGCTTGTAGAGGATTTCAACAGTTCTGCTTAGGCAACAGTGTTCTCAGGGTTTATGGGGGCTTGAAATTTTGCCAGGTTATCATTTAATAGCTGGTAGTTAGAGTTAGAGTAGTTCTTGTACATTGTAGGGCTAGTTGGGGTTCCAGGTTTTATTTTTACTTCAGTGGAGACTGTTTTGCCATCTGATCTTACCAGAGAAGACAATACACTTGAGTAGTGCACAGCTCTCTCCCATATTAATTAGGACCAGATACAGTATGTTTGTGCCTCTGGTCAGTGTACTGGCAATGTGGTCCAGGGAGTTTGCGTTTACAAAGTCTAGGGATCTTTGTGCCTGCACATTTAGTGTCATATATGATTCCAAGTTAATAGTTTAATAGTGGGGTAATTAAAGTCACTCAAAAATATGATATTGAGTTGGATGGCGATTGCTTCCAGTAAGCATAAATATGTTATGGGTTTCCTGGGTCATAAAGGGGGGCATAAAGATTGCAAGGATTTTGCATGTGATGATTTGAATGTGAAGAAGCTTAAGTGTATCATGCTATTTGACCTGTCTTAAGGTATATTTATTTTTTATGTAAATCTAGACATCTCCACCTTTAGTCCCTGTCTATGTAGTAGTTGGTCTAAATGTGCAGAAAGCATTACAGCCTTGCACTGCCACTGAGCTCTCCTCAGATTTAAACCATGTCTCAGTGAATGCATAGATGTCTGCATTCACTAGAGTGAGGAGAATTTGTAGGGAGTGGAGTTTCTTGCTCAGACTCCTAGCATTGAGCAGTAACACCTTGAGATTTTCTTGGTTTTGATTTGCTGTGTTAGAAGTACTTTCTGTTTGGCATTGCCTAAAAAGGCATTATGGTGAAGGACAATGTTTTATTTAATATTCAAAAACCTAGAGGGGAGAGGTGTATCACCATCACTGGCAAAGCAGAGTGGTCAATTGACCATGTCCATCCATGATGACAAATATTACATCCCCTTAGAATGACACCAAAAACAAAGTCAATTACTAAAGTCAGTCATCTTCTGGTCATATTGTGGCATCATTCTTGAAGAAAGAAAAATACTACTCAGTGCTAGGCTCATACCAGCCTTGGACACATTTATTTATTTAACGTTTGCTTACTGCGAAAGTCCAACTTGGAATGAAGCCAATTTTCAGTGGGGTCTTGGGAGAGAAATGCTCCAGACGCATGTCTCGGTAACGTGGGAGGAAATAAGAATACCTGGAGAAAACCCAAACATGTAGACTCCACACAGAAGGCACTCCAGCCTAGAATTGAACTGTAGAACCTCTTGCTGTGATGTGACAATGCTACCTCTGCACCACTGCACCATCCAGTGAGTTGACATTTTTCCTGTAAAAACATATTCTGAGAGCTCCATGATATTTTTCTTCATGTAGTCTAGGGAGGTAAGTCTCAGGTCATTTACACTGGCAGGACTATGACTGAGTCATAATGCTACATCTGGTCTAATGACCTGAGTGCTTGCATAATATGGCAGTTCCTGGTCCCTGATAAGCAACTGACTGTGATTTCCTCAGTACTCAACCATGGTGAGAGAGACATCAGTGTGTCTCACAATGGAGTCTTCTATGACCATAATTTTGGATCGTGTGGTGGCTTGCCTTATGAGCTCAAAGTAGAGGCTCCATGAGATGCGGTTGTATGTGCTGATGTGGGTGTTGTTTTGTAAGAGTGCATTTGTGGCTGCTGAAGGTATTTTTTTATGTGTACTTTATCTAGGAGGTCTTTAGGGGTTAAGAAGGTTACATTTAAGTGTCTCAGTTTATTTGGGTCTATGTGTCTGCTCTGCATTATGTGTGCTACTGACAGCCTGATTGACGTTAGCAGTGCTTTTATGTGAGAGCTTTGCCTCCAATGACATTGTGTAAATACATCTCTCACATACCATATCAGTTTGTTTGAGAATTAGCTGGTTGTCAGTAAGCAAAAGGTAATTTCTACATTGCCCTCAGAAAACCCATATACACTAAGCTGATAATGGAGATAGATAGTGGGAAAATTCATATCCATGACAACAGGCCCTTTTTTATTGATTAGACAGTCATGGTGAGAATGTAAAGTAATGTCAGGAGTATATGATTTACAACACTGAGGGCAGTGCTTGTCACTGAAAACTAGTTGCCCTGTGTACAGCTAGCACTGGTGAAATTTCAAGGGTGTTTTTACAGTAAATATGACAACTCACAGTGCCTGCTTCTATGCAGGGCACTACCAAACACTTGAGGCAAAACTATTAAAGTAGATCCTGATGATTTATGGATGAAGTATTTAGGCAGATATTCTGAAGCTAGGTTAGACAGCAGCTAATCAAACATTACTTACTGAAAAGAAAGAATTAGCTTTGTCAAGAATGATGGAAAAGAGGGGTTTCACCTGATTGGCTACTGCCTGACTAATATTGTTGCTGGTCTTACCACAGGTTCATGCTACTGAGATACAATGTATGTTGCCTCTTCACTCACCAGATACAAAACAATAGCACCAATCCCAAGATGAAAAGCAGGCCACAGGCTCTTTGGTGATCAGCAGTCTTGTCCCAGATAATTCAGGGGTCTGTAGGTGTGTTGTTGTCTTTTTCTGGAAAATACCTTCAAAAGCAACCAGACCAACCACGAAGGTCCCACAAGGACCTCACTGCCTAATCATAGACAGTCAGGAATCAATGCCCTGTGCTTCTTCTCTCCCCAGAAGCAAAACATAAGCACAAATTCCAAGCTGGCACCTATGAAACAGTTATTAGGCTTTTCAGTCATCAGCAGTCTCCAGGAAATAATGCTCCTTTGCTGCTCTTCTCACCAGGAGAAAACACTAATCCCAAGATGACTACTGAGAGGCAGAATGTGGAATCTCCGATAATGTGTGGTCAGATTTTAAATGGAAAAAATAGTTCATATCCTAACAGCTGCAGTGCACACTAGCAATTATTAATGCAAGAAGGGATAACTCAAGCTTTATCAATCTAAGGGGAGAGCCACTAATTTTAAAAGAGCAAGAAATATCAGAAGGGGTGTGAACTCAGTATTCCGGCTCTGCAGAATACAACAGGATAACCAAGCAATTTAAATAGCTGAAGGGGAGTGATTTCACAAAATGATAATTTTCTGTTCACTGATAAGAGCCAGTGAAAGAGGAGAGGGTAGAAAATATGTGATCAAATTAACATAAGGGTGGGCGACTAGAGAGACAGATGAGTTTAAAATCACAACAGCACAAGGGTCAGATGGTGGGGAGATTTTTAATTTTTATGTGACTCACAAGAGACACATCTCTGGTCTATTTCTTAGTTTATGTAATTGAAAGCAAAATTCAAGTAAAACACAGTATAAAGAAAATGCACATCAATATACAAAATAGAAGAAGACAATGAAGCACTACAAATTACAAGAAAGCAAAAACAAACTAATCTTTTCCTCACAGCAGTTTATGGCAGAGTCTGAATGACCTTTTCCAGTAAAGCCATGTTGAAGTACATAGACTGCATTACAGTGGAGTCTTCTGGAATCGAATAAGCTAATAGACCATATACAAGTAATAGAGGCCACCGACATTACTATCGGTTTGTCACAATCACTTACTAAAGTGCATTGCTGGCAAGCTCATTTACATGGCTGATAGCTAGGCTAACTATTGGTGCATGTGTAATTATTTGTGAATGTTTTTATTTATGATGATATCTAGCAGTTGCCTTTGCTTCTGGATGACAAGTGTCATGCAAATGATGGCTACGGACAGAATGTTTCTAAGCTATTTTTGGCCATATGTGTGTGCCATGTTAATCTTATGTTTGACATTATAAAAATCTGTAGTGCTGTTTACAGTAATGTTGAAGACCGAACAAGCAGAAGGTAGGATACTCATATAGTAATTAAGGAAAAAGGAGGATCGTGGTGGGGCTACCATATTTACTCACTACTTCACAAAGTAAAATGTTATGAGAAAGAACACTTTACCTAATGTTGTATATACTGTCAGTCTTACTCAACATTCTTGACACTTGAGCATTACCTGAGAACACCACAGAGGAAGTCCTGTTCCAGGTAATAAAAATCACACGGATGAAGGGACCATGACAAATGTGTGAAGCAATGGGCAATGTGTGCATCAGACTTCACACCAGTAATGATAATGAAACATGCCATATAGTGTACATTAAATCATGAAGCCAGATATCCATATAATAATGGCTGTCTCATACCACTATCAATATTGTTTTCTGTTGTGCAGTGGGGCTAAGAATAGCAACATTAGGAGAGCATTATGAAGGTCTCCAAAGGCAAAAACAATCATTTGTTTTTACCATAGCTTGTGCAGTGACAGTTACAGTTACTGAAGTATGGGTACTGCTGCTGCTTGATGCCAGGCATTGTACAAATCCTGAGGACAGAAATAGAGATTTTTGTTTATAGGCCATTTCTGGCCATGTGTGTGGCATGTGACTCTATTTTTGACCAGGTTAAAAGTGTGACATGGCATCGGTAGGACAGCGGTGAAAATGGGGAGCAAGAAGAGGATAAGACACTGCAGAAGTTATTAAGAAATGTAGAGCATGGCAGTGGAAGAGCACCAGAGTTGTCTACTCATTCATAAGCTAATACCGTATTTCTGCAAATAATTTGACAAAATTGGATAGTCATATCATAAAGGATGTGCAACAGCAACTTAATAATGTGTGTCCAAATGGACCAAATCAGATTTGTCATACATGCGTGAAGTGTAGAGATATGTATGGGACATTTCTTTTTGTTGTGGGATAGGTAAACTTTTCCTTTCTTTTTAAAGAGAAAGGAATGTTGGGGAAGGTATTTAGGAATAAAAGGAATAGATAGGTAGGGTAAATTAGGTAGCAGATGCAAACATACTGAATATACAAGACAGACAGGGATGGTGATGGAAACAAGAAAATGCGAACACCATGATTGGGGTTAGGTATGGGACTTCAGAGGTGCATCCTTATCCAGTATG
Source organism: Protopterus annectens (assembly GCF_019279795.1). NCBI lineage: Eukaryota > Metazoa > Chordata > Ceratodontiformes > Protopteridae > Protopterus > Protopterus annectens. The sequence continues at coordinate 235,450,731 of NC_056729.1, read as the reverse complement.
AATACAGTGAGAATCTAGTCCTTACCTTCAGAACTTTCATGACTGTCTCCTGTTGTGGATACCTGGGGATGTGCTGGATGGGGCTACAATTTGTCAATTCTCTGTAGGATCATTTGCATATGGCTGATGTAGGCATTGTGGCCCCTCTCTATAATCGCCTATACCAGCCCTGTCAGGTGACTTAATCATTACCTCCTCTGGCACCACTTCTGCTGGGTACCATTGCACCAGCCACCAGGGCAGAACTACCTGATGCAGGAGGTGTGGGTAGTGTAGTGGTTGTGGAGGCGACATTGCCAGGTTGTGACCCAGGTACAAGGATTGCAGTTCATACCCCTGTTGCTGGTGTAGCTCCCCATGCTGGTGGTCATGCTGCAGCAGGGATAATAGTCCAAGTGTCAAATATATCACAGTCAATACATTTTCCCAAATAAATATTTAGATTTTTCACTGTTACAATAAAGCTTAATCTCCTGAATATTATACACATCATGCAAATAGTGTGACTGTAGGAAAGTTGATTTTTGTATTACAAGTAATAACATTTCTATCTGAAATGAGTAAAATGTTATTCTACGTTATTGATTGCAGAATATTAAATATTAAGTAATACAGAGTAATTGTCACTGCTTGGATTTGACCCCACAGACATCTACATCTACATCTGCTGAACTATTAATTAATGCAATATTGCAAGAGATATTCATCCAGGCATATGTAATTTGCAATGGCAAATATGCATATTCATGCATTACTCCAGAAAATATTAATAGGGGATATCCGGAGAACTGATAGCATATTTTTACAGTCACTACTATTATGAAATGGCAAGCAATCATATCTATTTCCTCCTCTTCCTAAGAAGAGGAGTAAATAGGTGGATTTGAACCAGAACGGCAGTGCCTAAAAACAGCATGTGTTAGGACTTCAGAAAAAATATGTGGCTGAGCCAGGTATGGAAATAAGGTACAGAAGGAAAGCTGATGGTGGAATGCAGAAGTCTAGGAAGTCATCAAAAGAAAGAAGGAGTGCAGGAAGAAGTGGGAGATAGAAAAGACTGACCAGGCTAGGAAGGACTACTGGTTGGCTAACAAAGAAGCTAAGAAAGAAGTTGCAATAGCAAAGAATAGGGCATCAGGGGCACTCTACCAACTTCAGGAAAGTGACTCAGTAAGGGGCACTAAGAAACTATATCAGGTTGCAAGGCAAAGAAAGAAAGATAAACAAGATAGTCAGACACTCTTCATAAGGGATGCCAGCAACAACCTGCTCACCAGTCAACAGGACATGAAATGCAGATGGAAGGAGTATTTCCAGCAGCTTCTGAATGAAGAAAACTCCACAGAAGCTGTACTGCCCCAGAAACAGCCTACAATGAGCGAAGAAGAGGAGCCCACCCTAGAAGAAGTAAGAACAGCACTAAGGAAAATGAAGTAATGGAAAGCAGCAGGCTCAGATCAGGTTACAGCAGATATGATAAAGATGTTGGGTGAGATAGGGGAGAAATGACTCCTGAGGATACTCATTGCAGTGTGGACAGAAAGGCGTATCCCAGATGACTGGAGAATAAGCATACTCATGCCAGTGTACAAGAACAAAGGGGACATAAACCAGTCTGGGAAGTACAGAGGCATCAAACTCCTATTGCATTGCATGAAAGTTCTGGAGACGGTGATTGAAAAATGGATATGCAGACTAGTAGAATGTAAGATGGGAGATAAGCAGTTTAGTTTCAGATCTGGATGCAGCACAATTGACCCGATGGTTGCAGTGAGACAGATGATTGAGAAGAAGCTAGAGATGAGGAGAGAGTCTAACTGGGCATTCCTAGACTTGGGGAGAGCATATGACAAGGTCCCAAGAAAGCTGATCTGGACAGTACTGCAATGGTTTGAAGTCCCAGAAACATTGGCAGAATTAGTGCAGGCTATGTACAAGGACCCAATGACTCAAGTACAAGCAATGTTTGGCCTCATAGGGGGGTTCCCAGTGGGAGCAGGTGTACACCAGGGTTCATCTCTGAGTCCACTGCTGTTCATACTGGTGATGGACTACATTAGCAAACAGGTCAGAGGGAACAGTTCAATAAAGTTGCTGTATGCAGAAAAGTTCAACAAAGTTGCTGTATGCATACAATGTGGTATTACAGGCAGACTTGGAGTTAGAACTTCAGCAAAGAATAGAAGAATTGAATGTAAAACTGAAGGCAAATGGGATGAAACTAAGCACAGATAAGATGGTGGTAATGGCAACAAATTGGGGAAACCAGAAGAAGCTGAGAATAGAGATAGAATGGAAGATAGTGGAACAGGTAAACAGCTTCATGTATTTGGGAGGGGTGGTTGAGGAGATGGGAAGTCTGAAGGAAGAGTTCAAAGCTAGAATAAGAGGGACTGCAGCCGCAGGTGTAGTCTATGACAGAAGAATGCCAAAGAAGCTGAAAAGTAAGGTGTACAAGACAGTGGTATGACCCATACTACTGTACACTACAGAAATTTGGGTGCTAAACACAGAGCAGATGAATAAGCTAGAGGTGATGGAAATGAAGTGCCTGAGAAGCGTGGTAGGATGCACACTATGGGACAGACGAAGAAATGAAGACATAAGAGCAGAAGCCAAAGTAGCACCAATTGCAGAAAAGCTCAATCAAAGAGAACAAATTATGGTGGTTTGGGCACAGGTGTAGAAAAGCAGAAGACAATCTGGTGAGGAAGATTTGGGACAGACAGGAAGAAGGTAAGAGGAAGCAAAGATGACCACAAAAAGGTGGCTGGATTGTGTGAAAGAAGACCTGTGACAGTCAAGCATGAGTGTTGAAGAAGGCAGGAGTATGGCACTCGAGTGAGTTGGTGACAGTTAACAGGATATCCTGACCCCATGTAGAAGAAATTGGAAAAAAGGCGCTGATAATGATGATGATGATGATGATGATGATGATAAAGATGATGATGGAGCAATCATACCTGAACCCATACTTACCCTGTTCCTCTCTGACCTGTTGAAGTCTCTCCTGATGCACCACTCTATTTATTTAAATATGTAAAGAAGATACACATTACCAAAACAATAAAATAAGATAAAATAAAATAAAGTAATGAGCACCTGTGTGTATTTCTAAATCATGGTATTCTATTGTTTGGATATAGGCTACTATACTTACACTAATGAGCTGGCTTGTGGGTCTGAAGATATTCCTCCCACTGGCAAAACAAAAGTCCTGCTTTCATGTTTTTACATCAGTGTAATGGTGATGGCATTGGTCACCCAAATATGGGATGCCATTTGCATGGGTGATAGCCTTGGTTAAGCTATCCCAAGCCTCAGCCTTGTATTTTGACCCTGTATAGTCATCCTGTGCAAGCCTCCAGCTGTATCATTTAACAAGAATTCTTACAAAAATCTTGAACTCCCCCTTACACCATGTCTGTGATCTAAATGGAGAACTACACTCACCATTACCTGCCATGTATTCTTCAAGATCTCTGGAAAAATGACAGGGAATTAGCACTCAAATGGGATCTCAAGTGCCTCAGCCTGTGTACAACAATGGACAAGTTAAACAACTAACTTTGTGCAAAAGGAAGCACAGAAATGGGCTAGAAGTGAATGCATGTATTAAGTTGTCAATTTCTTGTTTAGGTAGAAAACATCTCAGTAAAACTTGGTCCTCTGTGCCGATCAGTGTATATATACAAATTCCCCACAGCAAATCCAGCAAATGGTGGCTAAAGCTGATATTTTTTACATTTCAAATGATATATTGCCACCTCTGGATGTACTCTGGAATGGTTGATAGCTTTCATAATGTGAACATTGTCACAAACAAATACGACATAAAAATCCATGATGTTTTTATTCAGCATTGTCCTTATATGCAATTTAAGTACTATGCTATGCCTTGTTGGCACATACAAAAAGTTATTAACTGTGAATGATTTCAACTTGGAATTGAGCTCATGACAATAAGAAATGCAAACCTGTGAACAATATGTCTTAACTGTTAACTCGCCAAAACAAAACTCAGGCCAAAAAATGTATCAAATACAATTTAATAAAATAATAAAACAGTAACGAAACGCAAAGCTTTCAGGCATAGCCCTTCCTCAGTGCAACATCCTTGGGCCGAATTACCCACTGTTTTGTTCCTTTTGGCACAGGAAAACTGACATACCAAGGGTCAAAGTTCAGGTCTACAGTTTTGTACACAGGTTGATATATGCCTTCTTTTGACAACCCTGTAACTGTTGTATTACATGGTGTTCCTTTATTGGAGAAATAGTTTCAGGCCGATATGCTTTTCTGTAGAAAGGTTCCTCATTGCATCTATTATTGCAATATCTTCATTGCTGACTGATGCATGATGAGGCTGAGCTTATTTGCATGGCCAACACCAAAGTCTTAGTGCATGCATGATTATTTTCAGTGTTTTTGCCATAGGACATAAAATGCTAGTTCTCTACAGTCATTCATGAATAGAGACAGTGCTCTGCTCCAACTGTCCTGCGAATAATAAAGTCATAATACAATTGTTGAACTTGTCTGTGAAGACCTGTTGTTTTCAATGACGACATCATATATTTATGGGATAGCAAGTATTTAGGAACATTAAACTGCTAACTACCTCCTACTTCTTGCTGACCTCCTCCACTTGGCTTTCTTCTTCTTCTCTACTGTCTTCCTGTCTCTAATTTTACTTGTTCCATAACTAATCACTTCCAATTTCCCTATTCTTAGCTCTCTTTTTCTCTTCTTCCTACCTCATTCATTTCATCAGTATTTTTATTATTTATTTTTTATAATGTTTTTTAACTGTAAACTGTATTTATTAGTATATTTTTATAGTACATTTTATATCATGTATAAGTTTTTTTTTTTATAAGTTTTTTTTATTTTGGGTAACTAACTCACTTAGTAATAAAATAATAAGGAAGTAATAATGTTTTTTTTTTGTTTTTTTAAACTTTTTCTTTGTTTTCTTTATTGTATTCTCTTATTGTATTCTCTTTCTCTTCTTCTTCCCTGCTCTTCTCTGAAAATGGAAATATGTAAAATAAAATAAATAATAATTTACAGTAGGTGATGATCTTCTTTGCATCTTGCATTACACTTTAAACTTGGGCTCATTAAACATATACCACTGAACCAATATGCCAACATATTTTGTAAGTGGTATTGCTGTGCTCTTCATATTTCCCTAATTCCTTAGCATATTGTTAATTTTAGTACCTCATACTATTACAAACGTACTATTTATTTCACAGCATGCACTTTTTACTATAATCAGAGATATGAGAAATACATGTGACAAAGGTCACATTATCATGTTTAGCAGCCATAGTAACAACTGTATTGCAACATGAACTTTACAAATCTGCATGTGTAGTGCAGCTTAAAGTAAAGAAAACAAGGATCATACATGTATTACACCACATAAAGATGAGCTATCCCTAATGTGGGTTCAAACCTCACACACTTGTGTTGTGAGAACATACTTCATTAAGACATTGAGACAAAGAGAAAGTTACCTAACTCATTCAAGCCTATAGTGCTCTTTTTTGTAAGCTTCTGGTTACACCCATAGCTCTTAATGGTGTCCAGACCTTTGTTTGGGGGGGTCTTACCTCTAGCTAATAATATGTAGTATTAGAAAGAACCAGACATTCAACTCGACACTGTAAAACTCCACTGCCAGTCATGAGCGGACAGGTGATCCGCTGTGGCGACCCCTAACCGGGAAAAAGCCCAAAGAAGAAGAAGAAGAAAGAACCAGACATTCTTAACAAAATGACACTAATATTGTTAATCTGTGATTTCCTGCAGTAGAGAAATTAATCATTGTTTGCTGCTTATTAGTCATGATTTTATATTTATGTTCATATTTTCACAACTGAAGGACCTGTATGCTACTGAGGGGTATTGTATAAAACACTATGGCCGGAGACAGGAATACACATTGCTAATGTCAGTTTATATCACACTATACAGTATATATCACTAGCTATTTGTTAGTATTTATGGAAATAAGCCATATTTGCATATGTACTTAATATTTCAAAAACAAAGTGACTTACAAACTATTGCACGTCATCACATGAAACTGTAGATGTTGTTAAAGAACACTGTCAATGATATTTGCTCAGCAGGTTGCACGTTGTGTTAACTGGTGTTATTTATATTGCCAGTTATGCATTTAACCCAATACTTTCATATTTGCGTAAATAGCACAATAAACATGCACTCTTAGAGGAATTTCTTGCTATCACATATAAGATTATGTCTGGTTACCAAGAGTATTCTTACAATATATGTCTAGGTTGTACAGTTTTCAAGATGCAATAATTTATGAATGCTTTTACAAAAAATATAATTCTGGGTTTGTGTGCATTATAATATGTTACAGTATTTATGGAAAAACTATGACTGCACTGACTAATATTACTGCAAAGAATACTTCCTGATGTTAGTATTGCATTTATACAGTTTTAATAGCATATATTCACAAAATTTTGGTTTGTGTTATGCATTTTAAGTTGTTTTTTTTTTCAGAAAATGCTCTGGAACGCAAAATGTATGTAGGTGGCTAGAGGTGTAACATTCCATACCACATATATGTTAATAAGCTCATTAGCATATTTAGCAGGCAAAGTGGGTGAATCTACATAATATAAGCAGAACATACATCTCAACTGTTCAGATTTTTTTATAAAGTGTGCAGATTTTTGCCTCAGGTATTTGGTCTGTTCCTGTTAATATGTGTGGTTCACTGGCAAATCAGTTAAGACTGATGTTAGTAAATAATGGCATCTGTTTCAATTTCAGACTTCATATCCTACAGAAAAAGCATGCTAAAGCAAAATCTGTCAAGCTAGCAAATTTCTAAGTTTATAGCAGCAATATTTCAAACGTGTCCCTGATTTTATGCCTTTATCCAGATTTCTTATAATTAGAGGTTGAGTGGTATGAAGCAGGACCTGTGGCTATTTTACCTCCCTCATGCTAGGGAAGACTGCTTGGTCTCCAAAGTGCTGCCAAAAACATTTCCTGACAAAACAACTGTTTGATTTGTGCTTCTTTTAGGATAACTGGAATATTTCAAGGTGTGTAATCTTTTTTTAAAAGTACTGCTGCTTCAAAGTTATATTTGTAATTCATTTTGCATTGACTGCTGTTCAACCTGTCAAAGTTGTACTTTTGAAAAGAATAAACAAAGCTTCTGTTATTGCAGTTATCCCATGTGTTTTATGTGCATGAGGCAACATCATTAGGATTTTCAGATATGTCTGAATTGTAGAAGCTTATGCTGCTTATACTGTTCTATGTGCCTAGTAGTTGTATATATACATCTTTTTACATGATCTCATTGTGTTCACTTTTGTATTCATGCATTTTATTCTTTTGTGGGTGTGTGATGCATATTTGGATATTACCGGGATTGCACCAATAGTTTCAAAAACATTTTATATAATGATACCTAATGCTTGCAAAATGACTATTTTCTCCCCGTAAGCATAGCAGCTTGTAGTCCCCCATGTATAGAATGGTCTGAAATAATTTGTTTTCTCTATCACAACAGGGATATGGCTACAAAATAAAAAAAGGTCATTCTCACTTAAACCCCATTCTTAGATGTTGACAATGAGGTCATAGTACAGGCCGTCTGTCTCCATGTGACATGACTCCTGAATTCTCATTCAGGAGATATGCCCTTATGTGACCAGGTCTGGGTGGATGTGTTCAATCATGTTAGTGCTGTAGGTGGCCAGAGCTGTGACTACTTGAATCCCAGACATATGGCCAGTAATATGATTAAAAAGACTATAGGCAGAGCAAAGACTGGGGCATGGGAGTGAAAGGTTTCTAGGGGAGGACCTTCTACCGAAACATTACTAACTGAAATGGAGGTGTTTCTGTCAATGGTAAAGGATACAGGCAGCTCAGAAGAGTTTTTTAGTGTGATTCTGAATGTTGGAGCAGAGCCGATGAGTAACCATAGGATTTCCACTAGAAATGTCCAGGTATGACATTCTTATTTATAAAATTAGTTAGTATATTATTTCTATTAAGTTGTCTTAATTTGTATGTTTGTAATTACTCTAGCAACTGAAATCTGTATGTTTATGGATATCTGACATTGAGGTACAATGATCTCTTGTGCATGGTATGGATATGTGTTTTTATTATTAGTCATACATGTATTCTCTAAGATTATTTGCATTTGCATGCATGTTGGTTTAAGTAAGTACAGTTATTGCACTCATGTTTTATTTAGTTTTTTTTTTACTTTTCTATTTTTTGTGTATTCACTAATGAGGCTAACCCAAGCACTGTGGATCTCCATCCTGCTAATGTTAGAATATTGGCATCCCATGACAAGGATGGTGGTGATAGAAATGCACATTCTGGAGTCGCAGAGGGTACATCTGACACACAGTTTGAAGCTCCCACATCCCCTCTCTACAGTAAGAACACAGTCATTATGCCTATGTATTGCCCATGATATGGGCACATCTGAGAGTGAACTGGTTAATGGGGACACAGTTCACTATGGTAGTGTGATTACCCCAGTTGGAGAGCTTTAGTAATCTCTCCTTTGCTTTCATCAGTGTGAAGTATCACAGATGGTTGTTGGTAGATATGCACAAAGAAGGTATGCTTACCCCCCCCCCCTTCCCCTGACATTGGTGTGTCAGTATCTGCCAGGCCATAGTGGAGGTAGAGGCATGTTCCAGCAGGGCTTTGGAAGAGACAATGAGACTACTGCATGCTGTGCATTCTGACGTATGAGACTTTATGATTCGTGTGTGTGTGACTCTTTGACAGGATGAATGTCACACTGGACCATGCAGTGTCTGTTATAAAATATCTACTGAGGGAGGGACATATCCAATAGGTCAAACAGCTAGCACACTGTTAAATGTAAGCCAATATGACCATGCACATGGCAGATCCTACTCCCACGGAGGTACTACTGCCACTGCTACATCAGTGGTGGTTGTGTTGACACCCAGATGTGATTGACCATGTGGTTGTAGTTGTGGACATACATGACAGCTTATCCTGCAGACATCAGTCACATTGAGGTAACACTCCAACTTCTACCCAGGATAATGGAACTGGCAATGCAACTTGTAAGGATTGGTGGTATGTACTGTACCGTAATTAGCTGGAAGGTGGTATGTACTGTACCGTAATTAGCTGGAAGGTGGTATGTACTGTACCGTAATTAACTGGAAATACTGTAATGAGACTGAGAATGAAAGTCTTAATCTGTCAATTACCCACTCTCGTGCTGAACAAGTGCCAGTCTCTCCTTTATGCTCCAAGTCTTGTGTACTTTTCAGAATGAATTCTCCAAACCCAAGTTGATAGCAATCTCTCATTTGACAACCACGTGGCCAAAGTGGTTAGAAAAACATTTTTATAGCCCGCCTAATCATGAAGGGATTCACATCTAGATCACATCACTCATCAGGCCCATAATTGAGTACAATGCCCCTTTTGCGATGTACCTTACCAGACACCTGCAGCAACTGGAAAGACCCCAAAAGTACCTCACCAAGAGGATCAAAGGGCTCAAACAGATGCCATATGCTGCCCGGTTAAAGAAACTCCAGCTCTACTCAGTGGCATACCGCCTGCTCAGAGGTGATCTGTGCCTGGCGATAAGGCTATGTCCAACCCGAAATTATGGACAAGCTGCACCCCAGAAAATCCAAATCCTAGTGAGTTACCCGCACGAGAGACTTGAACCTCAGCACTGAAATAAATAGGACATGCTGGAGGGACAGATTCATAACCCAGAGGCTCCCTTCACTCTGGAATAAAATCCCAGTCCGGGTTAGGCAGAGTCCCTCATTGACTCTCTTCAAGAGGAATCTTGATGAGTGGATGGGACTTCTGTGTCACTGTTAGACAGAGGCACAGTATACTAACCTCGAAAAAGGGCATAGCAAAATTAATTTAAAATGGGTGGCGAAAGCCAAACACACTCTGGCTAGGTTTATAAATGCCCTAGGGCAGATAGCCTAGTATGAACCTATGAACCTATGAACACTGTAGTTTATTTAATAAGACTTTATTAGATGTTTATAATATCCGAATACTGTCTTCATTAACAGTGCTGATAACAACAGTGCTGCTAAATATTTTCTAAGTCTCTGCACATATCTTCTGATTGTCCTGAATAATGTAAATGGAAACTGTCTTTATTTGACATGACTTCCATACTCAAGATAAAGCAGCCACTGCAAGCACGGCAACTGCACGGCTCCAAAAAGACCTTATAGCAGTACAAAACATAGAGAGCCAGCAGACTGTTTCATAAGAAATATATTGCAAAAATAGTTCAAAGGCATAGTAAAAAAGAGACAAAACAGACCGGTTTAGGCAGTAAAAATTACAAAGCCTTCTTCAGTGCAGTAAAGACATATACACTTGTTCTCCTTTTTATAAGTAACCATTAGGTGAGGCTCCAAATTAGTAAATTAATTAACAATTTCAATTAAAGGTACTCATTAAGCCCTGGTGGAAACAACCCCCCCCCCAGTATAATAATCCATTTATTTTCTTTGCTGTTCAGAATCTGATGCCAACCTGTTTTATTTGTTCTCTGTCCAATGATTCTGTCTATCACAGTTAAAGGATGCATTCTTATGTGCCTCATTATGCTTGTATAAAGCATTTGTGAGCTTCTTGTGCCTGATGTCACTTAAATGTTCAGATATTCTGAATTTTAGTGGTCTGGACGTTTGTCCCAAATAAAATGAAGAACAGGTACAAGTAGCCAAGTAGATCACCCAGTCCATCTGGCAGTTTGCAAAAAAGAGAATATCAAATACTTGGCCAGTGTTTTTACTACTGAACTGGCATGTCTTCATCACCCTTCTGCAGTGGGTACAATGGCCACAGGAAAAACATCCCTTAAGTTTGTCCCCCACGAGAGTTGTTTGTATAGAATCACCCTTACATCTCCAACCATGTTTGTAATGACTTAAAAATGAACCCAAATTCTTGCTTCTCCTGAAAGAGAAATGACATCAGTCATCCAAAATGTTGCACAGTTTGGCATCTGCTAAGAGTATGTTCTAATGTCTATGGACACTGTTATGTAGGACAGCAGTATTCCTTTCATCGGTGGTAACCAGTCGGATGGTGGAATCCTTGTCCATAGTCTTATCCCTGTATCTTAAAAGATCCTGCCTGTCACAATTAGCCACCCAATGTCTAGCCTGATAGATATTCCCCATTTGATAGGCCCTATTCCTGAATCTTGTGGTTAGATCTTCTTGATACACCTCATTTGAACATATTTGTTTCATATGCAAAAATTGTGATTTTGGAATGTTTCTGCATATGTGTGGAGGATGAAAGCTGGTAGCAGTGAGAAGGGAGTTGTAATGGGGATATTTACATTACACTTCTGATGTTAATGTATGATCATTATTCCTAGTGACTAAAACATCCAAAAAAGTGATCCTATTGATGTTATAGTTAGCTGTGAATTGTATACCCTATTTGTTATCATTTAAATATCCAACAGACTCCATAAGATTGTCAGGGTCCGATCTCCATACTACCAGCAATCATCCAAGTATCTTCTCCAAATATCGATCTCATCTAGATAGAGATTGTGGGTATTGCCATAGATGAGCTGTTCCTCAATGTGGGCCATGAATAAGTCAGCATATGTGGGAATGAAGCTCCCATGGCAGTGCCTTGTATTTGTAAATAGCATTTGTTTTGGTAATAAAACACATTCTTAGTTAGAACGTGTGCCACAAGGCAAATTAAGAAAGTGTTAAAATCTGGTTGGTACAATTCTGACCTATATAACCAGTATTCTAATGCTTCCAGGCCCGCCCAAAGAGGAATGTTATTATACAATGCAGAAACATCTAGGGTGAAAAGTAACCACCCTGGCTCAAGTTGCATCTCAAAAATAAGTGGTTTGAGATACTGTGTTTTAAACTGAGATAATGAAACACAGTTTGCTTTACCCTCTAGCCTATCTAATGTCTAATAACTACTTTAAAATGTGATTCCCTAGTCTAACAGAAACCCTGGCAGAGGATTTCCCATGTTTGGGGGCATCCGTGATGAAACTGATCATTTATCATGCATGGCTCATACCTGTTCAGCATGCTAGGATATCATGCTAGCACAAATGCTGTGGCTGTGTTCCTGAAGAACAACACACAGTACACCTCATGTTGACCATGACACCTCACAGGCACACACACACACACACACACACACACACACACACACACACACACACACACACACACACACACACACACACACACACACACACACACACACACACACACACACACACATACACACACACACACACACACACACACACACACACACACACACACACACACACACACACACACACACACACATACGCACACACACGCACACACACACACACACACACACACACACACACACACACACACACACACACACACACACACACACACACACACACACACACACACACACACACACACACACACACACACAAACGAACACATGACTTTCTTCAAAATTGACTTCTTTACATCTGGAGATACTGGCACTGACAATGCATACTTGCTCTGACCTCTTCTGTCACACTGGTACACACCTCTTCTGTGTCAGTTTCCCTTCTGTAAGCACCCCTCCCCCCACATATGCACACAAACATGCACAGACACACACACAATCGCACACTCTGCACCAATAATGGTGACTGTGTCCTGCCCTTTGCACAGTCTGTGATTTATTGTTGCCTTATGTCTGGCCAGTTAATGCTTGTTTAGTCAAAGGTCATGCTTCCTTAGGGTATGCATTACATTTCAATTTTTGTTAGTCTGCTTATCTTCGGTATTGCTATTCACTGAAGTACTCAGAAGTAGTAGTATTGTTAGTAGTATTAATAGTAAGATAGCATAACTTATATAGTACACCTTGTGCAGGTGATGCTAAACATTGCCCTTATCCCTGGTAGGGTGTCTGACTCGGGCGGCTTACTGCATGTCTGATACATATAATGAGCAGGAAACTCATGTTTTACTTTGTATTGTAGGACTGCAGTTTGTCATTTGTGCCTAAATTAATTATCTTTTCTTCTGTGGTCATTAGGTTGTATAGCTATCTTGTTCATCAATCTGTGCAGATGAAGCTGTCATTGCCTACTCTATGAGGGGGTTGATTGGCATGAGTCTGCTTGTGCCTGATGCACATGATGGCAACATAATAAAATCCTTCTGCAAGAAAGATATTTGAGTTACATTTGGGTGCATCATAGTTTGTTCTGTATTTGCTGCATATATCAGTCAATTGCTATCACATTCCCATAGAGTACATCATTACTGGATTTTACTTCATGCTTACTGTTTATATACTTTACTATCTGTTCATTCAAATTGTAATATGGGGTTGCCAATGTCTGATGCTCACAGTAGCCAGCCTGTGTATGGGTAAGAACAGCCTGGTTTGTTTGCATGCATCAGCGTTTCTGTTGGCACTTTTGTTTAATTAAGTAGAGAGTACATGTACTAGTTGCTTCTTCTTAACCAGTGCCATCACATACTGTGCTTGCCTCCATCCGTCATGATCATCCTCTACTGCAGTTTCCTCATCTGACTCATAATATGTTTTGGTTAGCCCTGCATGTGGTGCTGGAAGCTCTGGTCCCTGTCCTAGGGGACCCTGCTGCAACTACTTTCTCTGTCTGAAGTTCTGCAAAATGGCACACACAATTTGTATTCTGGCACAGGTAACAGGGTCATATTGCAGGGCATATCCAGATCTATATAGACAGCAAAACCATGATTTGAGCAGGCCAGATGCTCACTCTATTATATTTTAAGTCTCTGTGCATGCAGTGGTGTAACTTTGGGCTGTGGGACTGTGTGAGTTTCTCACAGGAGTCATGAGCCAAGGTTCTAGGGCATATTATGCATCCTCCACTAGATGTCTTTGGGGAACATCACCATTAGAAAACCTTAGGTATAGATCACAGTTGTGCTGTATGTGGGAGTCATAGAAACTGCCAGAATGACCTGCACTTACATATTAGATGATACCTTGTGCATTCAGACCACCTTAAAATTACTGATACACTTTTCTGTTGGCAGTTAACCAGATGGGGCTTTCATTACACTGTGGTTGCAGTCTATGGCCCCCAGTAACTCAGTGAAATGGGCTATGGCATAGAATTTTGTATGGTGATAGCTCATTCCATGGGGTCCAGACATGCTCAATCACGCTTTGCAGGATTTCATTAAAAAAACTGATCCACTATTCCTTAGGCAGAGGACTGTGAAACCCACAATGTGTCCCTTGAAAGTCTGAAAATCCCTGTGGTTAGAATATATAAAGCTACACATACCTTACTTTCCACTGGGATGGTTTCTTCAAGGTTCACACAGAGATTCAGGTATCCTGTGTAGTATCTCTGCCCACCCTATAGTGTTATAGTATTACAATTTCATGCAGTCCATAGTGGGTCAAATATGGTCTAAACACTCTACATCTTTTAGGTGATGGTCTGACAGCAGCAGCAGGATCTTGTGTGACCCCCTACTGCAGATACAGGTTTATAATGGCTATGGCAACTGCTAATTATTTTTTGAAGTTTACTTGTGGCTGTATTCCAGCATAAGTTGGAATTCATAGCCAAAACAAGTATGACATGTTCCAGTGAAGAAAATAAAGGAGAAACTAGATATTTTAGAATCAGAAATCCCACTTTTCATGATGAGACAATAATTACAGCAGCACGAAATGATAAAATATACTTTTTTGTAGATGATCTTATATGACTTTCTTAAATGCTGTAGATTATGTTTTGTTGTGATGCAACATCTGGCCTTGTGCATTCTGCCTGAAAAATACATGATAAGCAAATGCTTGGAATTAGTCTCATTTTGTCTTTTTTTTTTCATTGAGTCTGTTCAAGTATTATTAATGTGTACCTGTGCTGATTCAGCTTGTCAAAACTGCTTACACGTCTAAATTGCACAGCATTATCTTTAGTTTATATTTGGATGGAAATCAAAAGAAGTCCATTTATGAGTATGCTACCCATTCAGGTATAATTGAATGAGAAATACCTAGTCAAAACTGCATTCAGCCAACTTTCCCCTCCCCGTTTTCTTTTTCTTAGTTCAAAAATTCAGTATTATATGAAAGTATGTAAATTGTTCATACTGTGACCATCAACTCGATATTCTTATCAGAGTTTTTCTGTTTTTTCTGTCAAGACAAGTCTGAATGCTATCCGGATTATAAAGGTTTACATAACTATGCTAAAGCAGATTTACCAAGTATGATTCAAAAAGAGGGCTTCATATGAAGCCCTCATGAATAATTAGTGATGGAGTTCCACGTGGCACCCAAAGTCACAAGGTGACTGCATCCTACCCCCATTCAGTTTACCATTGCCTCCAGCAACCTGATGATAGGTCAGGCCACTGAGGAATTTAACACACAGGCTGGTAAATTCAATACATAGTTAAATCAAGTGCTGTCATTTAAGCAGGGATTCCAGCCACAACTAGTTGTATTTGTACAGGGAAGCTGGTAGAGCAGACATATGATCTGTTTGCTTGATAGTGAGCACAAAATTCAGCTGCTATACTCAAAATTTATGATGGGCATGTAATTCATCATTGTACAAGGTGTACTTCAGACAGTTTTGAAGCTCAGCCCAAACAGCTTGATGTGTTAAGAAAGCTGTTCATACATAGCATCATGACTTTTTTTCATTGCAGACATCTGTTTTTCCTTGCAGTTTGCATAGTCTTTGCAGCCAAGAACAACTGATTATGGATTAAGTCATGAAAGTAGTGTGAGTGCTACTCTTTTCAGTACCCATGTATGCCAAGATAGTTTTATTTAAATCATAAGATGATGGAACACATTAAAAACTATATATCATTAACACAAAAACTCTTTAGATCAGTAAATCTCTTTCACCATATGTTAATCCTACAACCTATACATAAAAATCCTAACCTGAAAATTAATAATCATCTAATAGATCTGGAAAGGTTCCCACTTATAATTAACTTAACACTACAAGATATATATCCATATGTAAATGGTTCTGCTCATGAATTAAGACATCAACTGGGCCTTCCTAAATCATATCTATTGATTCTGAGACAGATCAAAGAAATGTCCACAAGTTATCTTCAAAACATATCCATCAATAAAGATGATTTAATGAAATGTGTTACACTATGGCAAGCCCTTCTTCAAAATAGGAAATGTATAACATGTTCATACAAATTGTTAAAAGTCATGAAATTTCAAGACCAGCTACTATTGTCTAATTATTATAGGGAAAAAAATATCATCGATTGAGGAAAATAAAATACTACAAGCATTCAATTTAACGGTAAAATCTATTTCCCTTCAGAAGCTAGCTTTCACTCAACTCATGATATACAATAATGCATATTACACACGCCTTAGCTTGCATAAATTTAACCCTAAAAACTCACCAAAATGTCCACATTGTAAAGATGAAACTGTTGACCTTTTGCATATGTTCTGGAGCTGCAAATGTATATTTAAACTTTGGAACTCCCTGAAACTACAACTACAAAAAATGGGATACCAAGCTTCAATGCTTACTTGGGAATTTACAATTTTACATATCCCTCCAAACAACCTATCTAAAACCCAGATGACCACCCTAATTAAGATTTTTCTACTAATGAAACTTTACATAGCTACAAACTGGTTAATCCCATCTAAAACTTCTTGGGAAAATTTTAAGATATTAGCGATAAAACATATATTAGCCCACAATTTAATACTAAACAAACAAAACAATAATCCATATAATCTGAAGTTATGGGAACAGATTTTCAATATCATTCTGGCATAAAACTTTTGGCCAAGGAAACCTTTTTAGCTTACATCATGGGAACAGATCATGTTTTAGAAGTCACTATTCTAAGATATTAACCCTGGAGGAAACAACCTTTTTTCTCTATCACTAAGAAGAAATATGAAAGCATTCATGTAAATAGTGTAAATATGTTTTAAGTATATTGTTGTTAGTACTACCTTAATTATCACCAGTGTACTCTCTTGTGATTGTTTTGTTGTGGAAAATAATGAAAAACAATAAAGAATTATAATGGAAAAAAAAATAAATCATAAGATGAAAAATGTCATAATTGTTCTATTTTGACTTGTTTTCTTCCATAATAACACAGTGCCTGCAAATAATTCCTACACTTGTGACACTAAACTACCCCAATTAGTTCACATATTTCTTCTAACAAATGTTTTCCTGCTAGGATATGAACTGCAGTGCTGTTCTTATTTGCCAGAGTCCACCAACTAACATTATCAGAGATAATCTAATTCTTGTTCCTACTACAGTCAAGTGTTGTTATAGCTAGCCTCTGTAAGCATCAGAATACAACACAGCTCACTAAAGCTTTTATTTTTATATATTTTAAAAAGCTACAGCAAGTCAGTTTAATGAACAGCATAGTAAAAATGAAGCATTAGCAAAAAAAAAAAAAAATCATGTGATAAAACTCTCCATATTGTAAGTCATACCACAGTGAACATTAACATTTTTCCCCACAGGGAGTTGACTTGAGGTTTTTTCAAGAAATAGAATAAACTTAAACTGATGATTCAGCAAAAGCCAAGAAACAAATGTTGAAATGTACTGTTGTCAACAGGCTACCCTCTGGCAAATACCTGTCACTCTTACTGGCTGTTATATTTATACTACCTCTTCTTCAGCATGGGACTTAAGCCTACTTTTAGTTCCATGTTGTTATATAGTGTTGAATGACGTACTGGTTGCCATTTTCTTTTACTTGTAAGCTACTATTAACTGAAATTGTGCTCAGTTTTGTTGGATTTCTTGCTAATGCTGCATTTTTTCAGATAAATTGTATCTTTTGTACAACAGGTTCTAAATGGTACATGTTTTCAGTATGTTACAGCTATAACTTCCGTTGATGACTGTTGATTTTATATATATAAAAAACTGCAGTTGTAACATTTATGTTTTCTAATCATTATATCAGCTGCCTGAAAATTAAGTTTTTGTACTATATGAAAAGGAAAATTTATTTCTCAGTGACATTTCCAAGACTGATGCCTATTTATAGATGGTGCCTGTAATTTGTGTTTCCCCTAGCTAATTGCTAATAGGTTCATAGGTTCATAGGTAGGTACTAGGCTACCAACAACGTTCCCTGGCTTACGCCACCCAAGAAAGTTAATTTTCTGTGCCTCTGTCGGGCCGAGCCACAGAAGTGATCCCTGGGGTGTATTTCCTATTTCCCATCCACTCATCAAGATTTTTCTTGAAGAGTGCTAATGAGGAGCTTTGCTTGACATAGATGGGTATCTTGTTCCAGAGTATAAGAAGTCTCTGGGACAGGAATCTATCCCTCCAGCATGTCCTGTATATTGTGGTGACAAGGTTTAGGTCCCTAGAGTGTGTAGCTTGGAGGGATGGGGATTTCTTTAGGTGTAGCATGTCCAACAGCTCTGGGTTTAACATAGCTTTATATGTTAGGCAGAGATCTCCTCGGAGTAGGTGATATGCTACAGAGTAAAGCTGGAGTTTTTTGAGATGGTCAGTGTAGGGCATCTGTTTGAGGCCAATAATCCTCTTTGTGAGGTACTTCTGTGGCCTTTCCAGCTGCTGCAGACGTCTCCATAAGGGGCGTTGTACTCTATAACGGGTCTAATGAGTGAGTGCTGAGTAGAGGGGAACAATGACCTATTTTTGCCTGGATGAGAACCCTTTTGTGATGAGGTGTGCCACATAGAAGGATTTCCTGACTGCAGTGGCAATGTGATTATCAAAGGAGAGACTACCGTCCACCTGGGTCCCAAGGTCTCTTATCACACATTGGGTGTTAAGTAGACTGCCGTTTATGTGGTAGTTCATGGATACAGAGTTTTTACCAAAGGAGATGATAATACACTTTTTGGCAGTGAGCTTGAGTCCATGCCTCTGATACCAGGCATCTCTCTCAGTGATGCCCTTCTGTAAGATGTCCACATCATTTGGGGACTCGACTATGGCTCCTAGTTTGCAGTCATCTGCAAACTTTGTTAGCCAGAGGCCTTCTGTGTTAGCCTGTACTTCAGAGAAGTAGAAACAAAACAGGAGAGGTCCCAGGACTGAACCCTGTGGTACTCCACTCGTCACTGGTTTGAAGTCAGATTTGGAGTCTGCAACTTTTACAATGTGGGTTCTGTCAGTGAGCCAGTTGGCAACCCATCTTATGATGTAGGGATTTATACCTAGTTTAGTGAGTTTAGCTATAATTCCAGAATGGGAGATGGTGTCGAAAGCTTTGGCGAGGTCAAGATAGGCTGTGTGAGCCACCTTACCCTCATCTACAGCTTTGGTGACTGCCTCAAAGAAGTTGATCAGGTTCAGAAGTCATGATCTGCCTTTCACAAACCTGAATTGGGTGGGGTCCAGAGTTTGGAGCTTACCAATGTCTTTGTTTATGAGTTCCATGATGATACATTCCATGGCCTTGCAGACCAGGCTAGTCAGGCTAATAGGGCGATAGTTCCTAGGATCAGTGGTGGCTCCCCCTTTGTGGAGTGGGATAACTGCTGCTGTGCACCATTCAGTGGGGACAAAGCCTGCTGTGAGACTATGATTGAACATGGTGCTTAGGTGGGGAGCCAGTTCATTCTGAAGTTCATTTAAAATGCAGCCTGGGATGTTGTCAGGTCCCATGGTGTTTTTGGTTTTAGAGAGTGCAACTTTTAGCTGCATACATGTAATTACAGGGACTCTGCATTCTTCCTGTATAGGTATGGGCCCTTTAGGGGATGAGAGGGGGTAACTTCTGCCAGGATGTTGGCAATATCAGTTGGTTCTGTAATTTTTGTGCCGTTGTGCTGCAACTCAGAGCAGATCTGGGTGTTGCCATTGAGATTCTTGACATAGCTGTAGAATGCTTTGTGGTTGCCCTTAGAATCAGTGGTGATTTTGTTTTTGTAGCTAGCTTTGGATGATCTTATAAGGGATCTCAGCTTCTTACTGAGGCTGACCAGGGAGCTCCTCCACTCATGGGATTTTACTCTCTTTTGCACAGTTTCTTCCTTCTGTTGTAGAGTTTGTTTATGGCAGGGCTCCACTAGATTGGCTTCCTTTTTTTGGAGGATAGCATCTTGGTTCTGTTTGGTATAGCACAATCCATGCACTTGTGTAAGTGTTTATAGAGTGGATTTGTGTAGGATTCAGCAGTCGTAACTGTATTGTTTATCTGCATGGGTGTCATGAAGTTCACCACTTCCGTCTTAAGAAGCATGAAGTTGGCTTTGGAGAAATTTTTTACCGTGGTTTCCTTAATGGTGGGTGGGGGCGGGATGCGGATATCTAGGGTGATTAGCTTATGATCGAATCTGACCAATGAGGAGTTAACTTTAGGTGTGGAACACCAGTCACTCATTCTGCTAATGACTAGGTCTATGATATTGTTGCCCCTGGTGGGGGTGTGGATAAGTTGATCCAGGGCATTGGAATTTATGAATTCCAGAAAGCGTTGAGCGAAGGAGTTGGTACATGAGTAGTTTTCCGAGTTAATGGTGGGGTAGTTTAAATCACCCATTGTTAGGGTGTTTGGTTGAACCCTAATATTTTCCAGTATATCATGAAAAAAGGAATGGGAATCCTGGGGCATAGTGGGGGATCTGTAGCAAGCTACAATTTGGATTGCAGTTTTGCCAAGAGTTAGTTGCACATGGATAACCTTGGATGCATTATGCTGTGCAACTAGCCTGGAGGTGTGGATATCCTTAATGAATATGGACACACCTCCAACTTTGGTGTTCTGGTCCAGGTTAGATGGCCGAAAAGTGTGGTATGAGTTATATGCTGGTAATGCAGGGGTGCTCTCTAGAGCCTTGAACCAGGTAATGTTACTTGTATCTTACTTCACTAATTACTCATGACCCTAATCAATAATGACTTTCTTTCTCCTTGCCTGATACTTGTTCTTAAATGTTTTCTCACATATTTTCTGCTTGGTCTGGAGGTAAAAAAAAAACAATTAGATGTGCCAGTTAATGGCATCTGACCCTTCCTCCGTTCCTCTGCTAGGTTATCTCTAAGTATGCCCATATCTACTTCCTAGTAAATTTTGTACCTAAACCAGATGTGCAGGTTGAAAACATGTCAACACTGTCCAGTTTCTATCAATAATAGAATCTTTTATATTTTGAGTATAATAGCAGAATGCAATAAAGCATAGTCTCTCTCTTTGTGGTTATCCATCTGTTGATATATATCCAGACATGTCGTCTTCCTTTGATGCTTTTAATACCCTGCATGCCATGTGTGCAGTTCAACCAACATGTGTCCAAGGTAGTAAAAAAATCCTTATAAGCATCTCTCTCCAATGCCAGGCAAGTGATTGGTGGGAAATGGGTGGGCATATGCTTAGATATATGCTGAACAGAGATAAGGTGGGATGCAATTTAACAGTACACTTGATTTCTGCCTTAAGGTGTAGCATAGATTAATAAAGGTATGCCAAAGGACAATTGAAAAGCAAGGAGAAGGTAAATCATGGATGTTTAAATTCCTAAGTATGAATCAAAGAAATAGGTGGGTAATATTAGCAGTCAGAGGATCATGAGATCATAGGAGTTACAAGGCAAGTTATGTCCTTGTTGAAACATGCCCTGAAGATGTACCTCCCACTTCCAGGAGAGTAAAAGATGTAATGCTAGAGATGAATTTGGGGATACCCATTCAGTCATCTAGGATCTTTCTGAAAGGTGTGGGGGTGTCAGTCTATTTAACATGTAATGGCAGTTTTGCTCCAGAGATGGAGTATCCGGTGGGTAATAAATCTGTCCCACTAACTTTTATTCGTTATGCATTGGTGGAGGTGTATACCCATAGTTCATGTGTTTGTGGAGATGCTCATCTTATGGAGGTACCAGAAATCAAGTAGGCTAAGGTCATTGACAGTACTGAATGCAAGACATAAAACATTTCATAGAAGCTTATAAGGAGCAGAGTATATGGATGGTGTTTAATGCTCGTCTATGAAGCTAAGGGGTTTTAAGCCCAGAATCTTTTTATTTAGGAACCTTTGGGGTCTTTACAGCTGAATGATATGCATACCTCTCAACTTCTTAGCACAAGAAATCTGGATAAAGTCTAAAATAATGGGAGGACTGATCATAGAAAGCTGAGATGCTTATGAAGCAGATCTTTGCATTCAATTTAGAATTCTTCTGACTCCAGGATATTTACAGTCAGTCCTACCTCTCGATGAAACTGTACAGGATGCACTGTACTGAGGAGGAATGTTAAAAAGGCATTGCTTGTTTTTTCACCCAGTTAATACCTCATTCAGAAAAGTGCACATAGCTTAGTGTTTCAAAAACAGAAAATACCTTGCTATTCAACTACCCCATAACATCTTGCTGGAGAACTGTAATTCTGAAGGTATTATAGTAACAATGATTAGCTACTTAAAACAGCAATAATATTTTTGAGCTAAGCTGCAGAAAAGCATTTGTCATTATAGATGTGGCAGTCTGTTTTACTCTCGACCTTGTTTTTCTCATTAAAGTTCCTGTGCAGCAAGCCTTTTCATCATACCTTAACACCTGTGAATAGTTAATGTCTCAGATATTTCAAAATCTCATGAAATGAAATGGCTGATGCTTCAGCAAGAGGTCAGTGCCAAAAACCAATTGGATGGATCGGAGCTACCTTATCTAAAACGGCATATATTTTGGATGCAGAACCACAAAAATAAAGTGGATGCACATAAGGAAGTGATACAATATGATAACAAGGAAACATAATCTTCTCACAAAGCCTAACTTATCTCACTGAATTTTTTTTTTCATTTTCCCATATTAACCAAAATAATTAAAAATTGTGAGTAATATTACTTGCATGCCATAACTTTCCACATTGAACAGTTATTTGTTCAGATGTCCAGTTTTTGAACATTGTGCCTAAATTGTCTTACTGCTCTGGGCATACCAAATAAAAATTCAAAAATGGCCTTATAGAACAAAAAATAGTAAACCGTGTGAAACCATCTGGACCATCTGCAAATATGAAGCTAAGGAATTTTCACATTTGATTTCTTACATTTTAACAAATGTCATTCTGTCTTAAAGATACTGTACACTTCAAATGAAAAGCTCATTCTCAAACAGTAATCTTCATTTACTGAAATATTATTTTTCCCTTAACAGAAAGAAATTACATGACAATATTATCAGTATTGGTAGACAAAAGTGATAGCAGCTTTGGAATTACTCATCAAGCTGCAAAACTTTTGTAGCCTACAGAGGCTCATGGATATTTTAAACATCCTAAGGCAATGTTGTATAACATGCATTAAATCTACATACATTGCATTCCTTAATTATGTTAAAATATTGAGTTGTATCTGTAATAATTTATTTTTGTATATCACTGTATTCACTGTTATATTGCTTGTACATTAAAGTCTGTAACGTGGAGTTTTTCTCCCCGGACCTCAGCTGTAAATGGGTCCTTTTTGACCCAGATGGACCATCCCAGTAAACAAATGTCAAATAAATAAATAAACATAATTTATCTAGATAATTCTTGTAGAAAAAAAAAAAAAAGGCGTCAAACCCTGTGCACTTATTACTGCATATACTTCTTCTGCAGAAAAGTTTTTGCTATCCTGAGACATTTTTTTCAAACTTAGAAACACTTGTAATGCAATGCAATTGTTTATGTCATTTACAAAACAATACAAAGCTTGGGGGGACAAATCAGCAGTCATACTGGTTTCACTAATTTCTGAAGAATTTGTATTTCACTGTTTATAAAACAACCATTCACTTTACTTCTGTAAATTACTCTTCTGTTATTTACAAAATATTAAGCAATATTATGTGATTTTTGTTTTTAGTTGGCCTTTCTTGAAACAATTTAGGATGTTTTGTTAATATTCTGTGCATTTCGTTCACTCAATAAATCATGTTACATTTTACACTTAATAGAGAATGGTTGCAAAACTTCTTATACTGCATTACATGGTAAAGGTTGTCCTTATGTGTAGTGTCCCAGAGAAAAGTAATTTTTGCTTCTTATTAGACTGCTTAGAACAGGTTTGTTTGTATTTTCGGCTTTTAGTTAGGGGTCGCCACAGCAGAACGCTGGTCCGCTAATGATTGTCATTTGATTTTTTTGAGTTGCCAGCCCAACGCCCAACCTATAGCAAATGCACGCCCATTCACGCATGTCTTTCGGAGGCCATTTGACTGCGGGGAGGACATGCAGACTCCACACAGAAGGCACTCTGCTTAGAACAAATAATTTTCTTATTTCAAAATATATGAAAATTAAAGAGGCTCAGGATTAATCTTCCTATATCTTCCCATTCAGCATGTTAGTTCATAGGAATTTTAGTTGATTATCATCTTATTTCAGACACTGGAGTCTTCAGTATCACATCTTAAACTGATGTCATCTTGTGTATGTGTGATCCTGGTTACATGATCTTATAAAGGCTATGCAGAAAAAATACTCTCAATGTTGTCCAGCTGTGTGGTGTCCAGAGTTGAGTCCTTGACTATAGTCCAATGGCCAAGTACTGATTAGCAGCTTCAGTACAGCAGAAGGCACAAAGGGGAGGAAGGGAGTGGGTGTCCAGTGCCAGCTTGCCAACCCTGAAGAAAGGGTGACGCTCCAGCTCACTGCATTACTGGAACCTAGTGGAGAAAAAGGTGAATGTCATGCAGCAGATACATAGGGACCGTGCTTGACTCTGTGAATCCATGTTAACGTGGTAGTTTTTATGGGGCATATGTAGGAGCATGCATGCCCCGTGCAGAAGGCATTGCAGGTCAGCATGTATGAGCTTACTAGGATACATAAAAATTAAAAAAAAAATGATGGCCTCCTGGATCGCAGCCTATCATAACTGGAAGACCAAACAATTCTAAGAAGGCTGGTGGTTATCAGGCAGTAAAACATAAAAAACATGAAACACCAAAAAAGAAACTAACGTAGCAATTAAAGCATTTTGAAGTTATATGACCTATTTATCCATGGATCTTAAGGTGTATCTGTTATGTGCTTCTTACATTTTTTCAGACCAGTGAAAAGGATTTGTACATTATCATTATGTAGCCCTGCTAATCCATACAACTTGTGCCATGTGATAAATATAATGAATGCTGGATTTTATATAAGTTTCTAATAATCCATTTATGGTGTTTTTTTTAACTTTGTACAAAGGTCAACATGCGTGTATTTATTTATTGTTGTATTGGTTAAGTAGGAAAGTGAGCTGAGTTTGTTACCACAACAGTTTTCAGCCATGACTAGGTCATACTGCAAACAATATGCATTCAAGTTGTAATATATTGATATATAGATATCACTTCTGGAGTATAATAATGTACTGGATTTTGGGAAGGAATTATACAGTTATACACATTATATGCTGAATGTTTTTAGAGGAATAACTGTAAACAATTAGTATTTAAAAACATGCTTTAGGAAATATTGCTAAATATTTTCATGATTGTAAAATTCCCCTAAGGTACCAGCTCTTCAAATCTATAATTACACCTTGAAATCTGGTATAAGCTTTAAGCCAAATATATTCTTTGATTGTCTATTAAAATATCCAAGGTGTCAGTTTTTTTTAATTTTCCTCATCTCACTAATGATACTGCATTTATCTTCTCTATCTCCCCTCCTTTTGGCTTAGAAAGATAAAACAATGCTCTCACTGCCAGTGAGTACATCTTAAAACCAGGCATTACCTACCTGCCTCTCATTCCCTGCAGACATGATCTCTCTTTGGACATCCTCACCCCATTGTTATTCTTAACATATCTCACAATTATGCTGCAATTCAAAAAGCCATATTTCCCCTTCATCTATTGTCATATGTCTAAAAAAGTAGAAAATCCTATGTAGTGTCATCGTTTGGACTTCATTAATCCTCCCCATCAAAATACTCACTTTATATAACCATCTATAATACATATTTGAAATCTGAAGGCAGGGACTGGAATAGTCTTTCTGTATAATTTGTGCTACTGACTGAAGATAAAATCCCTAAATATTTAACCATGTCCCTCCTCCCTACTAAATACTCTCCAATCCTGCTCAGTTTATTTCCAACCATGATTTGAAAACTCTTATTCCAATTACACTCCAGCATTGAAATAATCCTAATTATCTGCCAGACACCATGGAACAGTGAGCCTCTTTTTTCAGTCACAAGCATAAAATCATCTGGAAATAATCGGAATAGCGTCCAGCTAAAAGGTATATGATTAAGATAACCTTTTTACTCTTGTGCCGACCATTGATTAACAAGTAGAAAGAGATAAATTGACAAAGGAGAAACCTTGCTCTGTACTCCTAATAATTTCATTTTCAGGGGTAAGCTTGCCATTTGCAATCAGGTGGACTGATGGAGAATTATATAAAGCCTTAATCCAGTACTTAGGTCAAAAATGAATTATTTCCAATAATCCAACAAAAAAATTGCAGCTCAAATGTATCAAAGGCATTTTTAATATCATAGAAAAATTACCTCACATTCTACCATTGTTCCTCCTTTGCCCACCTAATAAACTCTCTCAGTTGTCACCGACTCTCTTCAGCAGAGGTATGCTTCAGGAATGGTTAGAATAGTTTTGACTTTCTTTTTTGCACTGGTGAGTGACAGAGTATAAATGTTTAAACATTTTGTTGAAGTAAGTTATAACATCATCTAATGGGAGGTGTTTCAGTAGTTCCCACTGACAATGCTTCAGAACTTCATTAAAAATATTATTAAAGTGCACTTATTATACATTCTGATGTGATTCCATTATAGGCTAGTATGGCATAATTCTAGAATGAGTGGTTTTACTTTGGTTTTCTGTAAGAATCCAACCTATTAAGTTGTCTTTATCTGATGATGGTGCCACGAATGGCAGCCCTGGTTCAGTGCTTTCTAGTATTCTGTTTGTTTTTGCTTATTTGTCCTGTTGGTTGGTGTTCAGCTCTAATTAAGAATACTCATGAAGAATTGTTTAATACTTGGCAATTCACTTTGTGTCATGTGATACTAGATTTTTCACAATTAAGACATTTTCTGAAGATTCTACCTGGGGAGCAGCAGCTGTCAGCAGCAGAGGTAGACATAGGCATCAAAAAAGGGGGAAGCATGCCGGTGCACTTGTTAGGATGAGACAATGGGGATTTTGAATGGTGGTCCCAAGTTTACATCTGGGGAACCTCCATCCTCTATACAATACGATGGATGAACTATTACTCCTCAGGGGAACTCACAAGGATTTTCACTTTCTTCTGTACTGTGTTTCACAGAAACCTGGCTAAATGTATCCATTCTGGACTCTGCATTATATTTGTCTGGCTTTCAACTTTACAGATCAGACCGAGTATTGGTGACATCATGGGACAGTAAGGGAGGTGGAATCTGCTTTTATATCAGTTAAGGCTGGTGTACTGATATCACAGAGTTAAGTAAAATGTGCTGCCTTGACTAAGAAATGTTTTTTGTTAATTGTAGACATTTTTATTCACCTCAGGAGTTCTCTTCATTTATTCTGGTTAATGTTTACATTCCACCTCAAGCCTGTGTGAGTGTGGCACTACAAACACTGTCTGATCAGGTAATATGCATGGAACAGCATTATCCAAACTCCCTTCTGATTATTCTAGGGGATTTTAATAAGGCAAACCACAGTCATAAACATCCTAAATTTACACAGCATATAGAATACCCTACCAGAGTCAGGAACACACTGGATCATTGTTATACAGTGTTAAAACATGTTTACTGTGCTGTCCCCTTGCAGCTTTGGGGTTTTCTGACTGCTGTTTGATTCATTTGCTTCCTACCTACAAGAACAAGTAAAAATCTGCTAAACCTGTGATCAATACTGTGAGAAAGTGGACTATAGAGGCAAAGCAGAATCTGCAAGACAACTTTGAATATACAAACTGGGGTGTCTTTGAAGATTCTGCTGGTAACTTGCATGAACTGGCAGACACAGTAACATCTTATGTTAGCTTCTGTGAAGATATGTGTGTCTCCACTAAGACCTGGTAAAAAATTAACAACAGCAAATCTTGGTTCACTGCTAAACTTAAGCAGCTTCATCAAGCCAAGGAAGATACCTACAGAAGTGGGGAAAGAACACTTTTTGGACAGACAAGGAACACACTGACACAATAAATCAAAATGGCTAAAAAAAACTATTCTGAAAAGCTGTAAAAACAGTTTTTAGGCAATGATCCTGCATCATTGTGGAAAGGTCTGCAAAACATTACAAACTACAGGAAACCATCCCCCCACACTGTACCTAATTACCAGCTGGCTGATGACTTGAATGCTTTTTACTACAGGTTTAATAAGACTCAGGCTACAAATGACACTGTTGCCAGCTCTCTCAGTATTCATAGGTTCATAGGTGTGTACTAGGCTAATGGCCATGAAGCCTTTACAAGCCTAGCCCATAGAATTACTCTGGCATCGTGTCACCCAATCTTAGTTCCCAGTGCCTCTGTGAAGTAGAGCCACTGGAGTCATCCACGGGGTGAATTTTCTATTTATAGGTTTCACTGCCAAGTCTTGAACACAGGCGCCTATGCACTACAATCACAGCAACATATCCCTACATGTATATGACTCTCTCTTTCACACATTGTCACATTAAACGTGCATTAATTATCTTGCAAAGAATGTGTTTCTTTTTTTAAAGGACAGCACACTTAGAAAGCAGGAGGTCCAGATAGGGCTTCTCCCTCTTGTTTAAAAATCTGTGCTGATCAACTGGCTCAAGTTTTTACTCTGATTTTTAATAAATCATTAGAGCTGTGTCAAGTTCTCTTATGCTTCAAACAAGCCACTGTTATTCCAGTCTGTAAAAAATCCAGTATAACAGTACTGAGTGACTACAGGCCTGTTGCACTGACATCACTGGTCATGAAGACCCCCTTCAGCTTGCTTATCGAGAGAAATGGTCAGTAAATGATGCAGTTAATATGGGTCTGCACTATATCTTGCAACATCTTGACAACCCAGGGACATATGCAAATATTCTGTTAGTGGATTTCAGCTCTGCATTTAATACAATTATTCAGGAACTTCATCACTTGAAACTCTCTCAGCTTTCCATTCCTGCCTCCACCTGTCAATGGCTCACCAATTTTCTGACCAAAAGAAAACAGCAGGTGAAACTGGTGAAATTTACATCTAGCTATTGCACGATCATTACAGGTACCCCCCCAGGGATGTGTACTCTTGCCACAGCTATTCTCCCTCTACACTAATGACTGCACCTCTAAGGACCTCTCTGTCAATCTTATTAAATACGCAGGCAATGCAACCATTATTGGACTCATCAGGAATGGTGATGAATCTGCATACTGATGAGAGGCTGAACAGCTGACCATTTGGTGTAGTCATAACAGTCTGGAGTGGAACACTCTTAAAACAGTGGAGATTACATTGGACTTTAGGAGTGGTCCTACAATATCATTCCCATCTTTATATTTAATACTGCTGTGTCAGTTGTGGAAACCTTCAAGTTTTTGGGATCTATTCTCTCCCGGGACATGAAGTGGGAGACCAGTGTAGGGTCCATCATATAAAAAGGCACAGCAGAGAATGTACTTTTTGTGACAGCGGAAAAAGTTCAACCTCCCACAAGAGCTGTTGATTCAGTTTTACACAGTAGTCCTTGAGTCTGTTTTCTGCTCATCCATAACAGTGTGGTTTGGATGTCTAAACATGACAAAAATAGGTTACATCGAGTAGTCAGCTCTGCCAAAAATATCACTGGCACTAGTCTGGTCTTCTTACAGGACCTGTAGTATTTCAGAGTCATGAAACAGGAAGGAAAATCATCAACGACACTTCACATCCAGCCCCGTATCTTTTCGAACTGTTACCATCAGCCAGGTATTATAGATTAATACGTACCAAAACAGGCAGATATAAGAACAGATTTTTCCACAGGCCATCAAATTCATAAATGGTTAAGTCAGTTTATTAGGATGGGTATTCATTTCCCAAGCCTCCGTGGGTTCTGTAATATTGTTTACTTATTGTTAGTACTTGTTACTTTCAGAGTTTATTTCAGTATTTCTTTCACTGACTCACACTTGCACTTTGTATGTATATGCATATGCATATTCTCATTGTTGCCTTGTTTTTGATAGTTGTGTGTGTGTGTGTGTGTGTGTGTGTGTGTGTGTGTGTGTGTGTGTGTGTGTGTGTGTGTGTGTGTGTGTGTGTGTGTGTGTGTGTGTGCGCGTGTGTCATCTGTGTAATTTACATTTGGAGAGTCATCAAAACCCAAGTCAAATTCCTTGTATGTGCTCATCCTTGGTCAATAAATGTGATTTTGGTTCTGATTCGGATTTCACCAGGCATGTTGATGCCAAGTTAAACCAAAATAACTAATGTTAGTCTTAGGATATTTTACTGTAATGAGTGTGCTATATCTAGGCCAGTCTATGTTTACATTTCTGAAAATTAAAGTGTCATGATTGATGGTGGTAGATATCCATGACAAATGGTCAACAGTAATGGTCAGTAATGGTAATGTATCAATTCAGGTGTATTTAGGCAGTATGCACGCATAGCATGACATAGTTATATCATATTAGGGATAGTAGGAGGATTTCTGCTTTGAGAATATCTGCTGTCTATAGCATTAACCTAGAAATATCTTTATCAGAAATAGCTTTATCATTAACCATGTTTTCTGCATGTTCTAACCCAATTATTTCAAAGTATGGATTT
>NC_056729.1:235409925-235414925 GCF_019279795.1 Protopterus annectens | reverse complement strand
TCATACATAATTACAGGGACCATATTTTCAATGTGTTTGTGAATACTTTGTGGGCATGGTTGATGGATTTTGAAAACTTAGTGCACTTGTGTTTGTAATGTTGCTCAGAGCTGGAGAGTGTTTGAATAAGAGTACGACATTTTCATACAGGCTGCATTTTCTGATGACTGTTCAAAGGCATTTATTTTACTTAATTTAGCTGGGTCAGAAGCTATAGAAAGGAAACTCTCATTTGTGTATGCACCTGCTATTTATGCTGGAGAGGAGAAAAAAACATTATATTGTTGCACAGACTGAGTCAAGGGAGGATTTAGAGTGCTTAAAATGTAAATATAGAGAAATGTGTAACCCCCAGACAAATGTTACAATGGAAAGGCACTTATTTTACACAATGGATCAAAAGACTGGTGAAACTTTTGCAGCATATATAACTGACCTGAGAAATAAGGCTAAAACGTGCAGATTTGGTGACTTAAGGGATGAGTTGATAGAGGACAGACTTATGTGTGGTATAAAAGATGATGCTGTGAGAAAGATTTTGCTTCATGACAGTGATTTAATTTTGAATAAGGCCATTGGGATTTGTCAGATATATGAGCTCACAGAAAAGCACACAAATATGCTTACAAATGACAGCAGCTCTAGAAGGCACAGTGATTAAGCTCATATTGATAGTATGCAGCACATGGTTAAAAGAAACAGGCCCAAGCACATGGCAGCTAAAACCCCTACAGCACCTACTGGTAAACCTCAGAACTTTGTAGCATATTCCAGAAGCTGCACAGTTTCAGTGAAGCATAAGAGTTAGTCAGAAAATCAAAAGGATTCATGGTTTTCCCTACTTATAATTTACCAAGTTTCATTGCCAACTCTCATAATTGTGTTGGTAATCATGAATCTAAAAGAGAGAAATGTTTAGCTTTTGGTCATCAATGCCACAAATGTAACAAATGGAATCATTTCAAAAGATTTTGTAAATCAAAAGATCCACATTCTTTTATTAAAAGATAACATTTTAAGAAGCAAGTTGACTGTGGCAACCCAACTCATTATGTTGATGGTGTGTCAGTGGTTCATGAAACAGTTAATGCAGTAGATTTAAGGGCAAAGAATGAAATATGTTGTACTGTCTGGATAAATGGCAAACCAGCAGAGCTCAAAGCTGATACAGGTTCTTAGTGTAATGTTATGTCTGCAGAAACATTTGCCAGAGTATGTAATGGTGAAAGGCTTGATTTGGCAAGATGTGCAAAACTTTTTGATTATGGAGATGAAGAAAGACTCTTTGAAAATGGGACTGCTTTTATTTAATAAGGAAGTCCATAATGTTAGCTTAAAAGACCACTACTCTAATTTTGCCCAGCACATTTTTTCTACCTATGCAGATCTTTTCCAAGACAAACTAGACAAATTCCAGTTGTGTACTCCAAGAAATTAGACACAGATGTCATTTCAGTAATCAGGCAAGTATGTAAAGTTCCAATAGCCATGCAGGACAGAGTCAAAGCTGAGTTAGCCAAAATGGTACGACACAGTGTTATTTGTTCAGTGGAAACTCCAACTGAATGGGCATCTTCCATGATTTTAGCTCATAAAAAATCCTCAGATGACATCAGAATATGTATTTATCCATGAGAATTGAACAAAGTGCTAAAAAGACCTCATTATCCAATGCGCACAGTCGATGAAGTCACAGTTGTTGTTGTTTTTCTTTTGGCTTTTCCCGGTTAGGGGTCGCCACAGTGGAACTCCAGTCTGCTAATGATTGGCAGTCGATTTTTATGGTGCTGAGGTGCCAGCCCGACACCCAATCTTCAATGAAGGCGCGTCCATTCACGCATGTCTTTCATACGCCACTCGACCGTGGAGAGGACATGTAGACTCCACACAGAAGGCGCTCCAGCCAAGAATCGAACGGGAAAACCTCTTGCTTTTAGGCGACAATGCTATCGCTGCACTACCACGGCTTAGTCGAAGAAGTCACAGTCCTGATGGCAAATGCTACTATTTTTTCTGTCTTAGATGCAAAGAGTTCATTTTGGCAAATTCAGCTTGACAAAACATCTTCAGTGCTCACTACATTCTTTTCTCTGTTTGTCAGGTACAGTTTTTTGAGAATGCCATTTGGGATTAATTCTGCAAGTGAAGTCTTTCAGTGTGCAATGGAGCAAATTTTTCTGGGTATCCTTGTGCTATTATAGTAGACAACATAGTAATAGGAGGTTGTGATGAAGCTGAACATGACACAAACCTCAGAAAAGTTCTAGAAAGGGCATGTCAAGTGAATCTTAAGCTCAATGCACAGACATGCAAATTCAGGCTACAACACATTCCTTATGTTCATCTATTTACGAGTACAGGCCTACGACCAGACCCTTCAAAACAAACAGCCATTCTCGAGATTCCAGCTCCAGACAATGTTCAAGCCCTGCAATGTTTTCTTTTCATGGTCATCTATCTAGGCAAGCTTATTCCAGACTTGCGCCAACTATCAGCAGCACTCAGAGAGCTGACACATAAAGATGTATCCTAGCCTTGGTTAGAGCAACACCAAAGAGCATTTGATATCTTGAAACAGAGACTTGCTAGTCCACCAATGCTCAGATACTATGATGTTCACAAAACAGTTTCACTTTCCTGTGATGCTTTGAAATTTGTTTTTGGTGCAGATATTCTACAAGAGGATTAACCTGTTGACTATGCATCGAGAACTCTTACCGAAGATGAAATGGAGTATACCCAGATCGAGAAAGAGCTTTTGGCAATTGTGTTTGCATGTCCAATGTTCCATGATTATGTTTATGGTAGACCTATCCAGATCAAAAGAGAGCACCAACCTCTAGTCACTATCCTGAAAAAGCCAATTCATTTAGCTCCAGCCAGACTGGAAAATATGATGCTGAGATTGGAAAAGTACAATTTCAATATTGTCTACAAGAAACGCAAACTTCTTTATCTTACTGATACATTATCCAGATCACCCAGAAATACCACTGAGCAGTGTGATAATCAAAGTTCTCAATGACTTGATGATTTTGAATCATGGAAGTGAAACATTTTTCTTCCACATGTCTTGATGAGCTGATAGATCGCACAGCCACATATCCAGTTTTACAAAGACTCAGCCACTTTATCAATCAAGGATGGCTGTCAAAGCAATCTAATTTACCTCAAGAAGTGCAACCTTATTTTCCATACAGAGATGAGATTTTGTCTGACAAAGGTATCATTATGAAAGTTCTGAAAGTAATTATTCCCAAGTCTTTGCAACCTGAGTACAATGCTATCTTGCATCGTGGTCAGCCAGGTAGCGAACCTACCAAAAGAAGGGTGAGAGAATTAGTATTCTGGCCTTCTATGTCACAACACATTGAGAGAGCACTTTCTTCTTGTTCACTAAGCCTCATCAACAGAAAGAACCACTTCAGCTTAACCAGATTCTGGAACTACCTTGGTCAACAGTAGCCACTGATATCTTTGAGTGGAATGGTCAACCTTATTTGGTGTTAGTAAACTCTTACTCCAATTGGTTCGAGATTGACTTACTTCCTAACCTAGCATATAGTGCTGTCATTACTAAGAAGAACTGTCATTTTGCTGTTCATGGTAGTCCACACAAAGTTATTTCTGATAATGGAACACAGTTTGCAAGCCAGCAGTTAAAAAAATTTGCTGAAGAATGGGAGTTTACTCATGTCACAAGTAGTCCAGAGTACCCGCAGTCAAATGGTTTGGCAGAATGTGCACTGCAAATTGCAAAGCAGTTACTTGAGAAGCCTAAACGAGATAATAAGGATGTTTTCCTAAATCTCTTGAAACTTTGAAATGTTCCTTGTGATAAACATCTTGGTTCACCTGCTCAGAGACTTCTGTCGAGACAAACCAGAACCCCCTTACTAATCAGTAGTCAATTGTTGGGTCCATGTGTCAAGAACAACAGATCTGTGAAAGCCAGTCTGTTGAAGAACACATATCCCAGAAGTCCCTCTATGATATGATCAGTAAACTGATCAATCCATCACTAGATGGAGAAGTGGTAAGGATGCAGACATCCAAAGGTTAAGATCGGACTGGTATCATGAAGAATATTGGCCCATAGCCAAGATAATACATTATAGAATGCAAAGGAGCAACTTTTTGAAATTGGAAACATTTGCGACTAGTGTCTGAGCCTATAACATAGCAGATAGCCTCTGAGAAAGAGTCTTTATCTCACAGTGAGTTGTTCAGTGTTCCAATTCCAGAGGAAGTTCCAGAGGACATTCCTGTTTTTATGATGAATCCAGGAGTTCCTGATATGAGCTGTGCACCACAGACTGTCCCTGTTGCTAAATCCATTCCTAACTGTTATGTTACGAGATATGTTCAAATCTCTTAACCCTGTAGATATGAAACAAATTGGACATGAACAATGTATTTTGTTTCCGGTGTACATAGTAATGCATGCTTGTCTCTGATATTCTTTTGCATGAAGGGCATTGATTTTAAGAGGGAGGATGTAGACCAATATGTGTGTATATACCTTTAAGAAGCTATCCAAGGGCTTGCACTAGAGTATAAATACTGAGCACGTGTGACCCTGACTGCCATTTGTAGTTAGCTGTTGAGATGTGAGCATGTACGTATGTAAGCTCTGTTTGTTAACTAGTTCAGTCATATTTAATGATGTTGCTATCCATCCCAATGTGCTTGTATATATTAAAGCAACTGAATGAAACCCCAAGCCTTCTTGTTATATGTATTAGAGATGAATGAGCAACAACTGCTATCTTGGTTTGGGACATTAGGATAATATGAATTACAAGGAAAATGTTTATTCCTTGTCAGTGCCTACCCTTAGGTTGTACTCCTGCTCTAGAAGTTTGTATTTGAGAGACAGCAGTGATTCACATTGTTTTGTGTTTTCTTTCTGTGCAATAGTATGTTTAAGGAAAGGTGGATGTTTGGGTGTAAGGTGGAGGGGTGCTTGCAATCCTAAAAAAACAAACTTTTCAATGCGT
>NC_056729.1:235394925-235407425 GCF_019279795.1 Protopterus annectens | reverse complement strand
GGCTCCCCACCTTAGCACCATGTTCAGTCATAGTCTCACATCAGGCTTTGTGCCCACTGAATGACACACAGCAACAGTTATCCCACTCCACAAAGGGGAGCCACCACTGACCCTGGGAACTCTCACACTATTAGCCTGATGAGCTTGGTCTATAAGGCCATGGAACGTATCATCATGGAATTCATAAACAAAGACATTGGTAACCTCCAAACTCTGGACCCCACCCAGTTCAGGTTTGTGAAAAGCAGATCATGCCTCCTCAACCTGGTTGACTTCTTTGCGGCAGTCACCAAAGCCATAGACAAGGGTAAGGTGGTTCACACAGCCTATTTTGACCTCACCAAGGCTTTCAACACCATCCGTCATTCTGGAATTATAGCTAAACTCACTAAACTAGGTATAAATCCCTGTGTCACAAGATGGGTTGCCAACTGGCGCACTGACAGAAGCCACACTGTAAAAGTTGCAGATGCCAAATCTGACTTCAAACCAGTGACAAGTGGATTCCCACAGGAATTAGTCCTGGGACCTCTCCTGTTTGGTATCTACTTCTGCGAAGTACAGACTAACACAGAAAGCCTCTGGCTAATGAAGTTCACAGATGACTGCAAACTAGGAGCTATAGTCAACTCCCCAAATGATGTGGACATCCTACAGAAGGGCCTCACTGAGACAGATGCCTGGTTTCAGAGGCATGGCCTCAAGCTCAATACCAAAAAGTGCATTGTTATCCCCTTTGGTAAAACTCTGCACCCATGAACTACTACATAGGCGGCAGTCTTCTTAACACCGAATGTGTGATAAGAGATCTTGGGACAAAGGTGAACAGTAGTCTCTCCTTTGATAATCACATTGCCACAGTAGTCAAGAAATCCTTCTATGTGGCACACCTCATCATAAAAGGGTTCTCATCCAGGAAAAAAGAGGTCACTGTTCCTCTCTACTCGACACTCATTAGACCCATTATAGAGTACCTTGTCCCTTTTGGAATGTACTTCACAAGACATCTGCAGCAGCTGGAAACACCATAGAAGTACCTAAGAAAGAGGATTACTGTCCTCAAACAGATGCCCTACACTGACCGTCTCAAAAAACTCCAGCTTTACTCTGTAGCATATCGCCTACTCTGAGGTGATCTCTGCCTAACCTATAAAGCTATGTCAAACCCAGAGCTGTTGGACATGCTACACCTAAAGAAATCCCAATCCCTCCCAGCTACATGGTCTAGGGACCTAAACCTTGTCACCACAATAAACAGGACATGTTGGAGGGATAGATTCCTGTCTCAGAGACTTCCCATACTCTGGACGAGCTACCCATCTATGTCAAGCAAAGTTCCTCATTAACACTCTTCAATAAAAATCTTGATGAGTGGATGGGAAATAGGAAATACGCCCCAGGGATCACTTCTGTGACTCTGTTTGACAGGGGCACAGGAAATTAACTTTCTTGGGTTGGCGTAAGCCAGGGAACTTTGTTGGCTAGGCTTACTTAGGCCCTTGGGCCAATAGCCTAGTACCTACCTATGAACCTATATATAATGCCCTAATTAGAGGGGATGGCAGGTTAGTCAATTAACTTGACCAGGCTTGACCCTGTGACTTTGTTACAGGAGAGAAGAGCCAGAATCCTCTACACCAAGTACTAGACTGCTGAAGGAATTGTAAGCTTCAGTGGAGAAAAGAGCCTGAATCCTCTACACAAACTACCAAACTGCTGACAGAATTGTGAGTGTGAGTTTCAATACATTTTCAGAGAATTGAGTTTTAGTGCATTTTCAAAGGATTATAAGTTTTAGCTCATTTTCATGGACTCATGAGTTTCAAGGAAGAAAAATTTATTGTTGTTCTGATTCTAAGTCTGTTTTCATTGTGCAACTAATTGTTTTGTTTATCAGATGGCAGTCACTGTGTTGTAGAATTTGAAATTAGTGTTAGTAGCATAATTGCATTTGGAGCAGAAGGCTGTGGATTCTACTCCCACACCATGTAGATGGCATGCTGTACTGCAGTATCCTTTTGATTGCCCATTGCGTGGTGCATTTTAAGGGAGATTGGGGTTCTGCACTCCTGAGTGTGTCTTCATTTGTATAAGATGCCTAGCAACTATGAACTTGTTGTTGGTTTGTCAGTCATTCTTTTTTCAATATTACCAGTTTAACGTTTTTTTTAATGTAGCATAGGCAATTAATTCTTCAAGGGTAGCAGGCAATGATTTTGTATATGAAACATTTCCCAGGATTCACTAATCCCCCATGCAGGAATAAGTTATTCCTGCATGGAAATGACTGTTTAAGGGCAGCATGGCAGCATGCCATGAATAGTAATGAAGGCATGCTGCCTCTGCTCCTAAATGGACATGGAGAGTGGACGAGAGCAGGGTGTGTGTCTGAGAGCAGAGCTATCACAATGCACATGCCACTGCACTCAGGAAGTGATGTTCGGCAATTATAATGAATGAGAACACTCATAGGAGGTTGCATACCTCCCAACTGTACAAATCTTTGCATAATGTCCAGATTTGTTGCCCATACAGTTGGTGTGTACCCCATTTCTACTGGGAAAACATGGGATGATGTCAGGAATGAAGCCGTGAAATAATGATGTACATTTGCATCTCAGACACCAAAATCCATCAGAAAACATATATTAAAACAAGCCCTATTATTCTAGCAACTGTACCATGTTTATAAGAGCAATAATTAAAATATGTCCGTAGTTGTACCACATTTTGTCAAGCTTTGTCCAGATAGTTTGCCTGAAAAGGTTGAGAGGTATGGGGGGGTTGCTAGGATGTCTTCCAAATGTGCAGATGCATGCAGAAATCCACAGCAATAAGTGAAACCTGTCCCTTCTCAGAGAAAATAACAGTATAGAATTATTTTTTTTCAAACAGATTAGATTTAACCATAGGTGCACAGTTTTGTCCATTGCTTAGCTACACATACTGTAGCTTAAACAGCACAATAAGATAAATAGCAAGATTCATTCAATTGAAGCAGCACTGCGACATTGTAATGGCCAGAGTGTTCGTTTTCCGAGCAGTCATTCCCAGTTCATTTCTCACTGTAGTAAATTACATTTTCCATGTGAAATCACTTTATGAAAATTTTTTGCTGTATAACCTACTAAATATCCTATATTTGTGAACTGGAGTACTGCATTAAGTGCAGATGTGAGGAGTCATTGTAATAATGTGATAAAAACCACAGATAAACACAAGTGCCCCAAACAGTGTATGTACACATGAATATGGGATACTAAATTAAGGTATAATGTGTAATGAATGAAAAATCCATAGAGGTCCAAATCTACCACTTTTCCAAGACCCATGTTTCATTTCATTCTAAATTAGTAAGGGGGTAAGCAGGAGTATGCCGTTTTAAGCAGTAGCAAGCGGGCTGAAGCCTGTTTATGTGGGGGTAAGCAATGTGCACACAGGTTAAACAATTTTAAAGCTAACAGTCACTAAGCATGCTTAACCAGAATTTAGCATTGCTTATCATCGTGCAAACCCACGCAAACACACTTACAACTACTTAAAAGTGCCTTGATCACTCTGTATCCAACAGCCACTATTCTGGCCAGCATCAAAATAAACATGCCTTGCAGGTTTTGAACCCAGGACCCTGTACACTATAGTCACAGCGGTCAACCAGTAAGCCATCACAGCATTATGTAAAATTGAGATATCCCCAAACAGATCCTCACTATAGCAAAATAACAATTTACATATGAAAGGAGTCTATAAATAGTTTTATGTTGTATAACCTACTACATAACATATATATGTGAACTGAAGTACTGCATTAAGTCCAGATGTGAGGTGTAATTGTAATAAAGTGGTGAAATCCCCCACTAAACACAAGGACCCCATACAGTGTACGTACACATGAATCACGAATACTAAACAAATATATAACATGTAATGAATTATAAATCAATGCCATACAGCAAATAGTGTGAAAATTTAAAAATTAGCAACCCTAAGCATTGCACACCCCTGCTTACTAGGTGTAAGTAAAGTGTTGCCCAGCTAAATCAATCTGCCCATTGGTATACCCGTTTAAGCAATGGCAACCTTAGGTAAGCAGGTTTGCCCATACCTTAGCATTTTCAAAACTGTCCAATCATGGCAAAGTGTGGGAAATCAGCCATATTTAAACCCCACAGGTGGGAATACATCTCATAACTGGTTGCAGCTTCCTTCTGTAGGCACTATGGCTGGTGTGGGAGAAGGATCGCACTTCTGAGGCAGTGCTGTGGCATCCAGGAGTCCAAAGTCACAGCAGGACTCATCATTAAAGACCATGAACAGAGACTGCTACAGGGCCAGTACCAGGGCTCCCAATATAAAGTGGAAGCCTGGGACTGTCTTGCCCATGACCTCACCAGTGCCAATGGAATCCCTCAACCTGGTGAGCATGTCAGGCATCATTATGCTGACTGAAAACAGAGGAAGAGGGAGCTCTTGGATCAGTGGATCCAAGAAGCTAGGCAGTTGGGTGATGTCCTAGCTGTGTGTAAGTACTCATCCTACTATCTGTTTAATAATTTCCAGTCATGTATATTATGGATAGGTATGGCTAAATATTCCTTTTATGTCTTTGACAGTGGCAGCAGAGCGGGCTGTGAATCAGGAAGCCCATGCCTGTAGGCTGCAGAGGCTGCGTTGCAAGGCAAGTTAGTAAGACTCTTGCATGTACTGTAATAAGAAATAAATCTAAAAGTAGTAGAAAGTTAATTGCCAGTATAAAACCTGTATTGTGTATGGCATGTACCGAATAAACCAGACAATATGGCAGGAAGGGTCTCATATAGGTTGTATGTAAATAAAAGGGTAACAGCCTGGCAATAAAGGTCTAACTCCTGGGCTGCTTGTGTTTACTCTGGTATCATATGGTAATGTAGCGTTACATTCTCTTAATAGTACTGCTGTATTAAGCACTGTTACCCACAGTGTGCTACATAAATAAAATGTATAGGAATGTTAGTATATGACTGTTGTAATCACAAGATCATACTGTACAACTGAGAGAGACTTAGAAAACAGTGAAAAAATAGACAACAAAATCCAAATAGCACACTCAGCTGAGACGCGAAGTGTTTATTTTTAGCACACACCACCATGGTTCGAATCCTGGAAGTGGTAGTAAACTGTATGCCGAATCAAACCCCACACCTGTACAGATATTGTCAGAAAGTCCATATAATTGGCGTAATACTCCTGCCTGTCACCCTGACCCCATGGCAAATGAGTGGGATGTTCCC
This sequence comes from Protopterus annectens, assembly GCF_019279795.1. NCBI lineage: Eukaryota > Metazoa > Chordata > Ceratodontiformes > Protopteridae > Protopterus > Protopterus annectens. The sequence goes on along the minus strand of NC_056729.1, from coordinate 235,402,155 downwards.
AGAAGTTTAGGCAGCAAATAATGACATACAACTGATTGTCAGATATCATAACTGTCAGAAATGTATCTATAAGAACAAACCTGTCACTCTAGCAACTCACAAAATTGTTATGAGAGTAATAAGCAAAGTATGTCCCATCTCCACCCCCATGTTGTGAATTTATGACCAGAGTGTGTGCAGTAACAGAGTGAGACGTATGTGCATAATAATAATGTGGAATCTGGTAATATGTGTGGCAACATTCAGGTAGTGTTAACAAACATTCCCCCCACAGGTCTGTCAGATACAAAATCTGTGCCTAGAAATAAAAGATTGAAATCATGGACTGATACTGTTTAGTCTGGTACTGTATGGAAGTGTTAGTGTTGCAATTTCTCTGAATAATAAGGTATTACTCATCACTGTCATCCACACAGTGCTACATAATAAAACTGTCTAGGAAACCCTGTATAAGAGTGTTGTAATTAAAAGGTCAGATTGTAAAACCACGGGAGACTTATAGACAGAAATCAGAGAAAAGATACAAAGCAATATCTATATAACACATTCATCTGTAATGTACACTGTTTTATTTTTAGCAGACCCAGCCATGGTTCGAATCCTGGGAATGGTAGTAAGTTGTATGCAGAATCATACCCCTCAAATGTACAGATTTGTCCAGAATATCCAGATAATTGACCCATATCTGCTGCCTGTCTCCCTGTCCCCCTGGCATATCACTGTGATGATCTCTGACATTTAGGCAGCATTTAATGTCATATAACTGACTGTCAGACCTGTAAATATTTTGAAAATGTATATGAAAACAAACCTGTCATTGTAGCAACTCACCAAAGGTTTATGAGGGCAATAGTCAAAATATGTCCCAGTTTCATCTGCATGTTGTCAAGACTTGCCCAGGGTGTATGCAATAAGAGGTGGAGTGGAATGTGCATAACATCAACATGGAATCTGGGAATATGCATAGGAACAGTCAGGTAGTGTTAACAAACAATACCTTCACAGGTATACCATGTAAGAGGTGTATACTGCAGGTAAAACACAGTTCATGTATATAGTTGTCAACAACCATACCACTGTCCAAACTAAGGCCAAATGGTAGTGTAATAATACCTGTAAGGTACAGATTACAGCATTGACTAAGAAAGTAATGAGAACTACAGGGATATACAAGTTAATTGATATATTTCTCTTCCACACCATATCTGCAACAATAATCTAAATACACAGCTCAATGGGTATGTGTACAATTAAATCTACTGTTGAGACATATGTCCTCTTGTTTGCTAAATATTGAAATTTGTTTCTATGCATGTGCCATGTTGAAATACTCCCACATTGGCAGCATGCTGCCATCAATGCACCTGCATGCTGTTGTAATGGCCTCTGTCTTTCCATATATGCATGAGTTCTGTTTGCTGAGCAACTGTTCCATATCTGGTGTTTTGGGTTAATGGGAATATCTATGCATAATGTTATACCTAATCCTGGAATGTGTTAACTATTACTAACCCACATATATTTTAAAATTGAAATACCATAGCACATTAGGGAAGGCAGGTCCCAGCGGACCCACCTCTCCCACCTCATATGGCAACACCATTGGCTGGTCCTGCAACATCTTTGGGTGGTGCCTCCTCAGTGGATGGGGCTTGCCCCCCTGGGAGTGGGCTCTGACAGGCTACTGTTACCCATCATCGGGTCTGGGATCTGGTGCGTAGCAAGCTCAGCAGGGAGTTTGGAGATCTGCTATGCCAGCTTGAGGGCCACATGGTGCATCTAGATGGTCAGACTGCCCCACCTACCCAGCCCCAGCACAGCCATCTTTGGGGCCATGAATGTGCAGTGGTGACTGCTTATGGGTGGGGACCTCAGTCCCACTGTTTCAATTAGGGGGCTCATGGGCTTCTGCTTCCAAACACCCCTCCCCATCCAAGGTGTTTACCTCCCACGTGTCATATACTGCCCCTGTATGCTGTCTTGTCTGTCATCCTACCCAACCTACCTCCCCAAATATACCTACTATCCCTCCACAACATCTGACTATCACCTTGAAAAAAGGTCAACCTGTTCCACCCAAAAAATCTTGCCCCATAAATAGCTGTAAATTTCATACATGTGCCCACTGGACACATCTAATCTGGTCTAATTGGCTTCACAACATATTATTTTTATTGTCACTCCTCTCTCAGGGGTATGAGTGTCCAAATCTACCTCCAAATCAATGTATATGCAGAGCTGTTGCTGTAGAAGAAATGGGCAGCTATGGACCTTCCCTCCACCCATCCTGCACATCCCTAGCCATTTTTCCTACTGTCTTTCTCTCTTTTTTCACCACTTTCCTATCAACCTTTTTTCTTTTCTTTTAAAGAAATTAGCATGGGGGTAAGTGAGAGTAAGCAATTTTAAGCAGCAGTAAGCAGGTTTAATCCTATTTGCATGGGGTAAGCAATGCCTATACAGGATAAGCAATTCAGAGGCTAACTAACTGTAAACATATTTAACTGGAAGTTAGCATTGCTTACCGTCACGCAAACCCACACAAACCCGCTTACAAATGCTTAAAAGTGCCTTAATCACATTGTGTCCAACAGCCCTTATTCTGCCCAGCAACAAAATAATCAGCCTTTGCAAGTATCGAACCCAGGACCCTGCACACCATAGCCAAAATGATTTACCACTAAGCCATTTTAGATATACAGAACTGTAATGTTTTCACAACCATATCATTCAGCACAGTCATTCAGCAGTACAGGAAATGTATTTATACATGTAGATGTGTGTATGTATGTATGTATGTATGTATATATATATATATATATATATATATATATATATATATGTATATATATATATATATATATATATATATATATATATATATATATAGATAGATATAGGTATATATATATATATTTATTAGTGTCCCGCTGTGGTGGTGCTTCAGTAGCGTTGTCGCCTCACAGTAAAATGCCAGCCATCCGGTTCTATTCTCAGCTAGAGCGTCTTCCGCGTGGAGACATGCGTGAATGGTTGTACCTTCGTTGAAGGTTGTGCATCAGGCCTGGCAAGCCGGTACATAAAAATCAACTGCAAATCATTAGCGGACCGGAGTTCCGCTGTGGCGACCCCTAACCGGGAAAAGCCAGAAGACACAAACATATACCTATGTATATATATATATATATATATATATATATATATATATATATATATATATATATAGATAGATAGATAGATATACATACATACAAATCCAACAACTCAGCTGGGGACTCTGTTTGCCAACTCTCTTGGAAAAAATATGGAACAGACTCCCAGCTGACTTGACCCTAGAACCCTCACTAACTCAATTAAAAATTAAACTCAATAAATACTTCAAAGCTAATTGGTTATGTCCTTGCATTAATGTTGACTAGTGACCTCTCTATCAATTAAGTGCCTTATCTTCAACTACTTCTAACATTTTTCTACCACACCATTTCAGGAAGGGTCCATTGTATAACTCCTGCTCAGTGTGTCTTAAACCTGAATGTAATGTTATGTATATATAACTTTGAAAATAATGTTATGTTTTGTAAAGTGTTTTATAATAAGTTGCTACTGTATGTGCTAAATGCTGGTATTTCTTCTGCAATCTGCTTGAAACTAGCATTTACTAAATGTTCAGTGTGTATTATTATCTTGGAGCTTTTCTCCCCAGGTGTCCACTGAAAATGGACCTATATCCATTCGGACTATCCCGGTCAACAAATGTAAAATAAAATAAAAATAAATAGAAAATATAAAATAAAAATATAATATCCAAACAAAAGAGGCTCACCACGACAACGTAATAAAATATGACTTTTTAATACTGCAGTAAAAGTAAGCACTTTCACGTTTCAACGACACTTCTTCAGACTTTAACAGACTGCCATTCTCGATCTCATATTTAAATAACAATTCAAAAACACATCAACCAATCAGAATTGTTACATTGTTGCTTTACTTAAAATCAATATTAAAGATATACCCCCAATACAACCCATGGAACACATAAAACAATACAGTGTAGCTATAACATAATCTATGCCCATTCTGATATACTATTCAATCATATATAACAAAACTCAACTACATACTATTAACGGACAAAACTGTATAGAGATGCTTTATTCAAAAAGATGTACCATTTCAATGTACATATGGGCGAGCTGATAGAAATGGTTTAAGTGTAACCTTTTCATTCAAGCCATTACATCTATTTGAAGACTTTGAAGTTCAAGAGGTTAACTATTCCCTATTCTAATCAGAATTTGAAAAGAAGCGTCGTTGAAACGTGAAAGCGTTTACTTTTACTGCAGTATTAAACAGTCGTATTTTATTACGTTGTCGTGTTGAGCCTCTTTTGTTTGGATATTGCATTTTCTGGGTTCTACAGAAGCTTTTTATCCAGTACTGCTTTGTTTGATTTGCCATAAAATAAAAATAAATAAAAAAAATGTATGCATATATAGATATATATGTCTACATATATATATATATAAATACATCTATATATATATATATATATGAATATATCTATAACTATATATATATATATATATATATATATATATATATATATATATATATATGTATATTCAGATATGTATCTATACATATAAAGGAGAACACAACAAATACATATATGACCAAAGACACCGTTAATGGGGATGAGGGGGCCCAAGCTAATTGCCTCTTATAATTATTGATATCATTCCCTCCCCCGCAGACAAACAGATCTGCCTTGCAACACAATACCAACACTTGCAAGTCCCATATGCAGGACCCTACACAACATAGCCACAAGAAGTTAACAGTAATTCATCCCACCTGCACAATGTCAGGATGGTATCAATAACATATGCAGTACAGTCTGGCTACCATAGGGAATGCACAATGTGGAAGCATTAAATATTCCAATGATACATGTACACACACACACACACACACACACACACACACACACACACACACACACACACACACACACACACATATATATATATATATATATATATATATATATATATATATATATATATATATATATATATATATATATATATATATATAGTTATATATAGATAGATATATATGTATATACACATACACACATATACATATGTTACTGCGTATATATATATATATATATAGGGATATACATATTTAGAGGGTGCACAGCATATTGAACAGCCAGTATTCCTGCAGTTGCCACCTTTTATTTATTTACATTTATTGACTGGGAAATTCTGACTGGACGCAGGTCTTTTTCAGTGGAGACCTGAGGAAAAGAGCTCCACAAAGTAATATTAATACAATCATAGTTCATGATAAAGAACAGGGTACATACACTAGTCACATAACATCTGTACCATCTAAGATGGCATGTATTCTAAGAAGTAAATAGCAGTTATTAACACTGTTACAATAAGAAATTACATCAGTATTATAAATAATAAGCTTACAAGCATCAGAGTGGACAGTGTATTATTCTCTCATTCAAAAGACAATTATTGCATGAAACATATACCCACAGAGAAGTCAAAGGATACGACACCACACACAGGTTTGCATACATGAGAAACATTTATTTTTGTACTATTACAGTTGTATGTGCCATGTCATATAGCTGTTAGGTGTTTGAAATACATACTAACTGAGTAATGCAACTCTCAAGCAGATCATTTTATACAGTAATGCGAAAGCATAACATATGTTGCTGTACAGGCCAAGGCCTTCAAGTAGTATACAGTAAGGAAAGACTGGGCCAGAGGATAACAATCAATCAACAGTAAGTAATGCAGATGTAGTTCAGCAGCCTCCAATTACACTCTGTACTCAACCCCCTGGGGGGAAAAGAATTAAGATGTCATAATGAGGATGTATCTGTTACATAACAATGCTTAACTTAAAACATCACTATCACACTGACAAACAGAACAGTCTGTATTACAGTAAGCACTAGGCCACCAATGTTCCCAAGGTGAGATGTATGAAAATGTACATACATATACCTTAAGGTGTCTTACTACTGATATCCCTCACATGTTGTAACAGCCTAGGTTATATATGGTGCATACCCCTCCCATTTAGACTGACTTACCAGGGCATATAACAGTGCTACATACACTGACCTCTGGACTGCACAATGGCATACACGTTTTGTCCAGCTGTAGCCAACATATATATGGACCCTCACCCACAATATGTATGGGGACCACAACATCACTGGAATGATGGAAGGAATGGCAGCATGACATAATTACAGGCTGCTAGATAACAACCTCTTACTGCATGTTATATGAACAAAGCCTGGTATATAGGTGGAGGACAGAGGCCAGAATACAGGGCCATATTTGCAATATTGTTGTTATACACTGAGAAAGTTGCTGGTGTTACAGGATTGTTTGCAACATACCCTTAGTTAGGAATATGAAGTCAGAAATAAAAATGGATTTAGCCATGTACTGATAGCACTCAAGAGATAGAATGCCAGTGATATATCTGAGACAAGACCTGTGTGGTTGTCAGACAAAACATAACAGACAATTCTCTGGCCAGCATGTGGATAGGCCCACAGTTGAGAGATATGCAGACAGGCTGCATACCATTCTAAACTAGTATGTACACACAAACCATGTAACACTAGTGGTATACAATGCATATAACAACACTACTCACACTGTCTGTAGGTCTGGAACCTTATAGAAATATGTAGCTGGCCTGAGTCAGCAAGCCATCTTGTAAGAGGTATTGCTACCTGCTGTCTGTAATACTGCTGGCCACAGACAGGAAGGATGTCCTCCATACAAGAAAGGTAAAGGGACCACACCCACATGATTTAGTAATTTATAGCAGTGAGTTGCCATGAAAATGGTAATTGGAAGTACTACACAGCAGGCTGCATGCAGGTAGCAAGTGGTGGACACTGACTGGTGCAGAGGCCATCACCTGATCATGTGCATCACCTACAAAATCCATGCTGTAATCTATTCAAATCAGCTCAATCCATTTAGTGGAGAGTGGCTGAGAGAGAGATTGAAAGAAAACAAACAAACAAATAAACAAATATGCATCCATACATCCACACAGCAAACTGTATCCAGAAAAGACAACATTCCCACAACAGGTATGTGAAGCATATATTCATGTAATTGAATGTAGTACTTGGTCCATAATAATGGGATAGATGATGTGGAATGA